>NC_088324.1:716128-1068184 GCF_910592395.1 Lineus longissimus | reverse complement strand
TCATGGTAATTCCAAGCGGGTATTAATCACCCATAAATAATAATTTCTGCTCCGAATCTGCTTTGTTTGTGAGGAAAAGTTCACAACCAGAATACTGGGATGAGATCACTTTATGCGAGAGGTTTCCATCCTCGATGGGAACATAGCGGTCGACTATTCATATACTCATGCCATTCAGATTACAGGGGAACCTCCATTAGCGGACACCTCTCTATTAAGGACAACCTCTCTTTTAGGGAAACCAGTTTTGGTCCCAAATTGGTTGTTTCCATTCAATTTGACCTCTCTAATCAGGAAACCTCTATATTAAGGACAGCACTTGTCAGTCTCGAGTGTGTCCTTTATAGAGAGGTTATACTGTAATTAGCTCACCTTCGATAACGAAGTCCAGGATCACATGATAGGCAAGCACATTGTTCAACTCGCTTCGACATGACAATTTTGATTTTGATGACGACAATAAACCGTGATCCTATGCTGATATAGCAAGGCAATGTTATCACCTGAAATTGACTCCGCCTTCACCTACAGCAATAAATAACACCACATTAGCCATTGGATATACCATGGAGGTATTATTATTCTTAATAATACCTCCATGCATATACCCATGGAGCGGGCAAAGTTGAAATGTAATATACATTAGTTAAATGGGCACGATGATTGAGCTACATTAAATTTCTAACGTTACTGAAGTTTTATTAAAGGTTAAACACGAAATTAACTGCATTTAGGGACTTATTGCTGCTATCTACATGCAACCCCCAATAGATTGATTGGAGTACGCTATTTTGCACAATGCATTGAGACCAGTGACAGCAGGTCCTGTTCCAAATAAGGCCCTCACATATTAGGCATAACCAAAGCCAGGTGCATGGAGAGATGCAGAACGCAATTCAAACTGACAACATCAGTCAGTAAAGAATAAAACAAAGAGCAAGCGCTGGCCACTGCACTGTACATATTTTGTCCATCCTGGCATAACTGTTTATTGATACCCTGACTGCATGTTCCGGTAGGCCACTCTGCAGAATTTGCCTTATCACTCAGGTCAGTGTTTCTCGAATAGAACTAAAATTGGATATATTGAGACATCGACAGAGCTGTTGGGCCCTTCCTGGCAACATGCTTGCAAACCTCAGAATTATTTCTAAGCAGAAATCAGTTTTAGTGTTATTTACAGCAACTAGCTAAGGGATTGTGGAGTTCATTTCTATCTACAGTAGAACCTCTCGATTAACGACACCTTCGGGATAGACAAGTAATGTCCTTAATAGAGAGGTGTACTGATTAGAGATGTCAAATTGAATAGAAACTACCAATCTGGGACCAAAACTAGTGTATTTAATTGTTGTTGATAGAGAGGTGTCCGCTAAGGGAGGTTCCACTGTACTTTCCAGCTTAGGACCCTTCACACACTATGAACATGAATAATGCTGGTCCTCACACGCTGCGGTAGCTAACTGATGCAACTGTATGGCTTTGTTGTCAATATTTATGTTTCATAACTGACATCGTCTCATTATTCCAGCGTCATTACCGCCTGACCCCAGCCACCAGCTTATTGCATACGACACTTTATAAATATCAATGAGCTGATGAATATTCATGAGCTGATATCTGCAGACCAGGCCGGTGTAGAAGTTTAAAATGTCCTAGGATAAAATGTCCGGGAACAAAGGATTCTATTATGCGCTGAGCTAGTGACGGTCATTGCCTCTATAGAACCATATGCCATAATCTGTCAGAATACAATAGGCCCGGACACTTTTTCTAGGGGGACACTTTTTACTTTTACACCGGGTTGGATGAATATCATTGATTTATGAGCACTAGGAAACTGTACATGTTGGTTAGATGTTATCAGATGGGCAGAGTTGTATCCACCGTGGTGTCATGGCCTGAATCAGCCAGAGGGCGGAGCCTGATTACCACGATCTATGCGTATACCTCCAAACCTCAGCTGAAATCTACACACAACCTGATTTCTGCAAACATCCTTCATTCCAAACCTGTTCTATTTCTTTCTACTTTTCCAGGTGAGCACAATGTCCCCCACATTTAACTCCCACTGCAATGCTTACAAGCTGCTTAAATCAATCCGTCAATGTTCTCAAACCATTTGAAATAAAACACGTTTCGTTGAAAGCATCTTGAATGAAACAGCTTCGCTGAGAGTGGGCTTACAAGCGTTAGTCGCCTCTCTGAGCTTGCTACTTAGCGATGACAATATGATCACTGAGTCTGCGAAATATGCCCGATGTTTGGCAGCATTTTGTTTATTTACATCACATACGGTTGTCTAGTATGAGAGGCAGACGCAGGTATTGTTAATCGATAATAGCTTATTGTTGCAAACGTTGAATGATAAATATACCATTCTCTCCTCTCTCTTTAGTTTTACCTGCAAACAGTAAGTACAATATACACAATCAGCGATTAAAAATTTAAACGTATAAGGTAGAATGGGGTAATTGTAGCCCCGGTTTAATTGTAGCCCCTACCTATGATATTGATTGATATCACCATGCATCAAACAATGCAGGGGCTACAAATAAATCGGGGCTACAATTACCCCATTCTATAGCACATATACTCGCTCCTCAAATGTGCACTGAAAACCAGGCGGCCACATAAAATACGTCACCTTCTTGGGCTTTTTGACGCCCCCCGGTACGCTTCCAGAGAACTACATTGCTAAAATGTAAGCAATGTATCAGAAGTGCACTCATTTATAAAGACATAGGATTTTGCACCAATCATATACTCTTTTTTCGTGCATTTATCGGTAAAAATGTCATGCCGATGTCTCCTGATCCAGAAAAAAGGGTTTAAAACCCACCGAGGAATTCTGTATGTGAAAATGTTCAGAGAAATCTTGCACCGTGAAGGAGACCTGGAACATCAAAAACAGGCAACCACCTGATTTCACAGACGTTACGATTTACGAGTAACCTCGATTCAATAAACTTTTTTAGTCCGCCAAAGAGAAAACATTTTTCATAAATTTTTGCAAATTGCAAATTGCAAAAATAAAGAGCCACAAAAAACAGGTTTAAGGTATACAGGGTAGTCCAGAAGAAACGCAACCGGAGTCAACCAAGATTGATCGATTCCGTTCAGTAGTATTTGTTGTAGAGACTTTTTGTGAAGCAAGGTTGGAGTCCCTTGGCCAGGTTCAATGCAGAATCACTTCCCCTTTAAATGTGAAGAAATACCACTCCCTTGAATGTGAAGAAAAACCACTTCTCCTTTAAATGTGAAGGAAGACCGCTTCCCCTTTGAATGTGAAGAAAGACCACTCCTCCTTTAAATGTGAAGAAAGACCACTTCCCCTTTGAATGTGAAGAAAGACCACTCCTCCTTTAAAATGTGAAGAAAGACAACTTCCCCTTTGAATGAGAAGAAAGACCGCTCCTCCTTTAAAATGTGAAGAAAGACAACTTCCCCTTTGAATGAGAAGAAAGACCGCTCCTCCTTTAAATGTGAAGAAAGACAACTTCCCCTTTGAATGAGAAGAAAGACGGCTCCTCCTTTAAATGTAACGAAATACCACTTCCCCTTTGAATGTGAAGAAAGACCACTCCTCCGTTAAATGTGAAGAAAGACCACTTCCCCTTTGAATGGGAAGAAAGACCACTTCCCCTTTAAATGTTACCAACAAGCATGATCAATCAATCTACGGCAACATTAATATTTGGGCTCGGTCTGTTCATGACAAACGGCTAAGTGGCCACTCAATATTGCTCAAAGGCAGGTACGATCATGAAGGATGCCAAGCATGATGGGAGTGGCTGGCGGAGTGGATGCTGTAGTGGAAGAGCTCTGAACTGAAGGTATTGAACCATGAGATTGTCGCTAAAAACCATGGTGCCGAAAAGAAGTTTTGGTCAAAATGATAGCCCCTTCTGAACAGCATTTGGTGAGACAAGCAAGACCAACAATCAGGTTTGAAAACATAAAATTAACAATGGAATGCGATTCTGACTACTTTTAATTTTGAACCAACCAAAGGGGTTATGGTTGCCACACCAAAACCTCTGTAGCCAGCCCAATCTTGCCTGTAGTCTCCCTTTAAAGCAGTGCGATGTTCCGCCAATGCCACGTGAAACCATTGCATAACTTTGATAGACAAAAGTTGCACGTACCTGACATAACACTGTTGAATATCCTAGCACGTTTTTTACATCCAAATCTGTCACATCACTTTGACGATTTCTAGTACATCCATGTTGAATACCTGAAAGACAATCAATAGAAATGGTCTAAATAATCTGTCGACTCCAAACATTGGTGAAGGAGAAGTGGATTTCAGACATCCTGCATAAAGCTGGATCTCAAACCTAATAACTTCATCCAAATATTCCTTGAAATATTCCTTCTGAACTGCACTCTACCTGGATCAATATGCCAGAACTGTAAAAGAGCACCAGTGCATTCATCGATTGTGTATCAAACGATAACTGAAAGTTGAACGTGTAGCATTCTAGCCGCAATACCACAGGATTGTGATAGCAGAGGCATTGTGCCGGCAACGCAAGCTTTTAATATGATAGTGTTAGCGCCGATCATTGTGGAGGAACTAATGCCAGTACCGGAGAGTTCCAACTACCTGTCGGCTGTTAGATGGGCGGCGGAGAGAAACAACCGCCCTGTAACACCTAGCAGACATGCAACTTTATCCAGTGAGACCTTGCGATGAGCAATAAAAAGATTGCTTGTGTACGTGTGATCCCATCCAACACGATCTTTGTCACGTGAGATAACTACTGCAGGTCAGTATAATAACAACAACTGTCTGTGGGGTGATTAAGTTACGAAACCTTCAAAAATGCCATTCAAGTCATTCGCCTGGGGCAGGTTTGAACTAAAAGCGATTCTTTACTAGTCAACATGCACTACAAGCAGACATCTTAATTGAAGTAACTGTTGTCCGTGTACAAAGACACAGGTTTCAGATTCAGTCATATATATACCTAATAAAAAGTCGAATACCATGATTAGTCGTTTTTGCCTCGAATCATTGAAACTGAACTCGAGGCAGCCTGGGATCGAATGTCAATTGTGGTAACCAATATATCTGAAGTATTCCTCAGACGCCAATGCGTAATGTATACAACATGCGATGCTATTAGCTCTGTAAAGTTGATATGCCTACATTCTGCAATGACTACAACTCAGTGAAACATCGGTCACAGTGGTTTTGGCTTATGTTCTAATATGTAGGCTATGACACTAAAAGTAGAGTCTCTCTCCTTACAGGAGGAGGAACGGTCGTCTTTTTAACTCTGAAATGGGCAAGAAACCACTGTGGGGATTCAGGACAGTTAGACTTATTTTGCCAGACAGAGGGATTTTGCAATGATAAGGTTTGGATAACTACCCCCTTCCCTTGGGACCAGGTTTCAATTTACAGGTGTAACTCTTGTTAGACACAATCTAATTAGTAGCTGACATTAATAATAGTGAGAGCCAATAAACCCTGCCTGACAGCTCGCTGATTAATCACCTGACAGAAACAAGAGCTAACATCTGCAATAAATGACTTTTATGATGTTTGGTAAATATGACGATTAAATGTGAGGAAAACCAATTTCTATTTCTGGCAATGCATGAAACTTTGGAAGGCAGTGGAACACGTTGTCACAGAATAAGAAATTGGTATCGAATCGGAGGTATTGGTTATCTCACCAAAGGTCATGAGCATAGGAGCCAAAAGTAGGCTGAAGCCGAGGCTTGGGTGAGAAATGGCAGCTCCAGTGTTCGGTGAGCTAAGACAGCTTGGTTGGAATGGCACTGCAACTTATTCCGGTGTAAAAGTAAAAAGTGTCCCCCCCCCTGGAAAAAGTGTCCGGGCCTATTGTATTCTGACAGATTATGGCATATGGTTCTATAGAGGCAATGACCGTCAATAGCTCAGCGCATAATAGAATCCTTTGTTCCCGGACATTTTATCCTAGGACATTTTAAACTTCTACACCGGTTGCAACGCAACGGTTTTAGTGCCACAACCAACTGCTTGAATTGGTACAGAATATGGGAGTAGTCAAAATCAGATCTCAATGTTAAGTTTCAGGTGTCTTAGAATTGAAACTGTTTGTCGGTATTGGTTCTCTCATCAAACACTGCGAGGCTGGGACCGCTGAAATATAATAGGTCACGTACCTGTAATAAACGTCTAAGCAATTTTTCAGTTAAATTGGCACAATTCACACGCTCATAACTTTCGTCCAGAGTTTATCAGCGAGGAAACCTTCCACAGCCAAATAGATTCATCCAAGCCTGTCAAACCATGAAATGTTCGTTGGACGTTATGTATGATAATTTCAGGGTTTAGGGTCTGAAGTAAGGGGGGGGGGTGATTTTGGACGGCTTTTAACCCGCGAATCAGCTTTTTGATCAGAACGGGTTGATTTGAGCCCCAAAGCCACATAAGTAAGCCAATTGGGCAGAACATTCACTATTATCTTCAGTTTAAACACACCTTATTCTCAATTAAAGAAAAACTGTGTTTTAAATGGAAAATACCATTTAAAACTGGTATGGTGAGACCACGCATTGATCTCAAAGTGAACTACGACCGCGAGCTGATTTCACAAGAGCCGTTTTCTAATATGGTTGCGCCGCAGCAAACCAATAGTTGGCCCCAGCTGTTATCTCATGCAGAACCATTATAGTTACTCCGTCCGTTACCTCCCCTCCCGCCTCTGAAGAAAAACATGCCATATTCTGTTTCTCGTGCGCCTCGAGTTGTGATGAGCCAATCAGAACGCTGCTTTCAAAATTGTGATTTTTCATGAACGGCTCACGATTTTCATTCTCGCCTCCAGTCTTGACATGTTGCCACTATACACTTTCAACACAACGTTTTTGAACGTAGAAGACTAGAAGTGAGGTTGTTTATATCATAAAGCAACTGGAGAGGCTTGTGTTACGATTGGCACAGATTGTCACACCGATTGAGACACACTTGCAAAAGACAACTACAGGTATCGATGACATTAACTACCTGACCGCTGTGGACGAGCAGTCTATAGCATACCCTGCAAGACGGGACCAACAACTATAGTCTAATGGTTGTGTTGTTACTTTGGTTAAACAAGTGCACATTTTAATGCTACTGGTGCATAACCGATATGAACATGTGCCGAAGTGACTGAACTACCCTGCATAATAAATATGGCCGGTGTAACATCTGTGGTTGTTCCCCATGTTTCAGCGTTTCCAAACAATAGGCAGCTAGAGAGACCATGACTTTTCAATAGGGGGGATACACAGAAAAACTCGTCAATCTATTTTTGAGCGTTCCCAAACAATGAGGGGAAACACTCAAAAACAGAAACACTCAAAAACATTACACCGGGTCTATTTGGCAAGCCGCTCGCCGAACAGGCATCTTTTTTTGTCCTGTTTGGAGAGCCGCTTGCCAAACAGCACTAAAAAGCCACCCTGTTCGGCCAGCCGGGCTTGCAAAACAGGTAAAATATCTACCCTGTTTGGCGAGCTGGAGACTTTACTTTAATATTAATGAGTTCGGCTCTCCATTCAGGACAAGAAAAAGTCGCTGTTTGGTAAGCCGGTGTAGAAGTTTAAAATGTCCTAGGATAAAATGTCCGGAAACAAAGGATTCTATTATGCGCTGAGCTATTGACAGCCATGGCCTCTATAGAACTATATGCCATAATCTGTTAGAATACAATAGGCCCGGACACTTTTTCCAGGGGGGACACTTTCTACTTTTACACCGGGCTTGCCAAGTAGTCACTTCCAATAAATAATAACAGTAATGGATTTCTCCCAGGGTGCATGTCATTCTGTCACTGTCACGCCGCGGCCAACTGACTGACATGCATTCACCATGTTCACATGTGTAAACAAAATCAACTGATCAAAGTGCGCTCTTGTTAATGGTTACAGGTCTTCTGATTGGTTATTGTGCCTATTCTATTTATCGAGCAACTTTTTTTATAAATCACGCGTTCTCATTCATGAGTCGTTAACACTGGCAATAAATAGTTCAAAAATTAAGAAGACATATTTAATTTATTATGAGTTTTAATTTTTTGTATCAATCACAGGAAGGTATGGTACGGTAATATGTGCCAGAAACAGCGGGAAGCTTCCCAACACAAGATCGGCGGAAGCATGTCATCTAGTGAGGAAAAACAGATAACAGAACCTACTTATACAGGCAGATCTGCGTATTGCGTCAAGGGTTGGTGTAACGGAGTCCGGGTCGGCGGAGTGGATCCAAGGCTTGAGGGTCAAGATGTGTTACCTGTATCTTGCATCTTTTATCGATACTTTGACATCGACCCGCGTTGGAAACTGCTCTAGTGGAAATTAGGCCTTAACTTTGAAATAATCGCTGGTACAAATACACCGAATTTATGAGTCTTTAAGCTATTAATCACCTCCGGACAACTGCCGCAATAACAACTGAACGATGCTACACCCTTCAAGCCCTCCCCATAATCTTATTGAGGGTCTATAGGACTTGCGATTGCCTGTGTAGGTGATAAAGGGGTGAAATGTCAGATGGTAATCTATCTACCGGGCAGCAACAATAAGCAACAGCGCCAATGAAGCACAGTCTGGATGTTAAGTAAAGATGGTGTGAGAAACGTGAGCGGTTGTTTCTGATAAGGTGTCGCCTATTGTCATTGGGCCAGAGCGGATGCATCCCCCCTCAGGTCTGCATTTTCTATTGCTAAATGCTGACCATAACTGTAAAAGCTTCAGGCCTACACGCATGCCAGACAGGTCAAAGTGTCTGTCGCAGAATCTATGAGAGAAGATACCCGTCATAGATCTATGATAACGGCCCGGCATAGATTATATGACGAAGAATCTGAGGGAAACGACATGACCATATTCACAATTAATTGGTCAATTTCTGGCGACTTTGAAATGAAATCAGTCATGATGCAATAACACTAATAGAACTGCGATGGAACACACGGTATAGATACACAGATAGAATCAATGATGGCCAATCTTAGTCTCTATGATATAAAACATGGTTCATGATAATCAACAGAGGTTCTTATGATTGAATCATCTGCTAGGTATCCACTATTATCCAGTTATACCTTTCACGATGAAGAGTGGAATAGCATCCCGCGAAGTTACTATTTATAGCTCACAAGGTCATTTGCACAAGATATTGATGACGTTTTAGTCACGTGACAGTCGGACATCGACACTTATTTCTACGCATTTGAGCTTATTTCAAAGTCAAATATCTTTGACCCTGCATTGTTTTTAGCATGAATGATACCATAGAGTCAGAGAGAGAAATATTCAGAACAGTTATGTAGTATTTCCAACACTCGGACATGTGCCAGATTGAATCTAACTGCCCTAGTTAGAAAGCCTGAATCCATTACAAAACCGCATGTTTGTCCGACATTGCTTGTAATTCAGCGATGGGGAAATAGAGGGCAGCAGCTGCAGTGACGTCATCTTCGCGGAATGCTATTCGACAAACCTATAATCAAAGGTTGACATAAATTGCAACGTTAATGCAGTTACTTAGGGAAACCAAACCTATGATCGACAAACCTGCTGCCTATATCACCTCCACAAGTCAACGATCGTTGCTAATCGCATTCAGCCAGTGTTGAGCCAACAACCCCCGCGATAATGTGTCTGACCCCATCACCACTGGCTATCAATCTGCCAAGACCGTGTGGATTGGGGATCGCAATGCGACCACCTGAGCATCAGAGATGGTCGATGCTGGCTTAATCTAGTTCATCAGGCCGAACACGAATAGCTTTGGAAGAGCAGAGAGGGCATTACCTGGGGTGGGGGATTAGGTTGTTTGATTTTTTCAGAAAAACATTGTCAATACACATTTTAGTTCAATGGTCTTAGCGGCTCCACCTGTAGATTACACACACGTGTCAGACTGATATTCAACACTAAAATGCGAAACGACGCCACACCTTCATTATAACACCAGCCGCACTGGCTTCCAGTCAGATCAAGTGTAGGATTGAATTTAAATTCTCCTAGCCTGCTTCAAGGCTAAATGCGTTTTCTATCCCCTAGCTGTCTGGCCTTCACCAGAATCAGACCAACGTGCATCTTCTTTAATACCAGGTTGTCCTCCTTACAGATTTCCATAGGCCCTCATATATTAAAAACAGGATAAGACCGAAGATCTCAGTGGCTGCGACTCGACTTTGGAGTCGTCTCCCTTTAGAAATAAGACCCATTACAAGCATCAATTCGCAATTCAATATTATACACGTAACATAAAGTATAGATTAAGAGACACATCAAGTAGGAGGATATTCCTATCATTTTCAGAAATTAATTTTATTATAAGTCCGAGCGTGCAAGCATTTTCAGGCTTACAAAAATCCCAAGAGAAATAGAGTTCGCGACTGTTGTCATGGTGTTTCCAAGCGAGTCGGTCAGACAACATCGCTACACCTGCGATTACTGGCATTATTCTACTTAGCGGTTGCCATTTATAATAGCCGATCAAAATTGTGGTCAATAACATATTTTCCGCTTGGCCAGCGTAGCCATGGTAATGAAGCACTAGCGAAGTCGACTTCAGTGTTGAAATCTTGTTAGCTAGATGTAAATACTAGTGGTCATTTTAAAGACCTTTGATTGGGTTGATGTATTATTATTCGCATTTTCATAGTGTCAGTTGACGAAATCTTGAGTTGAGCCAATTTAGTAGTAAATAGAGGAGGAAGGGCTAACTTCATTATCGACAAAAGTGTTTGATGCCAAAAATCCAATAACACATCATCAAAAATATTTTCTTTACGTGTAGTTTAGAATTGCGTTGGCATTCCCTTGATCCACAACAGAGTCCTGTCAATGTCATTACAACTACTGACGACACGACACCAGCCACGGACAACAGAACAATGATGTTTGGTCAGTGCATGATTACTGTGCTCTGTTCTTCTTCTTTGTGTTCAATAGCATTCCGCGACGTTACTGTCTATAGCTCACAAGGTCATTTGCATAAGATATTGATGACGTTTTAGTCACGTGACAGTCGGACATCGACACTCATTTCTACGCATTTGAGCTTATTTCAAAGTCAATTACCTTTGACCCTGCATTGTTTTTAACATGAATGATACCATAGAGTCAGAGAGAGAAATATTCAGAACAATTATGTAGTATTTCCAACACTCGGACATGTGCCAGATTGAATCTAACTGCCCTAGTTAGAAAGCCTGAATCCATTACGAAACCGCATGTTTGTCCGACATTGCCTGTAATTCAGCGATGGGGAAATAGAGGACAGCAGCTGCAGTGACGTCATCTTCGCGGAATGCTATTGACTGGTGTAGTGCACTGGCACCGTACAGACTCAGCCATGTTCATGCTGTGCTCTGTGTCTCCCATCCAATATGGCGGCATTGCGCCATTATCCAGACCATATTTGAACCCATCCAATCACAGCACACACGGCCCATACTACCATGTACTCAAGCCCTGTCTCTTCCCCATTACGACGCAAACGAAATGAGCAGTCACGTTATCACGCCATGGCCCTCAGCAGGACTTTCATCTTTATGCCCTCTCCTACCAACTCGTCAAAGATTATCTGAGATGCGCCACGATGTGAGGAGGACTCGACACGTCTTATCTCAAGACAGGGTCGATAGGAAAGAAGGCAAACAGGCAACTGGCTACTTTCAAGATGTTGCAGGATGTAACCGTGATCTCAGCTTACAATATTTGGTGAAAATATCTAAAAGAATGATATCGTAACAAACGAAGAATCATATGCAAAAGCCATTTGAGGACTGTTTTAGTAAACTCCTTTGTTCTGCTGTGACTGTATCAATTTATGGTTTTTACAATAAATGTATTTAACATTTTCACCAACTTCATCTTCGTGACCAAAGAGTGATCATTGCAACCCCCTAAAACATGTCTGCATAGTTGTGAATTCGCCATTGGCCAATAAGCTCATTAGTTTGTTTTGTCTATACCCAGTGTTCTATCATATCAAGCTTTGGTATTGCCATAGACATGTGACCTCTCAGCGAATGAACACCTAGTTTTCCCAAGGATTTGCAGCACATGCATTAGGGCAGAAATGGAGCTGCCCTGAAAAGGAGGTTGCTTTTTGAGATTCCCTTTAGTATTAATCACCAAGTATATGACTCCACAAGGGCTGCAGACAGTGCCCTGTGTCTTCTGTTTCCACTCTTTCCTCTGATTCCGCTGTTTCGAGCTGGCCCCGCTAGACTCACATGTCTTCTAGTATTTCCATAGAAAGGTGAGCTCACTAATGTACCGCTTGTGTCTTTGATTCATCTGATGGGTGAGGCAACACTAGGCTAGGCAGGAATGGTAGCCTCTTTTGCAACACCCCTGCGGTCTGTAGCCAGTCATCTGGTATATTTGTCCTCCTTAATACCCAGTTTTTGACTATCAACAGTGGATTCGACCGTTTATCATACAATTTCTTTTATTTGATAGTCACACCCCGAGCTCAAACACGTGGAAATTACAAGTCTAACAAATCAATTGTTTTGGTTTTGGCAGCAAATGCACAAGTTTGTCTGCCACCAATAAAAAAGTAGCAAATTTGACAGTAGTCAGGCATCAGCTCAAAAAGATTACATGAGAAGCAACTTATGCGATGATGTTTCTAGTAGTGTATTACACTGAATAGCGTCAAAACCATACTAAGGCATGTGAACCTCCACATTGAAATATTGAGCAAGTCGCAATGCAATCTAACGAGGCAATTATACAGCTGCACTTCATCTTTAAGTCATCAAACGAATCTACTGGTAAACAAGGCTAATGTCAAACCTACAAACAGGCCGAGAACAACAGTGTGCAATGTATCCCTTGTTTGCGACCATTGTCTTCTACCACACCGGCCAACGCGGCTTCACTCCCACTCGCCATTCTAAGATTTCCGCCAGTGTTCAGTCCAGCAGCGGCCACAACAAAGAGACTCCTGTTACACTAATCTTAGACAGCTTCACTACGAACTAAAGGTCAAGGACATGAAGTCAAGACCATCGGACATTTGCGTGTCACCCTGTAGCCATTGTCTATCCGAATTGAACATGTTGACCTCAAACAATGCACATGAGAGTATCCCACGGGGCTCGCCTTAAGGTCTTACGTCACACTTAACAGTTTTCCCGAAAGTGCGTGACGTCAGGTTGTCTCTCTATAGAAAATGACACCCAGTTCGCTTTTCAAAGAATGACCAATTGATGCTGTACACCGCTGGAAAGGCCGTGATCTCCTCTTTGTTATGCCACTCACCTCTTGTTTAACGAATACAGGTCAATAGACAGAGGATTCGATCCCATCACTTCAGGCCACCCGTACTGAAAATTTCAAGCCAGACCCCCAAATCACTGAAAACCACTATTTAAAAAGAATTTATGTTAGGTATATCCAAAAATACCACTTTTTACGTGAAGCACCATAGCCAATGTGATAACAATGTAGTTTAGTCAGCTCATTTTTGAAAATATATTTTGGTTTTTGTCTAAAACCAGAAAAAAGCGCATGCAACTTGACAGTGCAACAGCTGATCACCCGGCCGACACACACTCCAATCCAATGAACGCCTACGCCGCCATCATTACGATAATGTGTTCATTCTTCATATCTATTGAACAGTGCTCCAGGTTTCAGAAACTCTCATGACATGTCTCAACTGGTACAGGTGCTAGTTCAGTGCTAGATGTATAAGAAACAGGAAATCTAACATTTTTTTACGGTTAGGGGTTGCAAGGCAGATGAATCCATGGATACTCTTTAAAGCTACCTTAAGGTGCAACTCGAGTGTATTAGTTTAAACCCTGATATCCAACGCTGTGATACACTGTTGGGGATTCTCTGGTACCGGAGTTACTGCAATTAGAAGACTTATGAATTCAGTTCCGCAATCTACTGCTTAATAAACGACAGCGAAAATGACCAGAAGGGGCCATTGTCTTGATCTCAATCGTGTTACTGATCGTAAAGAGAAGATTTTTTTGACAATTGGCATAACTATTTTGACCTTATTAATTGATTAGTGTACACAACTGGTTGCCTTTCAACTGGAGTGGTCCCAATATCTTTCCATGGTTTCAATGAAAATAGTTCCAAACTGCCATTCCATAGGGGGTGGTTTTCAGATGAAATACATGCACAGTTCGGGGACTTGTTTCTGTATGGTTCAGTTATCAATATCTTCCTCGTACAAGCCTAAATAGTTTGATGTACGGTGAGACAGAAGAGACCCCTACTGATGACTTTGTGCAACTTTATCTTGCCTACCTGGCTACTTCCTATAGTCTCCATTTAAGAAAAGCAATTGCTATATTCATTTTGGTCAAGAAGCATGCTGTAGTATATAGCTAAATGGGAATTATATGCCATTTAACCTCTGTGACCTAGAAAAGTGGTTAAATTAAAAACCCTTGTGACGTATATATCGCCGCTCGTTTCGGAAGACGCGCGCTGGGACAGAGCTCTCTCGGGACACGTTATACACCCAAGGCAATTCCGCACAACTGGACTTTGAACAATTATTCGATCAGCTGAACATGGCCGTTGCAAACACCTGCTTCAAAGTCACTGATCTCTATAAAACTATTTATTTATAATGTCAAAAATAACATTAATATGGAAAATGATATATTTCACATTTTGCTTTCCGACAGTTTTAAGGAGAAGTGATGGCAATGGTTTGAGAATAATTTTCAAAATGCGTTTTTCTACTCCACCTCATCACATATTTTTGTGGTTGGCATTTTAGCATGTTGTCGGTGCTTAATGGGCCATCTTAGGGTATCACATGGTTTCATTTGTTGTCATCTAATGGGATATTCATATCTTATTAATTTTGACCGACTACAACTAGTTTTATAGCAGGTTTAATTTCGCGTTCGCGGTAAAAAGTGCATAAAAATTAAAAAAATTAAAAACGTTTCGTTTTTTGTGGTTAGATGTTCACATGTTTAGAAATCCCATTTTATGCCTATTAACATTTTCGAATTTAATGTAACTGTTATTAAATGGGATATTTGATAGTTTTGCAATTTTGAAGCCCAGAGTCTAGTTTATTTAGATTATTAGAAAATGGTTCATTTTTCCATCGATGAGCTTGTTTTGGCACACCTATAAGCGCAAAGTGGTATGGGGTATACCGTTCCAATATCGTTGAACACGCAATTTGGCTTAAACCTAACAAACATTTATGACGTGACATCAATTATGAGTCATCTCATCAGAAACATTTACAGTATATGTTGCCATTGATTACAACCTAATTATGGATTTTTAATCACAAATTGCATAGTGATGAGAGTGCATGCAGCTTAATTGTGGTTTGATTATTGTTTGTTTGGCAATTAGCAGCTAATCAACACATCTGCCTAATTTTTTAGATCGTTCTCATCTGTATAATTTATATTGTATGTATTTGTAACCCGATAAATCATATGTGTACCTCATATGCAGAGTAAATATTGTTTGTTGAATTTTCGTCGTTCCATCATTGTTTTGCACCTCAGCTCAGTTTGTAGCTGAATTAAAGAGGGCTTCATCATGGCTTCCATTTAATTACCCGAGAGAGCTGTGGGATCAAAGAACTTGCTGTAACCTGACTCTTTATTTAAAAGGCTCTGCTGCAGCTAAGAAAAGTGTCATACTAAAGCCTAACGACCAATTTACAGACCTTGAGAAGTAGGTCAAAGTTAACTAAAATCGGTATGATATGTGATGTATACTTGATTTGAGTAGCTACCATGAAATATTATTGAAAACAAGTTACTAGTGAGTGAAATACTGCAATGTTTACCTTTTCAGTTTTGGCCACCTGTTGGCCATGTCGAGAATCGTATTGGACCAAAATTCGGTGTCTGACCTGAAGGGTCATGTGTACTAAGTTTCAGGTTCATAGCTTAAGTGGTTAAGAAACGTGCCATAGTTACAGTCAAACGGCCAATTTACTCCACCTAACATTTGTGATCTTGAAAAGCGGGTCAAGGATATGTGATGTATCCTTGCTAGAAGAACCTACCATAAAAAACGAGTCACTTATAAGAGAGATATCAAACTATTCAGTGTCAGAGGACACCTGGTCCTGGGGGTCATGTGTACACAGTTTCAAGTCCATAGCCCTAGCGGTTAAGACACGTGCCACTGTTTTTGAAACATGATACAGTCGACGACGACTGACGACGGACACCGACGACGACGGACGACGACGACGACGACGACGGACACTGCTGTAATGTATAGGCCTCTACGGTGAGGCGAAAATCAAGTCTGGTCCCTACAGGTGTTAAACTGAGAATACTTTCATATGGCCTTTCCACGTATCTATCAAAATGAGACGGGTCTCCATCTCAACCAATTAGATGTCACTCAGTTGCCAGGTGCACTCACATCACTCTCCCTGAGGGTTGTGTCCAAATAGAACCCTGGCCAATCATTCGTTTCATAAAGTCAGGGCGTTAGGCGCGCAACATTTCATAGAGAGGTATTTCATGAGAGATGTGCGCTAAATAATTTCATCAACAACAGCCGCCATGTTTGAAATGGTCACCAAACGTTCTCAATCAAAGGTGATTGGTCCAGGTCATTTGAAACCCAGGTCAATCTGCCTCCTGACTGGCATCATGTTTCCAAAACCACTGCGTTGCCTTCATTGCCCGAGTCATTGCGTAAACAATAGCCAAAATGTAATGATATCCTACCTCTACCCCAACCCCTGGTTTGCTGTTCTCACACCCCTTCTAATTTCAAAAGCATCAGAAGCTATCGACAGAAAAGAGGGCAGTTGCAAAAAATACATCAGACTGAGAATTTGGAAATATATTTAGTCGGACCATACTTATCCTTAAAGACAGCTCACATTTTCAAGTAACTCAAACACATGCCCTCAAGACCTTCTAAATATTAAACAAGAGACCTTGTGATCTGAGCCGGTGATCGGAACACAGCCATCATCTTTTGCGTGGGTGAGCGATCATTTTCTGTCAGCAGCGGGTGTATTCGGTGCTCCATTTTCGAGTTTGTATCCGGGGGGGGGAGCGGAGATCAACCGACTAAACACTAATTGTTGGGCTTTATGAAGGCAAGAGGGGAGAGATGTGGTGTAGTGGTCTCTGGTTTATTATCAAGTGGTCACAGGTTCAGTTCTTGGCACTGCTAAGCTCATTTGCAACCTTACGCAGGTTGATTTACATTGACTGCTTCATTCTGTGAATGAAACTTGGAGCCATCAACCAATCAATGAACTCGCCATCATGCACAATGCTGGGGCAAGCGTAAACACAAAAACTAACTTTCCAAATCGGAATTATTTCTAGAAAAAAACAATGATCATGACTATCTCAAAATACCCCTGAATATAGGAAATCATTTCTGCCTCACCTTTAAAAACATGATCATTTAAAAGGGTAAGGGTGAATACCACACGATGCTGTCCTTTTTTTAAAACATGTATGAGGCGAAAAAAGTCAAAAACATCAGCGATTCTTGAGTACTGTGAAAAATTGAATAAGATCGAAAGGCCAAGGGTTGAAAGCTGTCAACTTGGTTGTTTGATAATTCACTATGTAAACACTCCTACTTGCTAAAAGGGTGGGGGCATATGCAAAACGCTTAACTGGAAATGCGCGAGTAAATTTTTTTATCAAAAAACACCTCGTATCAGAATGATCTATCAAACTAAGCCAAAAAGTCTCAAGCAATCCACCTTTGCCCGAGGTCAACTTGCTGTTAAAGCAAATTATTGACAATGCGAAATAGAAACATTCATGCGTGGGTGGACCAAGATTGGAAAATAGCCTGCAACCAAATTGCTGGATGACTAAGTCAGAACAAGGCTTACAATTAATATTTCATCATCAGATATGAGACCGATGATTTAACTTAACCCCTGTTTATATGATAATCCTAAAACACCTCTTTACTATTAAACACCAAAATGTGATTTCAACTGCTTTTTAAAACATTTCTTAATTTTGTTTGGGGACAAATTCTCCTGGACAAATTATGCAGGGACGATTTATACAGGGACATTTATTGACCCGGAATAAATGTCCCCGTATAAATCGTTCCTGCATAATTTGTCCCAAACAAATTTTCTACAGAAAAACAGTCAATTGTAAGTTTTATCATACTGAAATAGGGCGAAATTGTTCAAATTAAACATTTCGTCACTTTTTCTCAATTATTAACAGTTACCTCATCTGTCGTGCAACTCATGTCGACTTACCGGTGATGAACGGCAATCCTAAAAGCTCTCCCTTTCACGGTCGGTCCACAGACCCGGGAAATCCGTCAGGAGACAAGACCACTAATGAATATTCATAGGTTGGAGGGTCGAGGCCTATCAATTAGACGAGTGCATGTTTTTAACTCTCAAGTACATATTTGGAGAGGTATTGAAAAAATATTTGTTGTGGCAAGTCTACAGATATAAAGAAAGTATTTGATGAAAAAATTAATTTCGAATTTTGCTAATTGGGTAATAGGGGGCGTGTTTTGAGTTTTTTCTGCCAGTTGGCTGAAAAGAGTGGAAATATCAAAGTCTGTCTAATTTGTCGATTATCAAAAATTTTCCTTGGTCAATCACCAGTTTATTTTTCACCATTTACTTGCCCGACTGTCCGGAATAACATAATCTAAATTTCATATTCACAACCGAACGCAGTATTTGATGCGTCGCGGTCAAATATTGACAATTTAACTGCTAAAAGGCTTAAAAAATCAATTGTGGTCTTGCCTCTCAGACGCACATTCATAAACAGGTGGCCATTGAAATTGCTCGGCACAAAGTAATTGAATGACGGCCTTAATTGGCATTGCCATCCTCGCTCTATGATCAGGTTACCCTTAACACGCACAGTGCATTTGTTTCAACTCATGCGATGATTAGCATAGTACCTGGAATCGCCAAAACAGTAACAATTAATACTATCGAACACCCAACGAGGGCTTTCAGTGTCTCCTGCGACACCAACGGATGTTAGTGTTGTCGCGATATGGACTTGTGGGAAAGGAAGGGAAAGCAAGGAGACTACCAATGACATAGTGACAACCGTTTTGCGGCCGATCATGGGGAGTTCACCGGCGGTGAAGGATCGATATTACGCAGGGGTAGCGGTAGCGCAGTGGAAGAGAGTCCGCCTCATGATTAGGAAGTCGTGGGTTCGACTCCCGGCCGAGTCACTGCTTAGTTCCCGTACTGGTCGAGTTCAAAAGCCTTCTGGTTGCTCCTTGAAACCCCTAATTGATTTATGTGGAGACCGAGGTAATAATTTGATATCCCACAGCGCTTAAATAGTTTCATGACTCACTGAGGACCACTATATAAATCCGTCGTGACATTAATAGGGAGGTTTCGCAACCGCCCGGTTAGGCCCTTTCGACGACGTTTATCTATTGTTCAGGTAAACTCACACAATAGATAAACGTCGTCGTAGGGCCTAAACGGGTGGTTGCGAAACCTCACTATTATTATTACGCACAACGACGGTAGATCGGCATGATGTAACAGATCAGCAACATACCTTCCTTGGGGCGTGATTTCTGAAAGGGTAGACAGTGAGTCACAAATTTAGAGTAATAACATTATGAAGGCCATTGCATCAGATTGTGTTGTGCACTTGGTTCTGATGGCCAAAGATTTTAAGCTTAATGGATAAAAAAGAGTGAAATAAGCCATACAAGTTTTTGATCAGCAACGAAAGTTTTGATAGTTCGATTCAGGCTTTGACAAGAAACCACTAGCTGTTCTTTTGCAAATGGCCGAGGCACTTGACTCGTCACGGATTGCAAGGTCCTTTTTCCGAAATGAAATTTTGATTCGAAACTAGATGGTTCTGTAAAGTGTCCCGCTTACTCACAGTGCACAATGACAAACTGCAGACTAAATCATGGCTGTTGTGGACGGCTTTCCTCAACACCCAACAATCCATCCCGGGTGTTAATACCAATTATATTAAATGGTTGATGATTATTAATCTTAAATGGTGGTGTTTCGTCGATGATGGATAATGACACATCCCTCATCAAATAATTCTTCTCAATTTTCTCTGCCACTCCGAACCATTAGATTAAGCGCTGTTTAAGTGATCGATGGCGCTAGCCTCACACCTCTATAAAGGGTGTGTCAAAAAGACAGAGTGGGTCAATTATATCGTTTTACAATGGTAGAGCTTGTCAGGTAAATAATGAAATATTGTCCCCTGTTTACGTCGCCAAAATATTGTTTTCAATCTTACTTCTTATGTTTTCATTTTTGATAGGAGTCATGCATGATGGTGACATGTCAAGCACGTTTAACAATGGCATGCAGCTCGTTGAGAGAGGCTTATGCTAATGGTAACCGGAAAAACGCCGACTGACCGACAGACCGACCGACCGACCGACCGACCGACCTGCCAACCTACCGTCATATGCAGTATCCCTTTCGCTTGGTAACCGGAAAAAAGCTGACCGACCACCTACCGTCGTACCAACCCAAGGAGTTTCGTAGTTGAGTCTCAGTTCTCATAAGTCAATGTGATATATCCAATCCACGATAGCAGGTCATGTGAAATGAAATTGTAAACAAGCGCACGTCGTGCGCTGTTCAAACGACAACAAATGCATGTTGCGCGTTGCAGTTCATGCATTGCATCGGTCGAGACACTCGAGTAGAAAAACTACAGTGCATAGATAAGGCCCAAATCATGTTTTTATATCCACTGACCATGTAGACTGTAGACAAAGCATATCTTTAGAGTATCGTTATCAGATCCTTACCGCGTGGGCTCGTTTTCCCGGTATAATTGACTGGAGATGCTGCTGTCAGACACGTCGGACTCCATCACGTCCATTGCGCTGGGCACTACACAGATACATGTGCTATAGAGAAGCGAAAGGGATACTGCATATGACGGTAGGTTGGCAGGTCAGTCGGTCGGTCGGTCGGTCGGTCGGTCGGTCGGTCGGTCGGTCGGTCGGTCGGCGTTTTTCCGGTTACCTATGCTAATGGTAGTGTCAAGTCCTTTAAATCTTACATAGTAACATATTTTCTTTTCAATGTCAAATGTTCAAGGAAGCACTTGCCGTGGTCGTCAGGTACTGTGGGTTCAAGTAAAAATGGTGACTCACCTTAATTGATATAGAAAATGTTCTGATTGCACTGGTGTCCAGTGCCAAATCGTCGGAGCCAATAAGATTGCTGGGTCAGGGATTAGGGTTAGGGATAAGGTGAGGGTTAAGTTTAGGGTTAGGGTTAGGATTATACATATATTAGTGTATATCATACATGTAATATCCGTCCGACGATTTAGCACGCGACGGACCTCTTGCGATGGCACACTATGAACTGATTTTGCATGGCCTCAGGCGCGATGTACTTTACCAATGTAATACTGTCAATCAAGTCAATTATAGTTAGCATAAAATACCCATGGGCAAGTGAACCAAAATATATCTTCCAGACAGACGCTTTGGATAACTGGATAGTGCAGAGTATTTTATGAATAGATTATAACAGAGAATAAAATACTCAGACATCTGCTCCCTCATTGGTTGATACACTGGTTATCAGTAGATCTATAAGAAGCAAAAATGTTGTTACTAGAACTGTAAAACTGTCACAAACTGTAAGTGAGCAGTTAAGTACCTTGCCCAAGACCAAACTAAAGGAAGAGTCCAAGTGCTTTAATCATTAAACCTAACAGCAGCTCAACAAAGGGACAACTTGCTTGCCAAGGATTCTTATGAGTCGCCCAAGATGTAGAGACCTCAGTAGCCAAACAAGTGACTTGCCTAAGATCACACTAGAGACCACTCCATACACAGACAAGTGCCTTGCACAAGATACACGGTCACATGGATGGCTGATAGACGAGTCCTATGGCGCCTGTACGCAAACATTTCCGCCTGAGTTTTTGTCTAGGGCGGGGATAGAATTCCAATGGGATACTGGCATTGCTATATTTGATGGGCAACACACAAGTAGTCATTACTTGACATCTATTTCTGTTCTTAATGTTTATTTGCAACCAGTCTGTCTCCAAAGGCACCTCTACAGCATCACGTGTTCCGGTGTAATATTGTACAATATTTAAATTATTCATGGAATTCTTTCCTAATATAATTGCAATATTATGTTTAGATAATTTCAAAAAGAAGCCAAGAATGGTTATGTGTCGACGGGTACATTCTACCTCTGATAGGCCGTGGAATAGACCCGTCTCAACCGGCTTATGATATACACACCGACAGTTACGCCATGGTGTAAAGGTAATTTAGTTCCCCGGGAAAATTAGTCCTACCCTATTGTCAAATACATGTACTTGAACTAGAAAGGCCGTGGTCTCATATCGTACTTTTATCATCTTGCCAAATACAGACTTCTACAACTAGGGTGTTATATCCCTGCTGTTTCGCCAGCCGAGGGAACATAACTTTTTGTAGGGGTAAGGGGAGGAGGGTTTGGCAGGAACATAGGTGGTGTCAGCATTCTTGGCGGATCGTACCAGTGTTTCACAAATATATTTCCCATCAACCCCACGTGTGGTGCTAATCAGGTACGTCACGGTTAACTTCGTCACCAAATACACTATGCAGCACAAGGCATTACAAAAACCAGTCATTTGTAATGTTTAAAAAAACATTTGCGACGTGTTATATGCCTACATGTATATGATTATCATTCATTCATCAGTGAAAATTTCACTAAACTTGTTGAAGAAGGGAAATCCATCAAGAAAAGCCTCGTCCGCCATGACATTTCTTCGTCCATCAAAATTCCATATTGGACGACCTTAAACATCCACTATTTGCTATATTATGCAACCAAATGTCTTGGCAAAGAAATCAATCCAAAGGAAAATAATGAAACAATTTGTTTTTAATGAAATATACAACATGTATATTTTAGGATCCGTTACGACATTTTTTTGGATCCGTTATTGCTTTTTTGGATCCGATACGATGTGATGACTTGAAATCACATGATGTGAATCGAGTTACGCTATTGGCCAAGAACATTTGGTAGCATAATATTGAGTAATATTGTGGTCTTCATGGAGTCCCGTGCGTGAAAACCGGCGCAACGTCACTGCCGGACACCATCTGACCCTCTCCCATGTCTGCTCTTTTAGCCATCAAGGTTTTGAAACGGCCACCCGTGTAAGACTTCGTTACGAGAAAGGGGTAAGCTTTGGAGAGAACAGCTACAACAGGTGCAAGTTGTGCATGATGTCTGAAGTCTCTCTGCGGCTTTCACCAGCAGATTAAGTGATTAAATAAACATGTCCAAGGGAGATATTGGCACTCTACAGACTAAAAGCAAATCATTTCTGTCAGGGAATGTTGGTTCTTGGTGTGACGGAGCATGATTTACACGCTTTCTAGCTGGGACAAACATACAGTAGACTCGTGTATACCCAATCTTCAAAGCCAACGCGATTCCGAAATTTTCTAAGTTCAGCGAAGTTGTCAATTTCTACTCTAACAATAGCGATGATGTCCAGTTAACTCCAACAATAGACATTGATGACCCGAACTATTAAGCGACCTGCGTGTTACGGGATACGCAGTTATGTCAGTCGTGGAGGTTATCTGGCTTTTGCGAACAATGTTGAAACATGTAACATTGTACATGTGTTGTCAAAGCTTCAGAACATTGGGCTAGTGGACTATTCATGTTCACCTAAAATCCTTCAGCACTCAAATCAAAACGCAAAATCAAAGCTGCCCTTAGCAATGGGTAGTGCGTTGCAACCGTTGAGTGCTTACGACGGATGAAATGTTGCCGAGTAAATGAAGAGAAGGCAGATGCATTATTTCAATGGCAACTTGCCAATCCTTTCACCGGGATATGGATACATTTTATCTGATGAAGCAAAGAACAATTTTGTTTATTCCTGATAATCTGGCTCTTCATCTAAAAACTGTAAATCAGCTAATTGTCCAAGTTCTACTTGTTGACCTTCATTGTCGTCAATAATTGAGCAGACGGTTATCGCCAGCTCCAAAAGTGCGAACAGCATCAGCACTGATCGTCTCCCAAGACAAGTTGGATCATTTTCACGACCTCTCGAAGTTCGATTTGGGGACTTTAAGTACAGCTTGACGGGAGTAGTATATCTTAGAACCTCCGCACTGACATTTCTCTCAGATTCGGTGACTACGTATTGTTCAAGTAACACCAGTGAGAAGTTTACATAAACTATCGGTCAATGTGGGCCTGATGGAGTTCCATCATGCACATTTGGGTCACATTGGTCCTTTTTATTCGTTTTCTAATCTCTTGCAGATGACTCCAGTATCTGTCTTCTAATGCTGGGACGATATTCCGTCATTTTCCAAATGGGCGGGGATATTCGTCCATTTGGATTCAAACATCACATTTTGTGGAGATGTTGAAAGTTCAATAGCATTCCGCGAAGATGACGTCACTGCAGCTGCTGCCCTCTATTTCTCCATCGCTGAATTACAGGCAATGTCGGACAAACATGCGGTTTCGTAATGGATTCAGGCTTTCTAACTAGGGCAGTTAGATTCAATCTGGCACATGTCCGAGTGTTGGAAATAATTGTTCTGAATATTTCTCTCTCTGACTCTATGGTATCATTCATGTTAAAAACAATGCAGGGTCAAAGATAATTGACTTTGAAATAAGCTCAAATGCGTAGAAATAAGTGTCGATGTCCGACTGTCACGTGACTAAAACGTCATCAATATCTTATTCAAATGACCTTGTGAGCTGTAGATAGTAACGTTGCGGAATGCAATTACAAGAACTGCGATAATCAATTCTTTGATGCACGGAGTATAATCGACGCAAGAAGAAGTGAGTCACGACTGAAGCAGATATTTCCCAAAACAAGTTTGGTGCGAAAGGTAATTGGTGTAACGAAGTCTGACTGAGGCACCGGATACTTAGTCAGTGGCACCAGCGGGTATCAGCCTATCAATGCACCCCCCTCCCCCCACATACCACACTGTTTCAGCTACCCCTCCCCCAATTATCCCATCAGTCCCCCATTCACCAAGTCAGGCGTCCTAATGTCAAGCAACCGCTCAATTTTCCGATCGATGGCACGATCTGTCGTTTATCATTAGATGCTGGCATGGGTGTCATCACGCACTGCTGAACCATGGGTTAGTCTGGCAGTCTGGTAGGGTTGAAGGATCAGGAAAGGCACGTTCTGGGAGCTTGGGCCCGAGTAAATAGGACGTTAGAGGTGATTACCGAGGTGGAACTAAAAAAACAGTCAGCTAGTTTGTGTCATTGTTACAAACTGTCTCCATGCGGCGGAAATCCTACTAATGGGGTCAGCTCGATCTAGGCTGCGCCGCCGATCACCTCCCACAAGTCCTGTGATAAGCATCAACAGCCACTGAAGCTCTCATCGATCAGCCACTGCAATATGGCAGGAAACCTTACAGGACCACACATGAAACCATATGGTTAGCTTACGAAATGCTAAGTGGTTCTCAACTACAATTGGCAAATCTATGATCTCAACTAAATGTTGCCTTTTAGTCGAAGTCGTGTTAAGTAATTGACATCGAAAATGTATAAGACGAGTGACGCTTACATATTGGGTGATATGAATAAAGGCTAGCAAATGCTTTTACTTCAATTTTGTACAGAAAGGCCAAGTGTAAATGTACATGGAGTTTTAGATAAAAGCATTTACTACTCTTTATTCATATCACCCAATGTGTTCATACCGCAGTCGTCGATCAGGGGCGGTATTGGTTGCCTCACCAAATACCGTGAGGACGCAGCTAAAATAGAAACAAAACCCGAGACGACTCGCCTTTTGGGTGAAGCATGTTTGAGATAACCAATACGGTGCGGGTCGTATCAGCGTCTCTTCTTCTAAACGCCACGAATATGGCTTCATCACCGAAACCGCTTCAACTAAAACGAGGCACTATGCCATTTTAGAATTTCTAAGCTGTTTTAGAATTTCGATACATGGCAGAGTGACATATTTGGCCAGGCTATTCCACCAATGAGCAGCTTTTGCGAAAAAAGGACAGATAAATGTAAACTGTAAGCGCATGCGCAGTAGCTACATTTGTGTCTAGAGACTGGAGGATGTGGTGTTTCTGTTCTCGCGGGAGATCAAAGAAACGCGCCATTAATTGATGAGCAGTTTGTGGTGGGATTAAATACCCTAAGGAGGTCTTTTCCCTAAAGCCTAATCCTAACCTAGCATAATCCTACTCTATAGTACGCCATGTCTACATTTCTTAGTAATTATTTTAACTCTCAAAGGAGTGATGTTCTATAGAATGATATACCACTAAGGCAGCAGTAATTCAATCTTGAAGCTGAAGTTGTAGCCGCCGGTCGGAAGAAGGCGGAACCCACGACCACCGAAAATGAAAACCAAGGCGAAATTAATCTTAAAGGGGGAATAGGCGGGAGCAGAGGGGCTAATTTGGCCATCTTCAGGTGACTTATATACAGAGTAAGGGCCCTAGGTCATGTCAGACTCAGCACTGAATATATTCCTCGTGCAAGCGTGAATCATTTCAACGTACTGTGATATGTGAGAGACCCCTATTGGCGACTTGGTGTAACTTTATCTTGTCTGCCTAGCTACTGCCTTTATTGTCCCTTTAAACCACAAAACTTTTGCGAGTTTTCACATTCACGGCTTTTGCGAATATATGTACGGATGATATACGTGAGGGTTACCTGTATGCTCAGCCAAGCTCCATCGTTAGTGCCAAGTTTAATTCATCAAATGGTCCAGGCTCACTGTCACATAATACTCGTTTATTTCATTATTTATAATCACCAATCATGGTGAGTGACAAGATGTCGAGCAATCCCTGGATGCAATAGACCTCTTCCATATCATCCCGGTTCAAAGTGATGCGGCTTGACGCGACTGTCATTACCAATGCATCTGACGCCTCGAAAAGACTCAGCCTACTTATTATACATTCAATCAAATGAAACATTAACCCTTCAGTCAGTCCCGTCCGTCACATTCGGAAAAGGTTATGCATGATTCTAGCTTGAGTCTCTCCTTATGGTAGACTACCTCGATAGACATGTGGCAAGGTAACGAAGGGTTAAATTCCTCCCACCACCGACCCCACGTCTAAAATACCTGGCTACCTGGCAAGGCGACGAGGGGTTAAATTCCTCCCACCACCGACCCCACATCTAGAATACCTGGCTACCTGGCAAGGTGACGAGGGGTTAAATTCCTCCCACCACCGACCCCACATCTAGAATACCTGGCTACCTGGCAAGGCGACGAGGGGTTAAATTCCTCCCACCACCGACCCCGCATCTAGAATACTCGGCTACCTGGCAAGGCGACGAGGTGTTAAATTCCTCCCACCACCGACCCCACATCTAGAATACCTGGCTACCTGGCAAGGTGACGAGGTGTTAAATTCCTCCCACCACCGACCCCGCATCTAGAATACCCGGCTACCTGGCAAGGCGACGAGGGGTTAAATTCCTCCCACCACCGACCCCGCATCTAGAATACCCGGCTACCTGGCAAGGCGACGAGGGGTTAAATTCCTCCCACCACCGACCCCGCATCTAGAATACCCGGCTACCTGGCAAGGCGACGAGGGGTTAAATTCCTCCCACCACCGACCCCACATCTAGAATACCCGGCTACCTGGCAAGGCGACGAGGGGTTAAATTCCTCCCACCACCGACCCCACATCTAGAATACCTGGTGGCTACCTGGCAAGGCGACGAGGGGTTAAATTCCTCCCACCACCGACCCCGCATCTAGAATACCCGGCTACCTGGCAAGGCGACGAGGGGTTAAATTCCTCCCACCACCGACCCCACATCGAGAATACCTGGCTACCTGGCAAGGCGACGAGGGGTTAAATTCCTCCCACCACCGACCCCGCATCTAGAATACCCGGCTACCTGGCAAGGCGACGAGGGGTTAAATTCCTCCCACCACCGACCCCACATCTAGAATACCCGGCTACCTGGCAAGGCGACGAGGGGTTGAATTCCTCCCACCACCGACCCCGCATCTAGAATACCCGGCTACCTGGCAAGGCGACGAGGGGTTAAATTCCTCCCACCACCGACCCCGCATCTAGAATACCCGGCTACCTGGCAAGGCGACGAGGGGTTAAATTCCTCCCACCACCGACCCCACATCTAGAATACCCGGCTACCTGGCAAGGTGACGAGGGGTTAAATTCCTCCCACCACCGACCCCACATCTAGAATACCCGGCTACCTGGCAAGGCGACGAGGGGTTAAATTCCTCCCACCACCGACCCCACATCTAGAATACCTGGCTACCTGGCAAGGCGACGAGGGGTTAAATTCCTCCCACCACCGACCCCGCATTCAGAATACCTAGATACCTGCCGAGGCGAATTAGATTTCTTTCTCTCTGTCGATGAACCATCATCGCTGATCGTATTCCTCCACAGCTCGTTAACAAAAGCATCCTCGCCATCTTGCCAGCGTCTCCATAGTGACGCTTGATGATGTTACTGAAGTCCTTTTTATTTAATTTGTTTTCGATGTGGTGATGGGTGCTGCGTGCATGTCGATAGGGAGTCGAAATCTTGAATGGAGCTGCTTGTGATTTCTACCCTTTTCCCGCAAAATTGCAAAGATGATTTGTCGGTTTAGGCCTACCGACCACCCTCAAAGCTGTTTCGCAGGGTTGTGGTTATCCGGATTCGCTCTAATGACCGTTTGGTAAGACAGGAGAACTGTGGGAATTTAGGTGCGAACGGGCTTTGCTCAAAGACAATTGACAGTGTAACTGGGCTAGACCTAAAGTCTTCTTAATGCATGCGCGAGGTGGAAAGGCAGTTCATTTTTTTCTATGATTATCATTACCACGTAACGTCTGAGGTAAGGTGTGTGTAGGGGAGGTGTGCGTGTGTGTATAGGGGCAGCGAGGTGATTCTAACGTCGGGGCAACTCTATTTTGACAGTCCAAATTTAATCACCAAAGCACATCAAATTTCAGAAATGCAGACAAGATCAGAGCCATGAACTAGACGATTGTCGACCAGATTGCCTTTGATTGTCTTATCTTTCCATTCCAGGAAAATGGCCTTTTGGGGAATTATCGAACAAAATTGCTGGTGAACATCGAAATAATGATACCATACCCTACATACAGGTGTTCATTAAATGAACCCACTTTTTAAGAAAAACACAACTCCACTAGCAACGGTAGCTGCAGAGTGTTGGGTGCGAATATCATGGTCATGTGGTTAAATGATTGTTGCCCACCTAACAAAGGTCTGACACATCAAAGGCTTGGTCAGGTTGAATTACAAGAAGAAAAAGTTGGGCAAGAGCTGAGGTCAGATGTTAAACATTTTCTGATGTAAACTTAGTATTTAGAGATAAGAAAATGCCATTCGTGTTAAATTGGGATCTAGTGGTGAGAAAATACTTTACTCGCGCACCGAAACTCTACCAAGACTTTGATATATTGGGCCTTTGGCCATCCAGGTATGTCATTTTCATTCACGACATTGAAAGAGGAGAAAATAGCGGCTCTGCACACAACACTCTCCAGGGTGACCAAGCGAACCACTCTAAACTGAGTTGATGCCATGGCGACCTAGAAGACATTGTTCTGGTTTTAATTTTTTTAGGGAAAAAATAAAACATTCGTTTTGCATACAGCCGTCTCCACAGATCAACCAAAACATCCCAGATGGCTGAGGCCTAAACTCAGGCTTGTTCGCGCTGAATACATCGCTTAAAGCAGGATTAGTTCTCAATCTTAAGGTTTGTGGGTGTTGATATTGCTGTTGGCTCTTCCTTGTGTATGATTAGACCTTAAACAGGTGACCACAAACCAAATCAGGCCTTTCAGGTAAGATGATATTCCACAGCCACCATCAATAAACCCACGGAGAAGAAACCCTGTTATTCTAGTCCGGGAGCTGAGCGACTTTTATTGAACATGCAAGCTACAAGCGACTTTTATTGAACATGGAAGCTACAAATGATTTTACGAAGGTGCTATGTACACAGCCGACTGCTGTGTACGCAGGAACACGTTAATTGCATGCACAGCAGAGGCGAATTAACATAACCGCGTCATCAATGACGTCAAGTGGAGAAAAAATGGCGGTGGCGGTGGCGGTGGAAGAACTCCCCACTTCCTTCAAGTTGGGGCCGAATTCTCATCCTTTCCCGCCTTCCAAACAACTCTCTTTCGGTATCAGGAGCAACACAACGTTGCCTTTGTTATACGGTACTCTAGAACCGTCGACAAACACGAAAGAGTCTTTAAAAATGATGGTAATATTCCACAGCATTTGAAGTACAAAATCGGAGGCAGGGCTTTATAATGAGCCTAAAGAATATTAATATAAAACGCTGTTAACATAAAACTACTGTATGTTGCATACACAGCATGCTGGGTACATATCCTTTTCTATGATTTTAATGTATTTTGGGGTAGATTACGCCTACCTGACCACATAGAAATCCAATTCTGAAAGGGGATTGCGCACACCAACGATTCGTGATCAGTCTACATTTTACATTCTCTCGAGCGGTGAAGATGAACCGTCTCATATCTTATTCAAAAGTACGGCGCAAATTAGTTAGCTACATGTAGATAAGGCCTGCTGAACATGTGGACAATAGGGTCCGCGATAGGGTTCCATTCAGTAACTTGCGCATGACTTGATGATGCGTTGATATCTACTGAGGCAAGGGAAGGGCATTGTACTTGTCGTAGGAAATACGCTTTTAGTTTTTTCAGTGGTGGGTGTAGGAGACAAAGGGGTAAGCATTTTCGTTAATGCCTTCATCATTGGGCAACGAATGGAGCTCTGAACAAGAGAACAAGCATTGATGTTCGCGTAAATCTTGGACGGTTGGATTTAGACCCTATAAATGTTACCAACATGTAGCCTGAGAAACAATGTGCCTCTGAGTGTGATAAGCATGTTTTATTGGTTTTTAAGTGACAGTGTGGTTGGAAATTACTTTTATATATTTATTTTACATTGATCCATAGAAACCAATTTAAAATGTCATTTCCTATAACATATTAAAAGGAGGCTTTTAAAAACATGCTTATCTCACTCAGAGATTCCACTAGCACACTTCGTTATTGTTTTAGGGCGGACAATGCATACTTTAAGTGTAGAAGTTTAAAATGTCCTAGGTTAAAATGTCCGGGAACAAAGGATTCTATTATGCGCTTCAATCTCTGAGCTATTGACGGTCAGGGTCTCTATAGAACCATATTGCAGAATACAATAGGGCCGGACACTTTTTCCAGGGGACACTTTTTACTTTTACACCGGGACGCGAAAAATTTATTTGGACGAGATTTTCCACACGTGCTCTTGGCTTCAACCAATGGGCTTCTTGTTGTTATTCGATTTTAATCGATGTACACATCATCGACTGTGGACATTGTCATATATCATTGGAAAATAGAGCCAACCTTGAAGTGAGAAGAGTTGATAATATTTTATTGCTGGGACATCCGATTCGCATTTAAGTATCCTGCGTAACAAAATAATACTCCATCTCCGGAACTATAAAACCAGATAACTCCATCCCGACCCAGTCAATTAATATTCACCACGACTTACAAACATGATCTGCTTATTTCTGGTTGGTTGGCGGATATTCTGCTATTTGATCAGGTATGACTGATAGGCCTTGCTCTATAATAGGCTTTTGCTAGGGTCATGAATATTCACTATTAAGGTGGACCTAGAGACTTTTCTTTGTCAGGTGTTATAGTTGCGGATATAGAGTATGATCAATGAATTCGACTTCAAGGGGAATAGCCCTGGTCTTTTGCGCACAGTGAAACCAGGCCTTTCGTGTTTCAGGCCTTTGGCAAACTTTGCGTACGTACCACGTGATGTTCTAAGAAAGAAACGTTAAACATCAGCTTTGAACACAAGTCTTTCGACTGAACAACACGTACAACCTGGGTGAAGCCGTCAACTTCTTAGATAACTCACTCTTAAAAAATGAAAAGTTCTTGCATGTGTCTTATAGTGCTTATACTGTACAGCTGTACTATCTCAAAGTGCTTTTCATTTCCTCGCCATCCTATTCTAGGAAACTTTATTAAAAATGAAGACTTGAACATTTCAGGACGGTTAAAGGTATCGAGTGGCACTGCTACAAATGGGACATCTTCAACTGTGCAACTGCGCCTCCTTGACAAGTAAAGTGTTGGTGTCTTAAAAACCTTACACGTCATTGTTTAGTTGAGTCCTCTGCGTGTAATTTGGGTAATGCCAAACAAACGCACTCAAAGGGAGGAAGACATCATATTCGTAATTTGGGCATGATATTTGCCAAATGTATCTGAGGAATAAGTAAGAGTCAGATAAATAGCTCTGTATACAACTCTCTTCCCAGGGTGACAAACATACGACATTCAGCTTCAATTCCTTCCTGGTAAACCTGCAGGTAATTGATACCGCTAACAAAAGGAACATTCATTTTTCAATGGTTGTCATGGAAACACGAAAGCGACTAAATAGAAAGTAATGAACGCTTGTCGTTTTTGTGTTTTGTGGTTGGCGGGATGGGAATGACGGTAATCTCGCCTCTGAGGGATCCTCTAGCAGATTGGGATGTCACCTGCTTGATAATACAACTGGTCTACAATAATCCATGGACCGGTATTAGAGAAAACTCAGCCTGCCTCGGCTTATGCATTTATAGTGCAAGTCATTGGCGCGGACAATTTTAACTGACCAGCAAAGCCAATGGTCAGCGGGAAACCCCGACGGAATGGAATGCGTTCTGGAATGCACTCCCCATTCCGGAGAATGAGTACTCTGAATTCGGAGCAATATTAGCTTGGGTGCCACAATACGGAAATCTCCGTACGATGGGTAATAACCGCCCTTCTCTTTTCTAAGGCCTGTAGAATATACACAGGAAAGAAGATCACTTGATGTTTGGTGTCTTAAAACTAGAACTGTGTCTTTGTTGTCACGAAGTGGCATAAGTCCCGGTTCAACAGTGAACTAGATTTTAGTCTATCATCATCCCCCGCCAAGACGGACTACTTTCAGTCGCTGTGACCTCATACGCATTTGAGCTTATTTCAAAGTCAATTATCTTTGACCCTGCATTGTTTTTAGCATGAATGATACCAATTACCATAGAGTCAGAGAGAGAAATACTCAGAACAATTATGTAGTATTTGCAACACTCGGACATGTGCCAGATTGAATCTAACTGCCCTAGTTAGAAAGCCTGAATCCATTACGAAACCCTATGTTTGTCCGACATTGCCTGTAATTCAGCGATGGGGAAATAGAGGGCAGCAGCTGCAGTGACGTCATTATCGCGGAATGCTATTGAATCACCGGCTAATTCGATTGCTTTCTGGTCTGGCTACAGCTTTTCTTGTAAATGATGTAGTAACTTTGGTGCAGAAATTACCCCTGCAAAGAACCTCTCGCATCGACGGTGGAGGCGAGCACCTGATGTTCTTCTGCAAAGACAAGACCACCATTGAATATTCATAGGTTCGAGGATGACCTATCAATTAGACGCGAGTATGTTTGCATAGACTCCCGAGGCAGTCTATCGCGTCATCGTAATTGGATCTTAACTGTCAAGTGCATATTTGGAGAAGTACTGAAAAGATATTTGCTGTGACAAATCTACAGATATAAAGAAATTATTTGATGAAAACACTAATTCTGATTTTTGCTAATTTGGCTATAGGGGACATTTCTTAACGATTCTTTCGACACTTGGTTGAAACGGGTAGGTATATCAGCGTCTCTCAAACTTGTCCGATGATCTAAAAATGTCCGTGGACAACTACCAGTTTAAATTTCACCAGTTACTTGCCCGACTGTGCGTATGCCCAGCTTGGGCTTGCCTCGTTATAATACCGATTTCACAGGCTGGTGCCGACCACAACAAACATGGTTACATCTGAATTACAAGTCTACATGCTAACTAACTCCTCAAGATCACATGTGTGAGAACCATGACATGATTATCACATTGTTGAACAGTTATCACCCCAGTGGGAGCGCAGTAGGATAATGATCTATGACGTAACGATATTATGACCACCGTAGGTAACTTGTTGTCGGTATTAAAGAGATCCAGTCGGGGAACAAGGCTTTATTCTGACGAGCTGAACGTGGTAGAACAATTTTTTGTCATGTTTGATAGAAAAAGTCGAGTTTGTCCATACCTTAGAAGTACAAAAATGAGTAAGTATCAGAATTTGAGATTACTGTCAATGCTAACTTGGGAAATTGCGATCGAAAACCGTTATTTTTCAAATGAGTGTAAATATTTAGCCGATGGGGTGAAAAATCGACTGCTCTGAAACTGCGAAACCATTGTTAGATGTGTATTGGCACTTCTTCTGAAACAAAGGGATGTCGCATTACACGATACGAATTAAAAGCCCCAAAGCGAGTTATCACTGTCAACCTGAACTTAAGTGATACAACTGAGACATACGAGAGATACTTTTAAAATGAATTATCAAATACCATTGCAACTCGTATAGCAGAAAGCCCTCTCTAAAGCATTCACATTCGTATCGATTGTCGCAAGAAATAGCATTAAGGCGATCAGTTGGATTGGTGACAAGATGCCCATACAACCTGTACGATTTCGACGCCGTCGATCAATATAATCACATTGCAATAATCCAGGTGAGATCACAACTTCACTGAAATGTGTTGCGTCTGGCATGCTCTCTAAAGTAATGTATGGTGTCTGGCATGCATTACAGTAGATATTTGGGGTTCACCCAGTGCTGTGATGCTTGTAATGTTATAAGTCAGGTTTTGGGACCTACGACATCAAGGCCGCCAAGGTGTTTTAACGACCGTGTTAAGCGAGGAGGGCCTGGAGACCCTGCGCTAGTGACGTTGGACACAGAAAGGAAACAATTTCGTTCTTGGATTTGGAGTCTGCGCAACATCTCTATCAGATGTGCGTACCTGCACCAACACTCATCTGGGCGACTCCTAAATTCAACTCCTATAATCGACTTTTTCACAGGAGCTGGTGAAGCGCATTGATGTCTTGCAAAGGAACAGGATTCCAATCCGATAAAGAGACCTATAAATCGGAAACGATGAATGTCATTGATGATAACACTCTAATGCCATCGCTTGCTGAAGCTTATTAGAAGCCCGCCACCCGTGTTAAAGGGACTTTTACATCGTGACATAATCATCGCCTGGAATAGTTCATGTCAATACCAGCAGGGGGACAACAATCGTAACAGGTACACAACACAATGCAAACTTTTCACCTACCTTAGACAAAGAAAACGTTTCGAGTGTTTCCTTGTCGGGGTGTTTCCCTGTTTTTTTATGGAAACACTGAATATAAATGGGGATCATGGAATATGTTACACCGGTTCTGAATCTGAATATGCATTTCAACGCTTGATACTCGTGCTGGTCAACATTTTCAATTTGGACAGAGAGGAAGTGGCGACTGTACCTGGCGACCGTAAGTTTTTCATGTCCAAGCTTGGGTTTTGTTTACTTTCGTGGGAAATAATCATGTGGTCTTCATTGTTGACACTAAAGTGCACTGCAATTCAAACCTTTTCCAATAATGGCGTCGACATGTTTTAGACGCTACGCCACCCTGTTGGATGGACAATGAAGACTTAGTCTCTCATGACCTTGCTCGAAGTAAGGATGGAAGTCTCGAAGGGTGCGAAACTGAATCATGCACAGAAGAAATGTATGGATTGTCAATAAAAACGCTTCATTCAGACTTAACAGAATTATTGACAAATAGCAGTTGATAGAGTTATACATTAACTATTTTAGAGATGCTTCCCATCGATCAGCGCTGTCCGCCGGCATTGGAAATAGCCTTTTGAATATGAATACATAATCATCTTTTAAGCATGAAGGCAGGGCTATCGTAGTAAATTGATAATAAATATATCCCCTAAGGAACGCAACTATGATACTTCCTTAATACTCGGTTGCCTAATTAATTAGGCCAAGGTCGCATTACTTCTGTGTTTATGATACCATTAAATATGATTAACAAAACAGCCTTAAAGGCTTACGCCGTTCGTTCAATGTTTTGAATTTGTAACTGAATTTTAAAATGTCTAATTGCGAAAATACAACGTACTCAATATACATTTCAACATTGTCATTGATATACAATACTATGCATACCAAGTTTGAACAATTTGTATTCATAACAACTGCACTACGGCATTGTGTATTGCTGGATTTCTATTTAACTGGACCACGAGAACGGCGAACCCCTTCAAACTATGATTAAAGTATAACTGTAATGTGGATGCTTTTCAACACTAAAAAACACTGACCATAAACGCGTTAAACTAACCACGAACAGTTTACGTGTCACAGATGCTATCGTGTTTGGCGTTACATACGGAATAACTTCAAATGTGAACCACGGTGTGTTTTACGGAATGAAAAAGTTGAAAAAGATGACTTACAGATGTTTACGGAGAGTCCAAGTAAAGGCGTTGTACTCCGAGTAGACCGAGCTACTTAACAATCGATGCAAACTCGTCCTTGCCGCCAACAAATCATCATCGACACCCCCTAGGAAATATATTTAAAAAATGGACTCGTCTGCTATACAACTATATTTTCCTCATGGGCTTGTTGCATTCTTGTGGTCGAGGGAGACCAGGTTGGCTTCTCACCATGCCATTCCTGGAGAGCGCGTTCGTTACCGCAGCGACATTCAACAGGTTCGGTTGGTGCATATCATTTAGGTGTTAAAGGGACTATATTAACAGAGATCTTACGGTGTTGAAACGATATCACACGGTGAGAAAGGGATTTTATGGTGTTAAAGAGGCTATAAATGGATATCTCGATCACTATGCCAAATGTTAAAAGGCCTTTCAATGAGCATCATAAGATGTTAAAGAGACAAACAATGGATATCTTACGGTGCTAGATGCACTATCAATCGGGACGTTACCTTCCCCGTACTGATTTCATTTGCGGGCGTTACACGCTCTTGACCGGCTGTCTACATCCTGATAGGGCAGTCGACACGTTACGCCTGATCGGGCGAAAGATCCTGACTGGTAAATAGACTTTAGATTTTCAAAATGTTGCCTTTAGTCGTGTCAGCAGGACAACACGTGAAACGAGTAGCGTCTGCAGATTAAAATCACTGACGCCACATAGGCCTACACGATGCCCAAAGTCTTGTTTTTTTGGTGGATTCGGTGTCGGGCGCATTGTGTGCGAAGCACTTAATGGTTGATCAATGCGCGAATGACTCGATAACTTGCCATGGCAAAAGGCTCACAGAATGAAAGCTTAATCTATGATTCCAGAGGTGGAGGTAAATTTAGTCCCCCTTGGAATAAATCCTACGATGATATTTAAAGAGCTCATGGCCACTAGACAATCGCTATATCAAACAATGAATCCATCATTCCCGGGTCTACTACAACTAGGGACTTAAATCCCTTGCACATCGGACCTTGATCGATAGGTCGAAGGTTTCGCACGCCTTACCAAGTCTGTAGAAGAAGTAGGCCTACTTAATCGAAGACTTCTTTTGAAAACGTGTAAACTGCAGTTGCAACCAACAGAAAATGAGCTGGATTCACAGGAGAGATTGATCCTACGTGGAAAAAGGATCATGGGGTCTATCAAACCATACCTAATCCGTCAACATACATAGGGATGGACACTTTTACCGGAGGAGGAGGAGCGGGAGGGGGGGGGGGGCAGTATAGACTGTTTCACCGGTCTTGGATGGGTGAAGTCTGATATCGCCAAGCAGTTTCTGTTTACCACAGGGGAGACATCTATACTTTGTCCACTGAACTATTTCACGTCGAGACAGTCGCGCAACAGCCGTATCGCAGTGCCCGAGCTGAGGGGAGGAACTTGCGGTAACAGAGGGAGGATCTTCGGGGAAGCAGACGACTGAAGTTGTTCTGAAGAAAACGTGTTAAACGTGAGAAGGGGGAAATGATGAGTGTCATTCGATGAACAATATCGCAGAGAATAAGATCGCTTCGCTATCACTGGCACTGCAATTACCATTCTACAAAGCAGCGATAATATTCAAGCATTTTATCTCTGCCAGAAATGACTTCCGGCCGATTCATTGCAAGTGTATTGCATGTATTATGTACACAAATGTAAGCGGCAAGAATGCTCGAACAAAATGCCGTAAATGTGGCGATTTTACTAAAGATCTTCGAGTATGCTTTTATGTAACCTCGTGTATATTTATTCCCATTTTAAACCGATTATAACTCTTTAAGTTAAAGGCCAAAGCACACTTCGCTTCTCATCGTCCGCACAAACAAACCTGATCATACACAGCAATTTTCCACACGCTACTAAATTAGTGAGCATTAACCCTTTAAAGGGGGACTATAGACAGGAGGAGAGGGGCTAACTTGGCTATCTTCATGTGACTAATATACGCAGTAAGGGCCCTAGGTCATGTCAGACTCAGCACTAAATATATATCCGTCGTACACGCCTGAATCATTTCGACCTAACAAAAATGCCATACAAAGTTTTGTAATTTCTTTGATAAGCTATTTCACCACATTCAGATTGCAACGGCGGCCAATTCAAGCAGTGAGAGCAGGGTGGCGCCTCATAACACTACTGGCCAGAGCCCTGTTTTAGACACTGTGTACATTTAACGTTGTTGTTCATAAGTTTTGGTAAGATAGTACCGCTAGGGCCAATGAATCATCACCAAATTTTATATGTGTTTAGAGGAACTAGCGTATGACTTCATTCGCAGAGGATACCCTAAGCACCTCAACGAAACAGCCCTTATCAAAGCACATCGCCAAGACAGGGATCAACTTCTTAACCTTCCTACTCAGAATCAGGACATAGAAGAAACCACCCCTTTCTTCTTCATCTCCACTTACAACCCGGCTCTCTCAGCCCCACGATCAATAATCAAGGAGAATTCAGAGATTTTGGCACGACATAGGAACACACTTCACCTATTCGAGACGCCCATCGTCTTTGGCTTCAGGAGACCCCAAAATCTCCGTGACAGGCTGGTCAGAGCAAAACTCAGCCAACCCAGTGACAATTCGGCTCCTACACCCCGTAACCACGCTTGCCTGTCCCCTCGGATATGCCGCTACTGCCCTAAACTCAACACATCTGGACACATATCCAGTCTTGTTACGGACAGAACATACAAAACGAAGACCAACGTTTGTTGTAAGAGCAATAATCTAATCTATTGCATACATTGTTCAAGGTGTCATAAAACAGTATGTGGCAGAAACCAAACGCTCCATCCCTGAAAGATTCCAGGGCCATTTCTATAGTATAAACAAAAAAATACTGTCAGAGATGTCTGCAGTGAATTTGATAGTTGGGTGTTGAGAATTGAGGGTTTGTACATATTCCTCAACCTGTTCCCTGGTGTTGGTGAACATAGCAAAGATATCATCTTTGAAGCGGCCCCAGAACATAGGTTTGATGTCCTGAGCGTAAGCAAGCCTTTCTTCTAAATCCGCCATGAAAAGGTTTGCAAAGGATGGCAAATAACCGGGACTGGTTAGTTGTCCTCCAGCCATCCCGAGTACTCCGACATGAAATATCGAGAAACGTCTACGTAGTTTATTGAAAACCACTGGTGCCAGGATGTCTTATAATCGGCCCGGAAACATATAGTCGGGAAATGAAAAGGCCAGGGGGCATTGTGCTCACCGGTAACGACTTAATTGACAATGGACCTTGAAAAGTAGGTCAAATCAAAAACCTGTATAGTATGTAATGTATCCTTGCTGGGAGTACCAACCATAACAACGTTACCGAATACGAATCACTAATGAGCGAGATATCACACTTTCTAGGTTTTCACTTTTTGCCCCCTGGTGTCCAAGTCGAGAAACAGATCAGACCAAAATTCGGTGTCAGGAGTAACATGACCTAGGGGGCCTTGTGTACAAAGTTTCAAGCCCATAGCCCTAGCAGTTTCGAAACATGCCTCAGTTACACTCAAACGGCCAATTTACGCCATTTGACCTCTATGACCTTGAAAAATAAGTCAAATCAAAAACCTCTACGATATGGGATGTATCCTGGCTGGGAGTACCTACCATAAAAATTTCATCAAGAACAAATCACTAATAAGTGAGATATCACACTATTTAATTTTTTTGGTTTTGGCCCCCTGGTGGCCAAGTCAAGAATCAGACCGGACTGAAATTCAGTGTCAAAGGTCAACTGATCTAGGGGGTCATGCATACAAAGTTTTGAGTCCTTAGCCCTATCGGTTAAGAAACGTGCCACTGTTTTTGAAATAGGATTCAACGGACGACGACGGACGACGACGACGACGGACGACAGACACTGCGGTGTTGTATAGACTCACCGTACCGGTGAGCCAAAAAGCCGAGGTACGCGACGTACATCCATCCGACCGACACCCTACATGTACATGTATATATATACACCTTTTGAACACAACTAATGACTTTTTTGTCTTTTGAGACCTTCAATACTAAATGATTTTAGAAGTAACTAGAATTGTCAGTTGAGTCTTTGCAGACTCTGGAGTCTCCGCCTCATATGTACACAGCCATGCATGTTGACAAAAACAAAACAAAAACATCGCACTTTCACTTCAGCGAAGCGATGGTTTATGTGCGAAATACGACTGATCAAGGCAACATAAAGTGTCCAGAAGGGAAGAACACATTCTTGAAACTCAGCTGCTTTAATTCACTGCCGTTTTTTCTTATTTCATAGCCCATAAACTCCAAATATTAGGTTTTATAGAAAAATGCTTCGATGGTTTAGACTAGTCCCTGGTCTTTATCCGTTACGTTCCTCCATGTGTGCAGCCAATATGTAATACACATAACGCGGGGCATCAGTCATCGTGCCGGTTTGGCGAGGTTTATTGGTTAAAAATTTACATGTATTGCGCTATGCATGCCCATAGCACTTTCGCGGCTGTAACCCAGATTGACTTCTTAGTTCATGGACACCCTCGTTTTATCGATGTTTTGCAATGCATTGCCGTGTTCATGTACATATGAAGCTTTCACCTGGGGACGAGAGTTTGCTTGAATAATTTCTTGAGGAGAATAATACCCTAATACAAAAGTCTCAGCCGATGGCGGAGACTAATGACAGTACACCTTCTTTATATGTATGATTGAAGTTTTTTCTTTCTCTATACCTGATAAAGGAATTGATCCAGTGAAGTTGTACCAGAACACATCTTGCAGGGTGTTCTCCTAATCTGTGTTATTATGCTTCTAAAGCAACTAGAAAGTCACACACTTCAAAGACCACTCCTGCTGACAAAATATTACGTAGATTAAATCCAAGTACATACCATATACTCAGCTATGCTCTTGAAATGCATTTAATGCTGGATATAGATATACACAATGAAAATAATTAGTGAGATGTCACCAAATAAGTTGTCAAAATGCCACCATGTTCTCGAATCAAAATCTACACCCCTTTCGTGTCTCATGGATTTTTAGGGCTGGATTGATATATAAACGTCTCAATTTTGAGCGTATACGAATCTTCTACTCTGTTGAATTTGACACGGCTTACTCGATTCTGTAACATAATGTCGCGGACGGGCCCTCATCACCCGCGGCCAACAGAAAGACAGGGCTACGTTCTCCACAGAAACTCCTTCTTTATTGTAGAGAGACCCAAGTATCCTATCCGCAAAATTCACATCTACTCTCCACTAAAAACAACATGGCTGACACCCTTAAAGCTCAATGGTCACAATTTCTCCCAGACTGCTTTTGTGACACTCGTCCCCCCTAAAAAAAAGTGTGTACTTGAGTAACACTGGAATCACACCAAAACCTTTGACTACGAGGTTCGACTGAGGTAGTCCGCTCCCATCTGCAGCATCGTCTCCATTTCCTTAATTATTGTGGACTGCATACTGTAAGGTAGTGGGTACTGTTTTACCCGCACTGGATTATCCGTTGTAGTCTTTATGTCATGCTCGATCAAAGTTGTCTGGCCGGGTTGGTCTGACAGTACATCACTAAAAGATGTCAACAACTCCTCAACCTGTTGCTTCTGCGATGTGGATAACTTATCACTAACATGAACATCCTTCACCGTCTCACTACTAGGGCACAGCAACCTCGGGTGCAAAGCAGGCAACCTTCCACATACTTGTCCATCCTGTTCCCACTCGTCATCATCATCCACCACTGCAACAGTTGCTGCTTGTTCTGGTCGCGCAATAAATTCCTTCAACATATTGGCGTGGAACGTCTTTACCTTGCCATGTACATTCAACCGGTAATCCATGTCACCCACAACCTCAGTAATCGTAAATGGTCCCTTCCACTGCATCAATAGCTTGTTCGACTTGGTCGGTAGCAACACTAAGGCCTTGGCCCCAACCTTCATCCGTCGCACCCTTGCCTTACGATTGTAGTAGGCCTTGTGTCGTGCAGATGCGAGCTTCAACTGGTCATGTGCCCACTCGCAAGTGTCTTCCAGTCTCTGCTTCAGGTCTAGGACGTACTGGTACGTGGTCCGTATCTTAGGGTCAGGGATCTCCTTGGTCCAAAACTCCTTCAGTATGGTCATTGGTCCACGCACTGTTCTGCCATACAGCAACTCGAAGGGTGAAAATCCTAGTGATTCTTGGGGAGCCTCCCTGTAAGCAAACAAGACTGAGCTGAGGTACCTATCCCAGTCCTTGGGTCGTTCTGAGCACATTCTTCGTAGCATGGACTTCAGTGTCCCGTTAAACTTCTCAACCAGTCCATTGCACATTAGATGATATGGAGTCGTGGTGAGCTGTGAGAATGACAACAACCGGCTTACTTCCTTCATCAAATCTGACACAAACTGTGTCCCAAGATCAGACAACACCTCGGGTGGTATCCCAACCCTACTAAACATGTCAAGCAGAGCTTCCGCAACATTAACTGTGTCGATCTTTCGAAGGGCAGTCGCCTCTGGATATCTCGTCGCATAGTCCATCAATGTGAGAATGTATCTATGGCCACTTCCGGTCGGAGGGGAGATAGGCCCCACGAGATCAATTGCCACCCGTTGGAATGGTGTACCGATTACAGGCATGTTTCCCAATGGAACTTTCACTGTCCGTCCCTTCGGAGTCGTACGCTGGCATATACTGCATGACCTACAAAACCTTGCAATGTCACCATGCACACCGGGCCAGAAGAATTGTGACAGGAGCCGGTCCCCACTCTTCCTGCTTCCCAGATGCCCTGCTAGGAGAGTCTCATGCGCATACTTCATGACCACATCTCGGTAACCAGTAGGTACAACAAACTGGTTGAATACTTTCCCATTCTGTACTGTAGGTGAGTGGAAACCACGATACAGAAGTCCACTCTTGAGCTTGAACTCGGTCACCCTGCCTCCTTTACCCGTCTTGACTACTCCATCCCTCGCCTTTACTCTCAGCAACTCTAAAGACTTGTCGTCCTGTTGCGCCTCCTTGAAGTCGTCTGCATCTCCAATTTGGGGCGGAACACACGGGACCTTTAATGTCGACTGTGGACGGGCCTCCCTCTGGGCTTGTGCTCTAGTGATGACTGCGTGGACGAGTGACCATCCCGGGTCTGGGTCTGTTGGATCCCTAGCGCCGTCGATATTTCCAACTATAAGGTCGTAGACAGGATTTTCCATGCACATTGCCTTACACCTCCCCTTGAAGAAAGGCGTATCAATCGTTACTTCAGCCGTTGGCACAAGACGAACAGTTCCGTCCGCAAGCATACAGCGTTGCGTTTTCCCTGTTGTTTCAGCGTCATTCACCATACTTCGCCGTACTATCACCCCACTACATCCTGTATCCCGGAGGACACTCACCTCCTCGCTTCCAACCAATCCTCTCGTCACGGGCATGCATAGGCCACAACTAGGGGATGTCTTTACAGTTTCCTCCGATTTACTCGTCGAGACAATCGACGGGCTATACACAGGTGTAGTGATACAGCATGATCCTACTGCTGTATTGAGTGATTCTTTCTCATGACCATTCTCATCTACTGCTACTGAGGCCTTTGCTGTACAGTCCCGTGCGATATGTCCCTTCTTGGAGCATAAATGACAGATTCTCTCTGCCATTGGGACAAGTGGTCGCTTCGAGTAGGGGTAGGTCTTACTACCGGTAAAGTGGCTTGGCTTCTCACCATGCGATTTATCAGCTCTCGTCGCCTGCTTGGGTCCCTCTTTGGCTGGAACACCACTGCCACTTACCCTGGGTCGGTTAACCACATTCATAATGTTGCCACCCCTAGCCTCTACGTATTGGTCTGCCAGATCGGTAAGTCTCTTGACCGAGTCTGGTGCCCGTTCCTTCAGATATAACCGAAGTTCAGGACCGCTTATATTCAAGAGTTGGTCCCTCAACAGCAAATCTATAATCCCTCCGAACGTTTTCTCGGTCTTGGACATTTCAATCCACCTCATCAAGTAGTTTTTCAACCTTGAAGAAAATTGCAAGAACGTTTCTCCCATCTCGGGTTTGTAGGTGCGGAACCGTTTCCTGAAGCCTTCTACCGTCAACTCAAATCGGATCAACAAGGCAGCCTTTAGCTTCGCGAAGTCCAACGCATCCTCAGACGGCAAGCGAGCATACACTTCCAAAGCCTTGCCCTTGAGTAGAGCACTCAGATTCATGGCCCATTGTTCCTGCGGCCACTTCTGGGTCTCGGCGTACCTCTCAAACCTCTGCAGGTATGCATCCATGTCATCATGGGTTTCGTTGAAGTAGGGAAGCTTAGGTGGCTTAGGTGCCCTCGGTTCAACACCCTTCGTCACAGCCTTTGCTTTCGCCTCAATCAGTTCAAGGTCTCTTCGGTGCTGTATTTCCTTCTCTCTTGCTTCCCTCTCCCATACAGCATCCCGGTGCGCCTCTTCCTGTTCTTTGGCTCGTAATACCAACTCCATCTTCTCTGCTTCAGCTTGTCTGGCCAGCGCTCTGACATCCCTCTGGACCGCCTGTTGCTCCTTGACAAACTTCTGAAGATCCTCACCCGCGTACCCCATTGCAGTTCCCGCTTCTATCAGTTTCTTTAAGTCGTCCATTCTACTCGGACAATAGACTATTATGTCACTCCAAATCTAGTGATAAGAAATAAGTCCGACACTGACTAACCTCGGTAAGACCAACCTGCACTGAAAAGAATCAATCACTCCCACATCCACACACATATACTACACCTCCGGTCTAACCACAACACACCAACAACCAGTGTCTTTATGACACCATCAATCCTAAATGAAAATTGCCAATGTTACCTTTGAGGCAACTAAACCATAAAATTCCTAACCGCGTCTCTCTGATATCGTAAAACCCGTTCAAAATACCAGTTTCTTAACACACTTGATACACAACACCGTGTCCTTCGACCAAAATAAGTACAGGTCGTCTGTCAAAACACCACACTGGACACTAGACTACTACCACCTCACATAAAATAACACCAATTAAGTCACGAATAGTCAAATATATTTACAAATACAAATATCTACCCTTCAGCACACAATGTTTATGATATGTACACTAAACAAAGTCAGTTCAATGTCAGTTCATAACTCATTCAATGTCTCCAAAACCACATGTCATCCATTATGAATCCGATCCGGTTCCAATAGCCAAGGCTAGAATGATCATTCACTCAATATTGCACAAAAAAGCAGCTGCTGCAGCATATATATACCAATAGGCACCAGGCCTGTTTCACCGGCTTGACTCAATAACGAACGTGGTGGCACTCTGGACGTCCTGATTCATCCTGGGAAGGTCGCCAATTGTCGCGGACGGGCCCTCATCACCCGCGGCCAACAGAAAGACAGGGCTACGTTCTCCACAGAAACTCCTTCTTTATTGTAGAGAGACCCAAGTATCCTATCCACAAAATTCACATCTACTCTCCACTAAAAACAACATGGCTGACACCCTTAAAGCTCAATGGTCACAATTTCTCCCAGACTGCTTCTGTGACACATAACGACAATGGCAACATCAATATACTGGGTAACTCTGAAACTATAGATAGATTGTGCCAAAGGTTCACATATCAGTATTAAGTCTAGAATATTCCAATTACATGTATACGTAATGAAGTACGTCACAGCTGTGAATAGTGATTCCTCGTTCCAAGTCCGTCTTTCCGTCTATCCAATGTTTCAATCTTCCAATCTTTTCATACGGATATGATGATATTTCCGTCACAATAACGGGGCTTGCGTCTATACTCTTTATCCCCGAGGTCAGAGCTCACTAGCATAGTCCACATGTTTTTTTACACACTCTTCTTATTGATTCATAGCCACGACAAATAAGCTTCCAGTCTGAGCAACGAAAATCAGTATCGGAGCAAACTGAAGCAAACAAAAAGAGAGAATATAAGAGTCATATAACGCATTGTTAAGGTCACAATTACTCCTATCTGTGCAAAATAATAGCAACTTCAAATAATGAATAATGGTATCAATTAACTAAAAGATCATGAAAACTTATTCGTTGATTTTTAAGGCAAACCCCCAACCATGTTGGAATACTGTTACTTATCACATGCCATTGATACATACGCGTTCTTGTTTGTGGCACTCGGAAAGAGGGAAATTTAGCAAAGCCGCCGAAACGTCAACGTGAACGACTACTGCATTGTTCGACATCGGTATCGGGAGGTCGAACAATGACATAGGCGTTCACGTTGGCATGTTGGCATTTCGGGGGGGTTTGCGAAAACTCCCTATTATAAAATGTCCGTCTACGAGATCAGGTGAGATATTTACCTGGGCATGGTCCTTCTGTCAGTGATACATCGTCAATAGCTATATCGGCAAATGCCTTGCGCCCAACAACACCTTCAATAATAATCTAAAATGGAAAATCGCAGCATTACGACACGTGTTTGACCTTCTTAAAGGGCTTCACCTCACTCTCCCAGACTGTTGAATATCAATTCAGCAATGATTTTCCTGTAGAGATGTTATTTTCCATCTTTAAAAAAAATCCGACACGGGATTTATAGATGGGGATGTAATGAATGGCCAGAAAAGTGATCGCAAACTCGCCACTTTTAATTGATGAAGCAGAGAAAATTCAAAACTTGGCAAAATTAGCGTCATCAGCGCTATAGGCATGCAAGATAAATCACCACAAGCAATGGGCAAGTGCATGTCTCAGAGACTAACCTTGTTTTTTCCCCAATAAGATTCAAACCAAGGATGCACAGCACTTAGTGTATACATCCATGTTCAAACTAACAAATTTACACGAATTTTGTTACACCATTATCAAAATGCGATGGCGATGCGATGAAGATAAATGTATTAATTTGATACGACATAAAGATGGTCGGAGCTATTGAGACGTTTTTTATTAGATGAAACGTCTAAAAGTAGTTCTGATATAAAAGACCCTGAGTAATCAACAGCAATGTCTTTGAGTACCTTCCATCTCTCCTAGTCTCGGCCAACAACCTCTCAGAATGAATTCAGCCTCGGACTATAATCAAAGCCTTTGTACTGACCTCACATCCAACTTAACAGCTTCCTCACTGTGGCGAGGCTCTTCCACGTTCACGTTCGATATTTCAAATAGATGTTGCATTACAGGCTTCAACGTTTGAACGAAAATAGTTGACCTTATAAACGAAATAAAAAAATACACCTGTTCGGTGTAACCAAAAGCTTGTTGGCCGTTACTGCTGATTCAACAGGGTTTAGAAGTAGCCACCTACAACACCTAAAAAAGAAAAAAAAGATATTTACCTTTGCATCAGGGTATCCAGAAACATCTATGCGCGTATGTATCCAAGTTCTTAGGTGGTGAAAACCCGTATCCGAAAAGACAGGCCGTGTAGCATTACCAACATACACATTCAATGTACTTGCATGGTACGTATCTGCCAGGTAGCTATATTTGTTAAAGTAAAATTTGAAGCATTTCGGGTCAGTACTCCCAAGTTTCGGACTCTTCAACCGCGCCTTTGCTCCCCGGTGACTTGATGATGTTGACATCAACATGTAGTGCCCATCTGTAACCAAAAGTTTAGTCGTATGTTTAAATCTACAGGTTAATACAGTCAGGTTTAGATCTGTATGTAAACTAACTGGAAAGATTAATATTAATGAGATGCTTTTGGAGAAAACCACCGTCATCCTTGATAGCATCAAACAGACTGACAAGATCGACCCAAGCCGTTTTTTTCCTGTTTTGGCAAAACCAAAATCATATTATGTTGTTCTTATTCGAAAATTATTGACAGAGTGTTTGACTAAATCACAGCGTACAGTACCATACAATGGCCGCTGGTTTTCGAATAAGAAATTCCTGCTCGGTGATTCTGAAATCAAGGTAATATAATAAAAGCAGTAATGTGATCCATGAGACGGACGAAGCATTTTAAAGGGTTTCGCGCCATTGAATGGAACCATCTCTTTACCATGATCTTGGCGATATTGGTTAAAACCAGACGAACTTACTACTAGACGTATGATCAGAAAGTGGACCAGTCCAAATGGTTGGTGTCTCTCCTTGATGTCTTGTCCAATTAAGATCACTGCTTGGATCATGTGTCCACTTGCAAATATCATTGTCAAAGTTGCAGTGGAATCCTTCGGCTAAAACAAAACGTTTTATTGATAAAGGATGGAATGATAAAGGATAGGATGACAAAGGATAGAATGATATATGCACGCTTGTTATTGGGGAGGTTAAGGGAGAACGACTTTAACTTCAGTGATCGTAGGACAGTTTTTCTTTTAAATCCCTCAATTAGCGAAAAGAATTATATGCATGTATTTCATTTATATTGTCACTTCACCATTTAGGACTTATCTTCTTTGATTAGTCTGTCTGTACAGAGATAGTCTGCATTACTAAGCTGCATCTAAGAGGATATCTTGACAGTAGATGAGGCTGTAAGACCACAGGTGGTGAAGAGAGTTTTGAAGGAGAAAGTGTATATTGCGGTGGTAGGAATGTAGGTAATTCTAAGCTATTTTGACCAAAGACCTTACAGGTCTTTTGCCCCAAATTAGCCTACAACCCCAAAGAACCAATCCACCGCAATATACACTTTCTATCATTCATGAGATTCCCAGTGAAGCGTTGCAATGAAATGGTCAGTGAAATGGTGAGGGAATACTAGAGTTCAATGGGTTATTCCATTAAAATAAATGGCCTTTTTACTGTCTTCATTATCCAAAACTGAAGTTAAAACCAAACATAATTATTCATCAGCTTCTGGAGTAATAAAGTATTATCCAATAGCAAATCAACATAAAAGTAAATTCACCTATGACTTCTTTAATTTAGAAGTAACTGTTAATACTAATAACTTCTTCCGCCTACAAGAAACTAAGATAACACCTGGGTTTTTGAGCCTGAAAAATAAGAAAGACTGTCTGCGACTGGAAAGGAATCCATTATCGTTTTACCAGAACCAATTTAACATGGCTGTTTGGTTTGCTACAACAGGTTGTGGTATTTCAATAGACGATCACTTGAATCACAGTGACCCATTGTTAAGGTCAATTTACAGGTTTCATGTTTACTATCAAATATTGAAGATCATGAAGAATCTAGAGATACCAATTCCAGGTGAAAGTGATTTTAATGAGACAAACAATAACATTAACCGTAGGAAACTAGGAGGGTTATTGAGTGAATTTGGTTTAAAAGACGAGTACGATTTCTCGGTGTTTGAAAATAACGGTGGTTGGAGGTCATGGAGTGTACCGGATTACAACCCGAACATAACTGATCCCGGATATTACATCAATGATTCTAAAATCAATTTCTTCCTCATGCAAGTTCATGAAAATAGAATGCCACCGATGTTCAGTAAAGACTGGGATGCTGGAATGGCTAATTTCAAATATCCTGATACCTTCATTAAGTATCATGTGAAACAACACAAGAATGTATTTGATGTAATTACACAAAATGAATGTCAAACCTATCAACAATTCATGATATTTAAATCAAATGGTTTCTCTAATCCTGGAATAGAGAGGTTGAATGACACAATAAGAACATATGTTTACTGTATTCTGGGTGCTCAGGCGTTGACCAGAACACCAATAATTGGAGTACCGGGTACAGAATTGGATGCTCAGAAGGAATTTAACAAACTATTAAAGGACTCGATTAATCAACATCCTGATATTCCCACTTCAATTCAAAGATACCAAAAAGCAGTGAGTGACACGCATACAAGACTAGATTATGTAATAGCACCAGGATTGTATGTCATAGGATCAAATATGGTACTCGTTATTGGTAAGCTGGATAACTACAATAATAACATTTTAATAGCACCAAAAAATGCTAAACCCGGTAAGAATGACATTAACCACAAAAAGACCTTACCACCACCACTGATGGAAGGAAATAGTTCTAAGAAAATAAGAGTTAAGAGTAGCGTTGGTACTGTCAAGACGGACTTCGACCTGAGAGCAAAGCTCGAGACCAGTCATACACCAAAGAGTAATGTTGTTACACCAAAAACAACTGAAACCTCAAAGAATACTCCTACTACTACTAAACTTGACACCAAAGTTGAGAAGGAGGATGATACTCATGAAACAATTAAATTCATGCTTTACTCAGTTGTTGGTACATTGATTGTTTTTATGGTTAGATAAATAAGTAATTATGGCTGAAGGAGGTGAAGATATCCAAATGGGTGAGTTAGATAATTATCACTTTCGTAATGTGGATGATCCTAATACAGTTGAAACCAATAGAACTTTTCAAGATGACGGCACAACATACAACACAGGAGGTGGAAATTTTACTACTGAAATTTCATTCAGTATACCTCCAGATAGAGTAAGAGGTATTGGTCCGCAACTAGAGAAAGAGAAGAGTTGGCTACTAAAAATAGAGGATAAACTTGAAAAAGCATTGAAAAAAAGTGATAAATGGAAATATGACCCTAACAAACTAAGTAATCTAGCATCACGTATTTATGCGTACAAAGAAGATCCTTACTTCTTGCCAACAGATGAAGAACTCGCAAACTTTACAGTACAACAAAAGAAAAATATTGAACTATACACTGATCCTTTTAATAAAGAGAATAAAAAGTTAATTCCTTTAACTAAGGGTGATGGTAAATTCTATTCTGAACTGACATTAAAGAATAAGTATGGTCTGAGATTTGCTAACATGATTAAAGATATGATTGCACCTGATGAACCAGCACCTATGGAAGGACCTAGAATGGCACCTATGGAAGGCCCAACACCAGTAAGTCAAATTCAATCAATTGCACCTGAAACACAGGCAGTAATTAATGAGGTAAACAGTTCAAACAGACCAATAGATAAACTGATAGATTCTAATGATGATGAACTTAAAACACTGGGTTTTACTGAATATGCCTTGAGAGAACTTAGAGGGTTAAAACAGGCTGGTGATGATCTAGCTGCAGTAAAGAGGGATAAGGATATGCAAATACAAGAACTAGAAAAAAAAATTCATAATTTAACAAGAGACTATGTAAAGTCTGTAGAAGAAGATACTGAAGATAAAGGAGAGTTGAAAAAGCAAATAGATGAACTAAATGACAAATTGTATGAGGAACAGTCAAAGGTATGGAGGTTAGACAATGACAGGGAGTCACAAACTAGAAGAATTAAACGTTTAATTGTTGATGTTCTAAAGAAACCAGATTCAACTATTCCTCTGAAGGACAGAATAAAGTTACTTTTTAAGACGTATGGTGTAACTATTAGCGCCATAATAACAGCTGTTGTAATGACATTTACAACTCTAGGTCTCAGTATCAGTAGTGCTTTAAGTGGTGCCACTAAATCTGTAAAACCAACTCCAGGACCAGACCCAACTCCAGGACCAGACCCAACTCCAGGACCTACACCAGAACCTGGACCAGGACCAAAACCATCAATACCAGATAAAGTAAAAGAAGGTCTCAAGAAGTTTGCTGAATGGCTAAAAGAACTAGCCAAGAAATCAGCTGCGGCTTTACCGGGAATCATCGGTTCTATCGTATCATTTCTCCTGAAAACAATTGGTGCAGTTGTTGGCTTTCTAGCTGAACATCTGATCATAGCAGTTATTGCTATTGTGAGCTCCATAATTTATGGTTTAATTGGGGGTGTTAAAGCCTTAAAATCACGTAAAGCCTTAAAATCACGTAAAAGGTCTTAGGTGACCTTCTATAAAAACAATGTTTAAAAAATAATTATTATGTATATAAATATGAATAAATACATCTCATTAAAAGACTATTTTAGTAAATGTAGCAATGAAAATTTTACTGGATTCCTTCGTCCTAGGGTTATGGATCGAGCAGAGCTCTCAGGACGAAGTCCGACTAGGACAAGGTCCAGAGAGCAAAGCTCGACTCGAGCAGAGCTCTCAGGACGAAGTCCGACTGAGACAGGCAAAGTAGTCCTGCCAAGAATGAAAGAATATGACGTCAGTACCAACACTAATGCCCAATTCTGCCGTAATTGTAAAAGGTGGACCCTTTTTGAGTATCAAAAAAACTTGAATTCAGCAAGGTACGCAGCTAAAACTGTGAAGTATCAATTCTGCACCAATTGCAATTCGACTACTTACGACGATGAAACTCTTGAGACGATAAAACTCTTGAGATCAATATTGACAACAAGACACGTTACTTTGACAGTATTCTAAGGAAACTTGGATGGAGGCGGCTGTCCGAATCGGCAGTTAAGTATTTAAAGGACTTTGTGGAAGGGTATTTACAGTGCTACTTTTCAAGTCACAGAAAATGTCTTAGTAAGCAGAGATATGAAAGTACTCTTCAGTCAGCCCTAAAAATGGGTATTAACACTCTCCCCTCTAAGTTATGTAACCAAGGGTTACATGGTGAAGCCATGCTTTTTAAATTTCACTGTGGGGAATATGATTGGTTTCTTGCCATTGAATTTATTAACAGGGCAATTGGTAAACCGCAATTAACCGATGAGAATATCACTGACCTTAGACTAGTGTACTATGCTTTCCTTAGATTTCTGCATTACTGTGGTGTAAAGGTCACCATTAACTACAAGGTATTTTTACACCAAGCCTTTAAAACGCTGAAAATTGATTATGTAATATTTACACCTTTTTTAACCAACAAGGAGCGAGTTAATGATTTGGAGAGAATATGGTATGATTTCACTCAAAGTATTTTCTTCCAGAATTACAAGGTTGAGAAGGAATATGACCAGGATATTGACAAGCAGTTTGACGTTTTACTGAGTGCCAGTGCAGGTAGAGACAATAACTGCATCAGTAGTATTAAGTTTACACCAGCCGGACTTCGTCTTGAGAGCATAGCTCGAGTCGGACTTCGTCCTGAGAGCATAGCTCGAGCCAGTGTTAAGATGCAATAAAGTTGTGAAAACAGCATTTTGCACTTAACAGTCATTTTTCCATAATTTTAAATGAATAATCAGCAAATGAATAGTCAGACATCTGCAGTGATTGAACAACAGATGAAACAGATTGGTGTTATGAGTCCTGAGAGCTTAGCTCGAGTTGGGGCTTCTAACCAACAGAACACTGGTAGTTACCAACAAAACAGAACTAACTTTCAACAGAACTGCTCTACAAATCAACAAGTTTCAAACAAGCAGTTGAATAGTTCAAATTTAGTTACTCCTAGTCAAGGAATAGTTAATCCCAGTCAAGGAATAGTCAATTCTAGTTGCCAACTAGGCTCAACTAGCAATCAACAAAATTTGAACTATTTGACTGATAGTGGCCTTAAAGCCAAACAAGACTTAGGGATTCTAGTTGCAACTGGTAAAAGCAAGGATTTCCTTAATAAACAAATAACTTTTAATGACTTAGATAATATGACTGAAAAAGAAATCTTAAAACATCATAGAATGTATGAAACAAAGATGGCTGCCAGACTTAATGATTCTTTGGGTAAGACAGTAATTAAAGCTTACACTAAATTATCAAGGTGGTTATTACCAATAGATGATGAAGATGATCTTTATCATGATCTTAGAAATGATTATTTGATAACTAACGAGTTGGATAAATGGCTTGGATGGTTGAGTTTGAGAATGGGTCCATTAACTGCACTTGCCTCAACAACACTTATTACTTTAGGTCATTGTCATGAGGAATCATCTATGAATACATCGAGTATGACTGCATCAAATATGAATACACCAAATATGACTGTCTCTGAATGTGACAAACCAATAGATGAAAGTCTAGATATCACAGGTAGTGATGATAAAGAAGACTAAATTAACCTGGTTATGAGAACATAGTTCGAATTAAATTCGGCCAAGATAAATGGAACTTGAAACTGTAACTGATACTACTCGAGCTATGCTCTCAGGACAAAGTCCGACTAGGACTACGTCCCGAGAACAAAGTTCGACTAAAGTTTCAGTGTCTAAGAAACCTCGATCAGAGAAACAATTAGCATGGTCTAGAGAACTGGGTAGAAGATCTAAGGAATTTAAGAGGATAAAAAAGGATAAGACGACATTTAAAGTACAGGACTCCTCACCAAACAACAGAGTTGTGGAAAAGGAGGAAGAAGAATTAGAGGAAGAAGAACCACAATCTCAAAATACTGATGTATCACTGCGTGAATCTAGTAGTAATACTTATGTCTATGTACTAGGTTTAGGTGCCGTTATTTTAGCAGCATTCATTATGTTTAAGAAACTTCCTAAAAAAGTAAGTAAAGAGCAGCGATCAGGCTTGAATCGAGCTATGCTCTCAGGACAAAGTCCTAATCGAACTTTGTTCTCTGGACGTAGTCCTAATCGAGCTATGCTCTCAGGACAAAGTCCGAATGAAGCAGTCATGAATGGATCAATTAACCCTCTTGTTAAACCTGTAGTTAAAGAGAAGAAATGTACTATTCCTTTAATGGAATGATCTCATCAGGTGGTCAGACTTCGTCCTGAGAGCAGAGCTCGAGTCTGAGGTGCTTGTCTTCACCACAAGAGTTTAACTCTATTCGGACTTTGTCCTGAGAGTTTAACTCTATTCAGACTTCGTCCTGAGAGCATAGCTCGATTCTTAACTCTAAAGAAACCTCTGTTCCTCTGAAATTAACTAGCTTACCATTCTCATCAGTGATTTCGAATTTTATGTGATTAGTACACTTATTTATCGTTTTCTTACAATTCGGTTCGTATCGCTGCATTTTTATTTGGTCACCATCTTCTACAGGTATGATGCAGAAAATGTTAGATGGTTTATTGTTGTAGAGGGTCTTAGCTTTGTCAACCAAATTAGCTTGCAGGAATAGATATTTCCTGTAAAAGTTGAGTGGTCTTGTGGAGTAGTATTTTCCTTTCTTGGTGAATTTAGTTTGCTTAAAGCCAAACCACTCATTCCATACACCGAATAAGTTTGAGGAGAATGTTTTGCCAGCTGGTGTATTATTTACAATAGCATAGTTTATGATATTAATGTAAAAGTATTTATCCTCTGTAAGTTCAAGGGTTATGTAATTATTGTTATCACAGTAAATTTTCACATGGCTAATTCCAATTTCTTTTATGTATTTTTGCCATACCTCACAAAACTCACTTAAACTAAAATGTCGAGAGTATGGCAATGTAGATTGTCTGTTTTTTATTATTCTTCTAAAAGAGGGTTTAACTAAAAAAATTCTTACAAAATTCATCTGGCGTCGCATCGGGTGTATGGTTAATGACTTCAATGCACTGTTCTATTATGGTTGCATGCAGTTGATTATTAAGTTTAAACTCTTCGTAAAGAAACATGAATACTTGGGCACTCGCTGGCAGGTTATCACCTGTCCACCATGAATTGTAAAAGGTTATCGATTTCAAAGTAATGGATTTTATGTCTAATTGGTCTGTTAAGTAGTACAGTAGAACCTCCCTCAGCGGACACCTCTGCCAGGCGGACACCTCTACATTACGGACACGTCCGGCCAGTCCCGATTTTTTCTAAGTCATTTCCAATAACAAAAACCTCTGTACGGCGGACACCTCTCTATTCCGAATTGCGGACAGGGCGATAGCCAATTTTTGGTCCAATTCCCTCCCAATTACGGACAGTAGGCAAAAACAATGGTTTCCCGCGTGCGCTTGGAGAGTCAAGTAGGCCCGACAGGTGTGATATTTGCGTAATTAATCAACGTAATTACCCCATGGCATTGTGTTTTTGTATCCTAATTAAGCCGCGGCATTTGTTTACTCATCTTTTCAACTAATCACATAGGCCTATTGCATGTATTGTGTCAACAGACACTCATAAATCCACGCGGTTTTGTCAGTGTTGCGGCGAATATGCGTTAGTAGAGAAATAAGAAAAAATTAATTATTAATCAAAGGTGCTGATGGACAGAAATTATGGTGTTTTTTCACACATTATGACATTTCGAGGAGATTTTGCAATACAAGGGGCACCTTTTACTAGAGAGATTATTCACGCTCTGAGTTCCAAAGTAGCTCACGTCATTCAACGCAACATCACAAGCAAATACCGATCAGCCAACAGGTTAAAAGTTTCTACGCTAGATGTCGACACAGAGAAAACCAAGACCTGCAAGGCGGGAACTTCAAATCCACCTCTCGTGCGATTTGGCATAACCTCTCTAGGGCGGACACCTCTCTATTGCGGACACCTTGGCCCAGTCCCATGGGTGTCCGCAATAGAGAGGTTGTACTGTACTCAAATTTGGCTTCATTACATTCTTGTTCATTGATTATGAAGTCCATTTCTATTTAATTCAAGAGATTTATTGAATTTAATAAATTTTAATCTAATAAATAGAATGACTGATAAGAATCAGAAAATACTTTGCACTACATGTGACAAGTACATATCCTACAATAATATGGCTATTCACAGGAGAACCAAAGGTCACTTAAGTAAATTAAATCCGGATTATGTCCATATTGCTCAACCCCGAGCCCCATCACTGATCCCTAAAACTATGGATAAGAAACTTGCATTTGAGGAAAATGAGCTAGATGGCATAAAGAAAGTGAGTGGAATAGAAATAGTAAAACAATTTGGAAAGCCTGTAGTCACCATTAGTTTGAAGATTGACAGAGAAGCTAAACAAGTGTATGAATACAGAGATAAATTAGAGGAGGTATTATTTCAACTCAATGATTACCATCACAAAATTAGCATATCAGTATTTGCTCAGTTTGATCGACCTTTGGTCGAAGAGCAGAGCATTGATCGTCAAGGTGAAAGTGTAACCCGGACTACGTCCAGAGAGCATAGCTCGACTAGGACAAAGTCCCGAGAACAAAGTTCGACACACCCCATACAGTCCCCAATGGAAAGCATAATTTCAAGGAACCAGGCAATTTATGCCATAACCAACCAGTTAAACTACATTAAGACACAGATTGAGGAAAGGTACTTTCAAGGTTCTGGACTTACTTTAAATAAAATAGAGTCTTGTAACATGACCATCTGTTCTTACAAGAGGTGTAAAGGTGGTCATTACACTAAATTACCATTTAAAACAAAAGCAGTAATAAATGTGGAATCAAATGACAATAAATGTTTTCTCTGGTCTTTATTGGCCGCTAAATATCTGAAAGAAAATCCAGAGACGGACTTTGTCCTGAGAGCAGAGCTCGAGAGTACATTAAATATTACTACCGATATGCTACAAATGACTTCGTCACGAGAACAGAGTTCGAAAACTACTGATATCAAAATAAAATCATTTCCTGTATGTATTCAAAAGGATATTCCTAAGATAGAGAGTGATAATAATCTCAAGATTAATGTGTTCAAGTTAGAGAACTAATGGGCTAAGAGCACCTGTGAGGCAAAACTAGAACCTCTCTACCTGTCCAAGAATTATGATGATGATGATGTCATCGATCTGTTGTATTTCAAGGACCATTTCATGTACATAAGAGACATCAATCTTTTCTTCCTGACACTAGCTCATAGAGTGTATCTTTGCAGGAGATGCATGAATTACTTTTACAGGAAGTCAACACTAGATAAGCATAAAAAGAAATGTGGAGAACACGATTACTGTAAGATTACTTTGCCTCCACCTAACAGTAAATGGTCACAAATTAAATTTGAAAAACACTCATTCAAAAATAGAGTTCCGTTTGTGATCTATGCTGATTTCGAAGCGATAAGCACAACAGTCAATGATAACTCGAGCTCTGCTCTCACAACTCAGACAGATACCACTGTTACCACTAAAAAACTTTTTAAACAAAATGCATCAGCTGTTGGTGTTTATGTTCACTCAGACTACACACACCTTTACAGTAGCCAGTATGTGTCTCACAGGGGTGCTGATGTTGTAGATGTGTTCTGTAATTGGTTAATCAGGATGGAAGAACAATTCTCTAATTTATTGAACTGTAACTTTCCTCTAACAATGACAGATGAAGACTGGCATAAATATCAATTAGAAACACATTGTTACTATTGTAATCAACCTTTGGGATATGACAAGGTCAAGGATCATGATCACTACTGTGGTAGATATCGAGGTGCTGCTCACAACTCGTGTAATTTGAATGAAAAGAAAGCTATGTTTGTTCCAGTGTTTTTTCACAATCTCAGTAATTACGATTCTCACTTATTTATTAAAGAATTAATGACTAAGCTACCGAAGTACAAGAAACTGAAAATACTTGCCAAAACATCAGAGGAATACATCTCATTTCAGTTCGGTTGTTTCAGGTTTTTGGACTCGTACAGATTCCTGCAGTCCAGTTTAGACAACATAACCAAATCAATGTTGGATGATGATTTTAAAATTACCAGACAGCTGTTCCCAAATACCACTGACTTTAAGCTATTGAGGAAGAAGGGTTCAGTACCTTACTCTTTTTACACATCACATGAAAGCTACAATGTTACTTACCTAGAAAAGTCTATGTTTTTTGACGAATTGAAAAATGAAATGGCACCTGATTCTGCCTATGATGAGGCTAAGGTAATATGGGATCATTTCAAGATCAGGAATCACGGTGAGTTCATTGACCTCTACCTCAAAACTGATGTGATCCTTTTAGCTGATTTATTTGAGAAATTCAGGGATGTCAATTTGAACTACTTTCAGATAGATCCATGTCACTGTTACTCGGCACCAGGCCTAACCTGGCAAGCTGGTTTGAAGTACACAGGAATAAACCTAGAACTACTGACTGATACCAACATCTTACTTACTTTTGAGAAAGCAATACGAGGTGGAATTTCGGGTGTTATGGGAACAAGACATGTCAAGGCAGATGAACACCACAAACTACTCTACGTAGACGCAAATAATCTCTACGGCTGGTCCATGATGGAACCTCAACCCTATGGTAGTTTTGAAATGATAGATATTGATCCACTTAACATGAATGTTATCAGTAAAGAGCAGATTATGGCAAATCCAAGTGATAGTGAGGTAGGGTATTTCTTAGAGGTGGATTTGGAGTATCCAGGAAATATTAAATTTAAGTCAAGGAACTTTCCATTCTGTCCCGAATCTCTCTTTATTGAAGATGATGAATTAAGTCCTTACCAGAGAGAGTTACTGGGCGATGATAAAAGATCAAATGTAGAGTAACTAATACTAACACAAAAGGATAAAACTAATTACATAGTGCATTACAGAATGCTACAATTTTACCTCAAGCACGGAATGGTACTTAAGAGGGTTCATTCAGTGATAAGCTTTAAACAATCAAAGTGGTTAGCACCATACATTGATTTTAACACTAAAAGACGTATGGATTCTAAGACTGATTTTGAGAAAGACTATTTTAAGCTCATGAATAATGCGTTCTACGGAAAGACTTGTGAGAATGTAAGGAACAGGGTTGAAATTGAATTTGTATCGGACGGGGAGAGAGCCAGGAATGTAATGGCCAATCCCAGGTTTTCATCGATATGCGTATTTGACGAACATAATGCTGCTATTAGCATGAGGAAAACATCAATGAAATTCAACAAACCAATCTACATAGGAGCTTCAGTACTTGAATTGTCTAAATTATTAATGCATGAATTCTATAATGAAGTTCTTCAACCGTACTTTGGTGAGAAAAATATTGAACTACTGTATCTAGATACAGATTCCTTTGTACTTAACATTAATACTGATGACTTAACTAAAGACTTAAAGGAGTTGAAACACTATTTTGACTTCAGTAATTATCCAAAAGATCATACACTCTATGACACCAGTAAGAAGAAGGTACCAGGCTACTTTAAGGATGAGCTAGGAGGAGTAGAGATGACTGAATTCATTGCCCTGAGAAGTAAGATGTACGCTTACAGAACAAAAGATTACGATTCTAAGAAATTAAAGGGTATTGCCAAGAATGTAGTAAGGAGAAATATCTCATTTGATGACTATGTTGATTGTCTTGAAAAGAGTAGGTCATTTTACCACAAGATGAGACACTTAAGATCAGATAAACACCAAATCTATTTGGAAGAAGTTGACAAAAAAAGCCTCAGTCCTTTTGATGACAAGAGGTTCATACTTGAAGATGGAATAAGCACCTTACCATTTGGAATGTATTATGAAGGCTACATAGATTACAGCGATTCAAACTTCGCTTGAGTCGAGCTTTGCTCTCTGGACCTTGTCCTAGTCGGACTGCGTCCTGAGAGCATAGCTCGAGTTGCAAAAATCATTATTCGGACTTTGTCCTAGTCGAGCTTTGACCTGAGAGCAGAGCTCGATTAAACTAATGAATAGGGTGGTGCTGATGGTAGTGCTACTTGGTGAAATTCATCCCTAACACCAAAGTAATGATAATAGTGATAGTGATACACCACATTAGGATTAGGACTATTTAGTCGGACTTCGTCCTCGGGACCTTGTCCTAGTCCGACTTCGTCTTGAGAGCATAGCCCGAGTCGAACTTTGTTCTCTGGACGTAGTCCGGGTCCTGTTTGATTTACTGAAATTTTAGTTTTTCTAGCATCTCTGTCTGTGCTAGTTTTTTTCCTTCTTCTAAAAAAGTCTTCTTTAAAGACTCTACATCAACAGCTGAACTTGCCTCCCTTTGTTTTTTCCTAATGGCATTTTTCATCGAAATGTATTTCTCCTTCTCCTTGAGAATCAAAGTAAACTCATCTGTAGATATGTGAGAATCGGTTAAGGCTTTACTAACCAAATCATTGATTGTGTTCAGTTTTGAAATTGCCAACATTCTGATATTCTCATGCTTTTCAATTTTCTTAAGAATATTCTTTTTCTCCCAGCCTAAGGCTGATGAAATAATGGCACTACCTATTGTTACGCCACCCAGAGCTAAGCCTATCGGTGCCGTGATGACACCAGCTAGAGCGGAAACACCAACAGATCCGGCTGCTACGCTAGTTAAATTAAGGAAATGGCTAATGCCAGTAATTACGCTAAATGCTTTTTTGTACTTTGAAAATATCTTTCTTCTAAATTCAATCTCGCTTTCTAAGAAACTCTTAGTTCAATTAACTTTCAGAGTTTAAATTACTTAAATCTGGATAAACCTTATTGTCTCCATCCATTTAATTAGTGGGAATAACTAGAATCAGTTGTTCTGTCATTTCTAGTGTTTAGTGTTGATCTTGCAGACACTACAGGTTTTTGAAGTACATTAAATTTTAAAGGTTTTTCTGTCCCAGCAGGCACAGCAGGTTTTAAAGGTTTTTCGGGACCAGGCTCCAACTTTGACTCTACTTCTGCCTCTAATTCTCTATGAAATCGTTCTAATCTTTCTTTCCAATTACGTGGTCGTTTTGTGTAACCCCAAGTTCTATTCATTTAATTAAGTAAAATAAAATCAATTCACTGCAAAGAGTAAATTTCTTTCAAGTCTATTATTCAACTTAATCATCTCGTTTATGATTTCTGTCTGACTACATATGTTAATGTTCTGGTTCATTCTCATGTTATTATTCAAATTCGATAATCTATCAAGCAGAATCATATTTTCATCACGAAGATAATCCCCGAAATGCTGTGATATCACTATTTTCCAATCTGGTATTACATTCTGGTCTCGAAAGACAAACCAGTTTTCACTTCTCATCTTTACCATGAAATCCATTGACCTATCCAATTGATCCTTAAATAGTGTGTAGTCTACTTTAGCACTCTTCTGTCTGTTTCTGTCTTTTCCATTGGTCTAATGTTAAACCAAGCAAAGCACAGTTCAGGTTTATCTTTGAATTCCTTGATTGGTAAGACATGATCCAACTCTTCTTCTACTATTCGAACTCTGTTCTCGGGACTTTGTCCTATTGGAGATAGACTCCTCTGGTACTCTAACCACTGTGAGAAGAAACTGTCTGTACATCCTAGATTGAATGATGAATTACCGGTCAGACTTCGTCTTGAGAGCATAGCTCGAGTCGGACTTCGTCCTGAGAGCATAGCTCGATTACACTCTCCCTTAGAAATGCGGTTTAGACCAACTCTAATTTTGTGTCTGTCTCTATTACCATTTTGGTCAAGGTAATCATTTTTGTAATATGAATTAAAACATGATCTGCAGTTACCTCTATTTCCGTTTTTACCAAATTCACCATCACTTAGTAATTTAATTTCATAACATTTATTACATCCCTTGATTTTACTTGAACCACATTCTTTACAGTAATCAAGTAGTTTATTACGCCTGTTCTTTTCAAAATTAATTTCAGGTTTCTTTTCACAGCACTTAACACAATAAATTGTAGGTTGATTTTCCATGTTTTGATTCATCATATTATTCTGATTTATCATATTTTGATTTTCCATGTTTTGATTTTCCATGTTTTGATTTAACATAATCTGATTTAAGATAAACTGATTTATCATATTTTGATTTAACATAATCTGATTTATCATATTTTGATTTAACATATTATTTTGATGCAAATAATACAAAAACTTCTGAATATTTTGATTCATCATATTATCATGATTCATTATATTATTCTGATTCATCATACCATTTTGATTATCAAATATTGCTCCCTCCATTTCTTTCTTTATTTAGTAGGACATTTTTTTTTTAAATTACGTTTTTCGAACTTGTTCTTGTGACTTAAGTCACTTTAGAGACTTTATTTCATTTCAATGATTTGATATCAGAAACTGGTAACCATTCATTGAACTTATCACTGTAACCCTTCCACTTCACTAATCCGTATTTCTTGCCTTTACTGGTCTTGTACCTTAGGATTTTCTCGATCTTGTACTCTAGCTGGTCAGGATTAGGAACATAGCTCAATTCCTCTTCATAGAAATATCCTTGAATTTCTTCTTTGTGGTAATCTTCAAGCTGGTAGACGATAGGGTGAGTAAAGATGATCTGTTTGATTTGGAACACCTCCTCAGTGTAGTTGGGCATGTAACCTTTACCGAAAATGGACTTGTACTTTGAAATTCTTACACTGTCACCTACTTTGTACTTTGGATTACCAAATGTCTCTTTGAGGTGAAGACCGTAAAGATTGTACCACACTGTTCCTTCGTTTTCCATCTTTCTGGCGTCTACAGGTTTCATACCTATTGATGAGTGAAATGTGTTGTTGTAGCCGCTGACCAGGTCATCCAGAACGTCAATCCACTTGTCAGTCTCCTTAGCGGTGAAATAACGCCACATTTTTTCTTTAAGGGTTCTATTGAATCTCTCTACTACTGCTGCCTTCTTATCAGATTTTGTGGAGAACCATTCTATGTCATTTTCTGTTAAGAGTTCCTTGAAGTGTTTGTTGTAAAATTCTTTACCGTCATCAAACTGGATTTTCGTTGGTTTTGCTTCCTCAAATATCACTTTAAATGCATCTCTGATTTCTTCTCCCCTCTTACTCTTAACTGCTAGAGCCCAAGAAAAACGACTAAATAGACCTATGACTGTTAAAATGAATCTGAAACCCTTATTCTTACTCTCGAATTTCTGCATGTCAACCAGATCAGCTTGCCACTGTTGATCGATGTACGATACCATTGTCTTCCTGAAGGTGAATTTCTTAATGGCCGGTTTGTGTAGTTGGTGAGTTGGTAGTGTTTCTAGAAATTCTTTCACTTCTTTTTGTTTAATAAGTTTTCCTGAGCTCTGCTCTCGTGACGAAGTCATATCTTCCTTGACCTGTTTCCAGATTTTACTCAAAGAACTGTAAGCCACGGGACTCTCGGGGTTGTAGTACAAATCCCTTAGATACTGCTGTTTGTCATCCTTTACATTCATTTAAATGAGTGAAGTATTTATTTACGAGCCACACAATATGTTAATTTCTGGTGTTACCAATTGTGGTAAGACATATTTTGCCCTTGACCTCTTAGAAAAGGAGTATCGGCACAAGTTCCAGAACATAGTCATTTTCTGTCCAACATATTTCAACAATAAGACATATGAAAGGAAATGGATTTACCAAGACAAGAACGTCTACATAGTTAATCCCGAAGCTGTGGCCAGTAATTTGGACCTTGTGCTTCAGTTTGCTACTCTGACCTTTGCTGGTTCTAACACATTATTCCTCATTGATGACTGTGCTAATTTGAGAGACACAAAAAAGAAGGTGTCCGAGTTATGTAATCTTGCCTTTTCCGGCAGGCACTACAATCTCACTGTTTGGTTACTAGTTCAGAAGTACAATTCAGTTGTCAAGGACTACAGAGAGAACATAAGAATTTTAGTATTATTTTTTAATAAGGATGAATCAGCCATGAAAGATGCCTTAGAAGAAAACAGTGTTATTCCTAAGGAGAAAAGACAGTACTACATAGAAGAACTTAAGATGAAAAAAGGATCAAAACTGATCATTAGACTACAACATCCATTTGGATTTACTCTTTCCCATCAAAAATCTTAGTCCCGCTTCTGATCATCAGGACTGTGTCCGATCATCAGGACTGTGCCCGATCATCAGGACTGTGTCCGATCATCAGGACTGTGTCCGATCATCAGGACTGTGTCCGATCAGTGGTCTTAGTCTTTCTAACCCTAGTAAAATAATAAATTATTAACCCGAAACCACTAAGTCCTAGGATAATCCATAGGTACTCGTATTTCTTCATTTCATCACTAGGTTGGTAGTAATCACTTAATTGTGGTCGCTGAGGTAGTACAATAGTTCTTTCTGGATGTAAATGATTGTAAACAGTAAGTGCTGAATCAGTATTGTTAAAATCAATAGAAGCGTCTCTTTCTCTCTTTAATTCAAGATTAACAAAGTCAATAGTACTTTTCCTATGCTCATCCCATTCTGTGGATGCTCTTTGCAATTGCTCTTGAGCTAAATTATGTCTCTTCATTTCAGTCTCATAGCCATTCTTGTCTAGTTTTTTAAAAAGGTAACCGGATCCAGTGAATGCTAATCCATTGATTATTGCAGATCCAAATAACATACCAATGCCAGCCATTTCATTCCAGTGAATTTAATGATGTGTCGGACTTTGTCCTGAGAGCATAGCTCGAGTTAATACCAATTGGTACTGTACATTATGACCATTAAGATCGATGATGTCACCTTTTTCATCAGTTAAGCGAATATTCAGCTTATTGAATCTTGGTTTACAGGGAATTGCTATTGGTTTCTCAAATATGTATGCTATTAAATCTCCAAAATTAGCTTCCTTTATTGGTCTTGTGGTTAGCACATCAGATGCTTCACCATTACTTAATACACTATTAGATTCGATTATGTCACAGTGAAAAACAAAATGGTTAATTGGTCTAAAATTGATGGGTTTCTCGCTTACAACATCATCCTTACTTTTATTGTCTAAAGGGTAAGGCCATTCTGATTTCATGCCAAATAATTCATTACTTTTACCAAGAAAATAGATCTGATAATGCGCCTCATTTTTTCTCTTTAGGAAGTGTAAGATGGCCTTACCTGTTGGTTCTTCAAGGTCAAATCTGACAGCACCTCTACTCATACTATTTTCTTTCAACTTATCCGCAAATACTTTTGAAAAGCTCTGTAGGTCATAGAGACCATCTGGTAGCGTAATCTCTGCCACATCAAACCCCTTAACTTTGATTCGGTTATTCTCCCTGGCTGCACTTATGTTGTAGAATGTACAAGGTATTACTGCAAAAGTTAAAGTGATGCTACATGCATCTTGAATTTCAGTCTTGAGATTGACTGTTAAATCACTTGAACTCTGATCTGGATAGTCACTTGAATCTATGTTCATTACAGTAACCATTTACTTAAGCAAATTTTCGTTTTCAAATTTACCTTTTATCAAATAAGTAAATTATTCTTACTTCATAATATTTCTGGGTAGGATTCCTTGATCGTAAAGGTACTCTAATGTTCCATTACTAATAGCTACAGTTCCACCCAGTTTAAGAATTTCCTCTAGGTCGGCCTGACTTGGGGGACCAATATTGATTCTCAAGAACCTTTTCAGTAACATAGAGTAACCAATTGTTGTTGATGCCAACAGTAAACTTTGATACAGTGTATTTATGATATCTTTCTTTCCTGGTGTATCCATTTAATTACTTAGAAAATCACTAGTAAAACTCATTTATCTAGTATTCAGTGTTGGAGCGAACTTTGTTCTTGCAACACCTTAGTGTTGGAGTGAAGCAATCTGAGAATTCTGGATGTTTACCTGGGCGTCAGAAACCACGAATATGTGCATTTTGTATGGTCCCTTTCCAGATTTCTTTGTAATAGATAATTGAATACCATCTTTTGTGTTCTGGAGCTTCTTTCCTGATCCGTGTAGACGATTATCTTCAGAAGTTCTCAGGTCCAACCATAAACCATAGTGATTAGAATCACCATAGTATTTCTCCATGGTCATGTTACAGTCATGAGTTTTCTTCAAATCTTCAGTCATAAAATGTTTCTTGATCTCCTCCCATTGATCCATCATTCTCATTCCTTCTGGGAACACCTGATTGGCAACACCCTCTATTGTGATCTGCACTTTACTTATGTTAGGGTTTTCAAACTTCTCTGAATCTCTAGCTCCATCTACATAGTCAGACACAAATAGTAATAATAATCCTTAAATAGACATTCTTGGAAAGTTGATGTTCTCATTAATTAGTGTTTCATTAGCAGTAACATTGACTGTCTTAAAATGGTCTACCCAATCATAAAATATTGAGAATCCAGAGTTGTACTTGTTACTCAATTGACTAGCAATCATTTTGTTGGCTACGGTATCATATTCAAAACAAATATTCTCTAGTTTGTAGCCCATGCTAGCTGTTGTTGTGGTGACTATGATTTCCTCCTTTGGTGCTAAAGTTATTTCAATAATCACATCTTCTTGAATTGGAAACTTGTAAAATGGAGCATGATGATGGAATAGTTCAAAATCTAATGGTATTTTGTACTTCTTGTCAAACCCTTTCTTTAAAGTCTTTTCATTAGCTGTTTCTCCAGTGACATCAGCTTCAGCGACTCCTGATCTTAATTCTCTAAGATTTTCTGATTGAATACCCTGAAAAACTCTATCATTTCTTTCTTCTCCAGTTAGCCACAGATCTTTAAATGTAGAATAATGACTGTATTCGTCAAGGTCAAATATCTGCTCTGTTCCCCACTTAACCACCATCTTTGAAATCAGGTTTCTACTAAGATTATTTACAACACTATTTTTAGAATCACCAGAAATGGTTACATCAGCAGACAGATAAAGAGATTTAGGTACAAAGAATGTATTCTCTCGCAATGCCGGTATTCTAACATACAAAGTTTCTTTGGGGTTAGCAGATGAGGGGTTATGAGTAATGATATGATGCTGCCTCTCAGCTTTCAAACCAAGTGGAATCTTATGTGCCCTTTCGGTATTTAATAAATATCCTGTTGCCATTTTCTATTTATTTACTAGTAAAATTATGTTACATTTTCCAGGCAAAATTAAGGCCTCTAAAAAAACCACTTGGTTCCACAATAAATAGAAATACTACAGGTGGCGCCACATGGTGTCAAACTGGTACATCATTCCCCTTACTACACAGATAAACCACCGCATCTAATCCCTTTAAGCAGAATTACATATATCTTTGACTACCGGTAGTTCAAAAATTCCCGCCCATGACGTCATCACCTAGCTCATGAAGAACTGAACAACACACAACACACTTCTTTACTAGAGGACTGTTTTATTCTAGACTAAAAGATTTTGAAAGATATCCTCATGTCATCCTATCAATTTACATGAAATCTATTTTCAAATGTTGGTTTAAAGAGAGTTATCCGCAAAGATAATCAGTAGGGTCCACTCCTGAATGTAATTGGCATTCCCATCACGGCTGTGGTCTGTCAAAATCAGTGTCACCAGGGCACACCAGGGTACATGTGAATGGACACAGTCGTCGTCAACTAGGGCCTACCAGTGGTTGTCTGCAAGATGAATGAAGATTTCAGTTACGCACAATCTCACCAGATGGAGGAAGTGTGACGTTAACATCATGTCTCCATGGAATCAATAACAGCATTGTGCAAGAATAATACCAGGAGGCTTACATCTGTGGTTACGGTTGTACAATTGCGGAGCATACATGAATCTGCAAATAAAAGATTGGAAAAAGCACTAACCTGTGTTAAAAGTCTTCCTTCATGATTTCTGAATTCCTCAAATCGATCTCTTTCTCAATCGATTGAAGTTCCTGATGGTCTTTGAGAATTTCAAAGGAGAGTTTTTCCATACGTTCTTTTTTCTTTTTAATCTTGTCTAGCAATCGATTTCTGTCCTTCCTGAGATCCCTCAAAATGTCGTTTGAGTTGCCTGGAAGCTTTCGAATCGAAAGTAAACTTTCATAAAAGTGTGCCAATGTTTGTGATCTATCGGTCACGGGCAGAACTTGCGAATTGGACGTTTCCATTGGTGATTGTTGCTGCATTTGCGGCTGAACCTGTTGTTGAAACTGTTGTTGCTGCATTTGCGGCTGAACCTGTTGTTGAAACTGTTGTTGCTGCATTTGCGGCTGAAACTGTTGTTGCTGGGATGTGCCAGGATTTGAAAAATTGGATCCTTCCATTATTAGAGACTTATGATGTGTCACACAGCGCTTAAATCTGGTGAAAGATATTTCATCAGAATAACATTTGCCTTTAAACCATAGTGATATTCAGTTGTACAATGGCCATATCAGATGTTGCAGTCATTAATTATTTTTGCTTGTCAAAGACATGAAAAGGCCTATTGTGTCTTAATGCGTTTATCCGACAGAATTTTCGAAAATATTTTCAGCACTGAAAATTATTTTTGCGTCGTTAAAATAATTTCTCGAAATTCTGTCGGATAAACGCATTAACGAACAATAGACCTTTGTAATACTTTGGGACGTGAGTATTGTTTGGTAACATATGTTACCATGTACATGCAGACTCTGTCAACAATATTTTCAATAGATTCAAGCAACAATGATTAATCACTGTAACAGCTGTCTTGTAGGCCTACAGCATTTATTGGAATACGCTGAGACTGTCAAGATGTGCGAACTTCAATGGTTCATTTCTCTGCTATTTTTTAACGGATATTTGCAATGATGTATCCTTGGAAAGCTATTGACGTGTACTTTCTGTTGGAATACAGTAAGTCATGATTACATTAACCCATTGAACTCTAGTATTCCCTCACCATTTCACTGACCATTTCATTGCAACGCTTCACTGGGAATCTCATGAATGATAGAAAGTGTATATTGTGGTGGATTGGTTCTTTGGGGTTGTAGGCTAATTTGGGGCAAAAGACCTGTAAGGTCTTTGGTCAAAATAGCTTAGAATTACCTACATTCCTACCACCGCAATATACACTTTCTTGAAGGGACAACTTTGGCATAAGATAAGGTGGTCAAGAGGATAATACCTCTGCACGCCACCATGCGCAGGCACTTGTAGTATCACATGTTCAACAAAGGTGAAATCTTAAGTACATGTATGTTGGATAAACACAATGTAAGCTGTGTGCGTTGTTTAGATACTTTGACAGAAAATATTCCAACACAAAAATCATTGAAATGAGAAATTATCATTGGCCTTGTTCATGTATTACCTGAAGTATGGGTTGATGTTGTTGCTGCTACTGTTGTTGAACCCGTTGTTGCTGCTTCTGTTGTTGAACCTGTTGTTGCTGCTACTGTTGCTGCTACTGTTGTTGCTGCTACTGTTGTCGCCGACGACTGGACAACACAGTCAAACAGAGTGGCTGACTCGGACCACATTCCATCCGATTGATGACACGTGATTTTCAACCTTTTCTGTCCATTCAAACATTCCAACATCACCTCTTCACCGGGTCCATTACCTCCTGTGACTCTGATGCCAGAGCGATGTACAATCGGGGGGCACGCCTCTATTAAAGAAATACAGATTGTCAATAAGGTAGCAGCGCTATTTCATTATCTTACATCTTACATCTTAGGAGTATAGAAGCATTCAGTTGGCGAGGGCTGAAGGTAGTATAAGACACATGTCATCACAAGGGCGCTACCGCGTTTCCTCAAACTAAATGCACATGATTCACGTACACGTTTCACATACTTGTAGGCGAGCACCAAGTTGTTATCAAATCGCCAAATCCCGAAAAATAGAGGTAATTGATGATCCCTCTGCATACGCAGTGATCATGGTGATAGAACGTGACAATTTATTCTCTGATGAAGATGGTTATAAACAGTCAATTTACTTACTTCTAGGGCAAAAGTCGTCAGATAAAGTTATATCATCTAAAGCAATCCCGCCATTATGTCCGGATCCCACCTTCCCTTCAATGCCAATCTATAAAACAAGGTTATAATAAGAGGAATTCAGTGATAGGCATCAAGTAAATACTTGAAGCTTGAAAATTGTAAAATTTACTGCCATAAGTATGCACATATATGGCTGAAATTTTTCTAGTTAATGAATAAGTATTTACTCGTCTAGCGTTTGCTTCATAAATGCACTGTGGTAGTAAATACTTCAATTGGTTGGCATAAAATGGGGGATGACACTACAAATTTTGTCGTAAATACTTCATTGAAAATCCTAATGTAGGACAGACAAACATTGAAAGTCAACCACATGCTGACAAATGACCATAGCTAGCAGCCCCGGGAGAGGAATTCTGGCCAACTCGAACCTGCATCCAAGACCAGCTTTAATAGTATCCAGGACAAATTACGACGGACAAAAGCATTCGTCACCAGAACAGCTAGGACCGCAGAAGAAAAAGACTACTCACTTGTTCATTTACATAATACAATTCCACATCGAGTGTAGCCAGCCACCAATGATCTCCATAGCCATCAGCCTTCTCCCACTTCGGGATCAAGTCATATATTTGCCCATACCCAGTTAAGACATACACACGCAGTCGACCAACGTTTTTTCCCGACATATAGTAATAGAATCGTAGACATCTGCGACTCTTGTGTTCAGTACTTTGAGGGCTGAGAAGAATTGCTTTTTCATTTATTGTCCTTTGGAATGTCTCCATATACATATAAGAGCCATCTGCAAGAGAGCAAAATATAATTAAAAAGCACGTTGTTGTCGACAGATACCTTGTGAGCTTCGTCTGGTGGTGGAAATGTTTAGTTATCATCAAATACTCTCGATGGTGTACATATTCTTTAGCGCACACTAACCGAAGGGTCTGCCGGTTAGGACCGCCAAGGAGAATTTTCTATTTTCTGCTGTGATTTATTTGTCTTGGGGCGGAGAGTATGATGAATAAATCACTGTTAGTCTCACTCTCTCTCTCGAAAAGAAAACGGTTGGCGTGTATCTTCTTTCCATGACGGATTAAGGCGCATGGCTATCGTGACTAATGAAACACATCAGTAAACAAACTCATCCCAAAACACTTTTTCTCTGGACATAATTTCCATTCACACCGACAGTAATGCAGACTACCATATGGTATTTTTTGCTTCGGCTCATTAACCGAACCAAAAAAGTGCAACAACCATTCGTCCTCACCTCCACTTATGCCTTCAGTATGATCTGACTTCGGACCTGCGCCCCGACTCGTAGACCCGTTTGTTCTTGACCAGGTAAAGTTGCCACTTGGATCGTGCGACCAGTAACACAAACCATCTTCAAAATCACACTTATATCTATCAACTGAGACAAAGAAAAGTAAGAAAACAATCTTATCGAAACAATGCGGCCATTTCTTCCTCATTAATTTAGATATGCATGTATAATGTACCAGTATAGTATCTGCACGCATAAAGTTACAAAATATTGTAATCTAACGGTAGTTAAAACTGATATGCGCTTTGACATTAATGACCCTGCTGTTATCCACTAAAGAGACAACCAGGGCAATGGAGTCAGGGATGCCGAGAATATTCTAGCTACGAACGTTTAGGCGCCAATGTAAAGCCTAGACATCATACACTAGTGGTTTACTGATATGGCGGTCGGATTTCGCATAAGTTTTAGCTGGATATGTCGGTTTGCAGACATAATCCTATGGGCTGGGTATATATTAAGTGACGGCTCAGCTCCCTTTAAAAGTACCTTTCTTGCAACTCTTACAGTTTGCCCGTGAGCAATTATTGAACCATAGTTGTTGCTAAAGTACCCGTTTGCAGGATTGGTTAAAGAACAGGATGCTGAAAAAGTCAAAAACATCAAGAATAAAAGTCATATGTAGCTTCAATTAACATTAAGGTTATAGTTATCAATATGAAAAACAACACACAAATCATTTAAACATTGTAAGTAAACAACCTACCATTTCTACAAGGCGGGACGGCGCTGAAGTTCCCAAACTGGCAGTCCATGTTTTGTTTAACAACACCTCTTCGACGGATATCAAACTCGTAGCCTGGTTTACACGTCACTTCCAATGCTGTACCATGTTGGACAGAAATGTCGTCACATTTAAAGGAATGTAAATATGTGTCTTGTGGGCAGGTACATCTCCCTGAAGAAATAAAACTCATATGCTAAAAATTACAGTCGCCCTCACAGAGCATCTCAAAAAGGTTGAAACCTGAATTTGTCATTCTTTCTTGGCCTGGGGGGTTAATCGCTTTACAATCTAAGCTTCGTCGTTTTAAAATACTGAGGCTTCCTCATGTATCACACACCTGCCCAACCTAGGGCAAGGTCTATATAATATTTCGTTCAGTATAATGGCCGTGGCAAGATTACAGACTTGACACGGTGATTTTGTTCGTCTGTACCCTCGAGAAGGCATTCAAACACTCTGTTGGCCTGCATAGACAGACGCATTTTGGTTGTTTTTTTTAAATAGCTCAGTTTTAGAAATAGTGGTCTGATCATAAGTCGAACCAACAACCTTAAAAGTGTGGGAAACGCTCACCGTTTCCCTTATATTATCTGAAGATGAAACATTTTTGAATGTTTCTGTTCCCGAGTGTCCCCCTGGTCGTTCATGTTGTTTGGGAACGGTAAAAGGCGAGTTGACACGTTGTTCCCCGTTTCCCGGCCATAATGAAAAGGCTTGGTATTTTTTTTGTTAATTGTAGGGGAACACTGAAATATGAGGAGATACCAAAAACATTACACCGGCGCTGGCTTCCTCTGGGCATTTGGTTTCCAGCAGAGTGTGTGCATTACCGGTGCTTACATGTACTCGACGTCTTCCCCGGGCGACAGTAACATGAGAAGCAGGAGCCTTCGTGAAAAAAAATTGGACGAAAATGAGTGTGCAACCGTTACCATTTTGAGGGGACAACGACAAGAGTGATAAAAAAGGGTAACGACATTTATGCGAACTCGGAACGCCTACGCCGGCTCGGTTTACTTACTTTCTTTACAGATTGGAGAAGTGGAAAGGCCATTATAATTGCTGTTATCACATCGACGCCGACCATCGAATGTATTCTCAGAGACTTCGTACTTCGGTTTACATGAGAAAGTGGCATTTGTTCCATCGCGAACGTATTCATTCGGAGGTATGTATAGGACTGGTGGTGAATAGGTCACCGACTCCAAACTGTGGAAAGCTTCGTCTAGTTTATCACATGGTGCTGGAAAACCAAACGGGATATGTACACATACATGTACATGTAAGATAACATCAAAGCCATATTTTGGACAACATTACTGGTTATAAGTTAGGCAGTAAGAAGTTTACTCTTTCTTAAACGTTACTATGAATATGAGGCTGACAAATCTATCATGATTTTTTTTTCTGTGGGCGTGTAGCTGATAAATCTGATTAATTACGAAACATTCCAGGGTTATATGTGGTGTTGGGAAAAATAATGATAATAATAAAATTTGTGGATGGTACAAAAATATTCTTTTAACACGTGTTTCCAAGTATTCGAAGATTACAAATCAGTACATGCACTTTATTTTGAGAAGATTGTTCGTAGGTATCATAGCTATACTAATTAGCTACTAAATATATAACTAATATCAATGCAACAATTAGGACATTATAACATGTCAAATGATATATTATAATATAATAAAATGGAGATCCATACCTTGTTCGCATTTCTTTCCAAAAACAGTCACGTCAGACCAATTACCATACTTGCACTTGGTGGTCAACGAAGTTCTGTTCATGGTCGAGCTGAACACTTGTCTTCTTGGGCAAGACACGTGAACTATAGCATCGTGTGCGATGGAAGCTGATTGGGGACAGAACGACAGCTCTTGGTTGTAGTCTGTCGGTAAGCGACATTCTCCTGAAAAAAAACACCGTATATTATTTTCATGACCTTCAGATTCCTTTCCGAAAAAGTGTACACTTGACTATAGTCTTTTGTAGTTATTGCCTTACCAGTGTGGCAGCGATGCGATTCCTCTTGCAATTCGCGGAATCCAATACGATTAATTTTGTGATTAAGACTTGGGCATTATAGTTGCAAACTCTAACGACAACCGTTAAGAGTGTCACTTGCTCGTGACTACGCCATCAGTTCTCAGGACTTAAGTGTCAGTCCATGATACCACCATGCAGGATCATGCAAATGGTGGCAAGGTGGGGGGTCAACAGATCTAGTTGTAATTTCTACCACAGACCTGTCCTAGGGTACTATGAAGGCTGGTGGATTGGTTTCGAAAATAACCCCACAGTTTTGGGGTACGGCTGTTAACCATTTCCTACTCATTTTCCTTTTAAAAAAACATGCATTATCCCTCAAAATAGGCCAAGTCTTTTGTCAATTTTCGTGCATCAAACAGAATTATCACTAAACACCGCCTATTGAAATTGAAAGTACATGATCTGAGCTACCTTTTCATGCCTTTTGTTTTGCCCCAGGTACATTTTAATGACAGGTACAGTACGTCCCAAAAACAATGCAATCTCAAATTTCAGTAAAAAGGCAATTTTAACTCTCCTTTAGCTCCAACACTGCAGTTTTTTAGGTGATGCCACTTCCAGGTAAGGAAGTCAGAATGCTGTTTTTTAATTTGCAAAAGAAAAAAATCCGGCCGCCCTTACGGTTTTCCGGTGAGGGGGTCGAGTCGCGCCCTTCTCACTGGTGCCCATTTTTTGCCCATTCCCTCAGATAACTGACGAACTACACATGCTTTCCAAATAAAATTACATTTTTAGATGTTAGTGAACCCCCCTCTCCCTTGCCCCTCCCACACACTCCCTCAAACAACCTAGAGGCCTTTATTACCCCTGTGGAGGCTTAGCGGTCTAGGCGGAAACGAACACCAGCAACGACAACAACAACAACAGTTACAGTTACAATGCATTGTGTACTTGCACGTGTACATTGTGTGATAGTCTATTGAAAATGGAACCTGAAAAATCACAGTTGAAATGTGGATTTGCTGTCATATCCAAGGATATCGAGTGTGGTACTTACGCTTCATACCCCAATGACAAGAGTGTGATCCCCTTGAAACAATGTAAGAAGGACGTGCACTCCCATTTGATGCGTTGGATGTCCTCCAGGAAAGCCAGTCAAGTCAAAAGTGAATGGGAGCTCATAGCACTTCGTGCTGGCGTGTTTGATATGAGTTCTCCAGTTCTGGACACCACAATATGCCCGAACCACCGATACAAGTTGAGTTTATCATGGAATCAGCAAAGGAGATGCCAGCACCCACTTCATCAACCCTCTAAAACAAGTCGGAAGCCCAGAAAAGATGGTGGTTCAGTTCATCGAGTGATGTCTCGGGAAATATACATCAAGTGGGGAGTTTTTGTCCCAGTTGGCTCAGGTAAGGGATCAGTCTCAAAATCACTGAAGTAGAAAAGAAGCAGTAGGCCTGTAATGATACCCACTCTGACTAAACCTAACTTTGGTGCAAAACCAACTGAGTGATAACGATTTACCACTTCACTTGTGTTCTTCCTAGAAAGTTAATTGGAGCCTTGGCTTGATGATCAGGAAGTCCCAGTTATGATTCCCTGCCAGTGCCACTGGAGGTGATGCTTCACTGCCGTACAAAATCAGCATGGCCGGTCGCATTATCAAAACAAGTCTATCATCATCATCATGTCCTCACACTATTATATTGCACATCATATTATCATTACCCCCATAATCTGGTGCCTTTTCAGCTCTGTGTAAAGGATGTGAGGCTAAACATCGAGTATCTGTGGCAAATGTAGAACCAGAAGTAGAACCAGCACCCATGGATACAGAGGTGAGTTGAATGAAAAAAAAGGGGAGAAGATTCGGGGCAAGCCAAAGTGAATATTGGTTAATTCTGCCTGCAGCGACTGACTTACATGTAAGAAGGTCACTGATGAGAGAGGAGGGACTAAGCTGAAAACCTTGATGCCATTCTGGCTCCCATCTCCTTGGCAATGAGGGATTCTAAGCCAAACCTGATTCTCCATCAATATCTTTTTTCAGTCCGCTGTTGCCTCTTCCTCTGTTCAACCAGCCGACGCCTTAGAAAACCCAGTAGACGGGACAGAAGGGCAAATTTGATGGGTGATGTTGTTGCAACAGTATCATAAGGACTGCTGGTCAAGCACTCTTGAGCTGGGAGAGAGAAATGATAAGAGGGTAGAGACAGATTTTCTGAAATGTTGGTCTTTGAGTCATGACTGGGCAGAATTACCCAGTGAAAGTTGTCAGCTACACATCAAGAATTCTTGATTTAGAATGAAAGGGTACGACTTTATTGGATGTACATTCATCAGGCTTGACCTGAGATTTTCCACGCCATTGATTGCAAATGCATTGTTCGCATTCTACAATACATCTCTCTTTTTCTAAAAAAAATACATGGTGAATTTCCTAAAACTGTTACATGCTGTGTTTTTGTCTCCCTTGACTAACATAACCTGCAATATGAAGGACATCCAGATTTGATGTTCTAGTATATCTAGCGGATGGTTTATCAGGTAAAATGCGGGGCTTGGTTAAAAAATGATTTTATAGCGATATCTTGGGATAAATTTGAACTTTGGCTTTCAGTAAACAATTGTAAATGCCAAGATAGATTTTTAATGTCAGTATACTTAGTAGCGCTAATGTCAGTTTTGAACAACCAAGCCTGCTACTGGAAAGTGCGACTCTCTCCTGATACTATCCTGCACTTGGGCCTGACATGTAGTACCGTAAATGAGGTGTTACTAGTATTGGTCCCTCCCTAGTAGTGGTTAGTAGTGGTTTGGCTATTGTCTGCAAAATAGCCTGTTTGCTATGTATCATTATATTAGCTTGTAAATAAATCACCCATTTGTAAAAAAAAAGTGTCCCTGCTTCTTAGGTGGCAGCACTGTCCTCTGCAGACAGGTACAAGTGTAGCATGTGGAAAGTTGTGATCTCCCCTAAGGGACTGGACAGTACCGTAACTCAGTTCATGAAAAACTTCCCCATTCCAGTACATGTATATGTACAATTTAGCCAATGCTAGAGCAACTCCAGGAGAACATTTCACCGCCAACCAAGGAGCTAAAAACTTCCAATAGCAGTACTCTTGACGGTGCAGCCAACTGCAGGGTTGTCCTCATCAAACAGTAATTACAGTAGGAACTGCACCTTTGGTCAATTGGCTCCTTAGCAATGGAAGGTGTTACTAGTATGTGAAATGAGCACTTCTGCAAGGTTCTTAGGAACAGGATGATCCCTGCATGGGTTGATAAAGATGTATTAGTAGGTCATACCACATGCCATTCAGGTGCCTTAGCCATGAGGGGGGGGGGGTCCAACCCTTACAACATGCTCTGGCAGCATGACACAGGCTAATGAATGGGTCAACATTAGCATCCTCACCAACAGGGGGGTTTCTTTAGGTTTTCGGACTGTAAGAAGGCCTACATGTGGCTTATTCAATTACGTTGCCATCAGGTAGGCCAAGGCCGAAATGTTATTTGAAATTCAAATCAGCATTTCAGGACCTATGGGGCCCAATTCCCCAAAGGGCTTTCATCAAGGGCAAATTTGTAGTGATGAGCTTGTTCTTTTTTGGGGGGAAAAATGCAAGTGGAGTTATTTACCGGTAGGCCTACTTAAAATAGGTTAGTAGGCCTAGGCATGGGGGGGGGGGGGGGGGGGTGATCATGGTGGTTGACAGTAACTACTAATCCTCATGGCCAGCACCAAGCATAAATTATGTGTTCATTATGCATTTATTTTATAATTCATCAAGTGTACACAAGGTGGCAGCACTAGCCAATGAGTGTCATTTTGGTGGGAAATAGCACTTTTTCCTTGGTTTATCCTGGGAAAACAGTAAAAGCGGCCGGAAATTTTATTTCTGATTTTGAAAGTAGGTATCATTACCTTTATCATGTGCAAGCCACAGCATTCAAAGACCTGCAGTGGTGGAGATATGAGCGTCGATAGAGAGCTCTTCCTAAGCACTGCCCCTAGGTATGCATAATTACTAGGCCTAGCACGACCAAAGTATGAAGTGTTACTCAATGACCTGTTGCAGAATGGAAGATCTCATCAAATACTTCCATCATACAAAGGGGGAAAATCCAGCTATTTTTTTTAGTCTCTGCAGGAGTGCCCAACATTGACCAAAAAATACACAAAAAATAGGGGGAAAAAAGCTAAAATAAGCCCCCTAACTAGGCCTGCCCCTAACTCGGTTGCTAGTGATTTTTGAGAGTCATCAATTGCTGTGTAATGATGGCTTAGTGGAAGGATCTTGCATACCTAATCTCGTTAAAAACGGTTGACCCCCACCTTGCCACCCTCTGCATGGTGGTATCATGGACTGACACTTAATGTCTCGATCTGCACTGGCACTCAGTAAAACGTCAAACTGCTTGTCAATATCCTGGTCATATTCCTTCTCAACCTTGTAATTCTGGAAGAAAATACTTTGAGTGAAATCATACCATAATATCTCCAAATAATTTACTCGCTCCTTGTTGGTTAAAAAAGGTGTAAATATTACATAATCAATTTTCAGCGTTTTAAAGGCTTGGTGTAAAAATACCTTGTAGTTAATGGTGACCTTGACACCACAGTAATGCAGAAATCTAAGGAAAGCATAGTACACTAGTCTAAGGTCAGTGATATTCTCATCGGTTAATTGCGGTTTACCAATTGCCCTGTTAATAAATTCAATGGCAAGAAACCAATCATATTCCCCACAGTGAAATTTAAAAAGCATGGCTTCACCATGTAACCCTTGGTTACATAACTTAGAGGGGAGAGTGTTAATACCCATTTTTAGGGCTGACTGAAGAGTACTTTCATATCTCTGCTTACTAAGACATTTTCTGTGACTTGAAAAGTAGCAATGTAAATACCCTTCCACAAAGTCCTTTAAATACTTAACTGCCGATTCGGACAGCCGACTCCATCCAAGTTTCCTTAGAATACTGTCAAAGTAACGTGTCTTGTTGTCAATATTGATCTCAAGAGTTTTAAAATCATCGTCGTAAGTAGTCGAATTGCAATTGGTGCAGAATTGATACTTCACAGTTTTAGCTGCGTACCTTGCTGAATTCAAGTTTTTTTGATACTCAAAAAGTGTCCACCTTTTACAATTACGGCAGAATTGAGCATTAGTGTTGGTACTGACGTCATATTCTTTCATTCTTGGCAGGACTACTTTGATTGTCTCAGTCAGACTTCGTCTTGAGAGCTCTGCTCGATCCATAACCCTAGGACGAATGTATCCTTTAAGATTCTCATTGTTCCACTCGAGCTCTGCTCTCAGGACGAAGTCCGGCTCACTAGAATAATAGTCTTTTAATGAGATGTATTTATTCATATTTACATAATAATTATTTTTTAAACATTGTTTTGATAGAAGGTCACCTAAGACCTTTTACGTGATTTTACTGTTTTACGTGATTTTAAGGCTTTAACACCCCCAATTAAACCATAAATTATGGAGCTCACAATAGCAATAACTGCTATGATCAGATGTTCGGCTAGAAAGCCAACAACTGCACCAATTGTTTTCAGGAGAAATGATACGATAGAACCGATGATTCCCGGTAAAGCCGCAGCTGATTTCTTGGCTAGTTCTTTTAGCCATTCAGCAAACTTCTTGAGACCTTCTTTTACTTTATCTGGTATTGATGGTTTTGGTCCTGGTTCTGGTGTAGGTCCTGGAGTTGGGTCTGGTCCTGGAGTTGGGTCTGGTCCTGGAGTTGGTTTTACAGATTTAGTGGCACCACTTAAAGCACTACTGATACTAAGACCTAGAGTTGTAAATGTCATTACAACAGCTGTTATTATGGCGCTAATAGTTACACCATATGTCTTAAAAAGTAACTTTATTCTGTCCTTCAGAGGAATAGTTGAATCTGGTTTCTTTAGAACATCAACAATTAAACGTTTAATTCTTCTAGTTTGTGACTCCCTGTCATTGTCTAACCTCCATACCTTTGACTGTTCCTCATACAATTTGTCATTTAGTTCATCTATTTGCTTTTTCAACTCCACCGTGTCTTCAGTATCTTCTTCTACAGACTTTACATAGTCTCTTGTTAAATTATGAAGTTGATTTTCTAGTTCTTGTATTTGCATGTCCTTATCCCTCTTTACTGCAGCTAGTTTATCACCAGCCTGTTTTAACCCTCTAAGTTCTCTCAAGGCATATTCAGTAAAACCCAGTGATTTAAGTTCATCATCATTAGAATCTATCAGTTTATCTATTGGTTTGTTTGAACTGTTTACCTCATTAATTACTGCCTGTGTTTCAGGGGTTACTAATGTAGGTTCCCTTACTGGTGGGTCAGGTGCAATCATACCTCTAATCATGTCAACAAATCTAGTACCAAACTTAGTCTTTAATGTGCCTTCAGCATAGAAGATTCCATTATCCTTAGTTAAAGGAATTAACTTTATCTTTTCTCCATTTTTATCAGGATATTCAAATAAATTTTCGTTTTCAAGTTTACCTTTTATCAAATCAACTTCATACTTTGTTTTCGGATTGTAATAAAGTTTGTTTCCATTGTAACTAATGTGTGGTGAAAGATTACTCAATTTTTTCTTGTCATAATTCCAGTTTGATCCTCCCAATGCTGTATCAAGTTTATCCTCTATTGTATCGTAACTTAACTCCTTTTCCATCAATTCAGGGACAATACCTCTTACTCTTTCTGGTGTACTGAATGAAGTTTCAGTAGTAAGATTTCCACCTCCTGTGTTGTATGTTGTGCCGTCATCTTGAAAAGTTCTATTGATTTTACCTGTATTAGGATCTATCTCATCCATTTGGATATATTCACCTCCTGTGTTGTATGTTGTGCCGTCATCTTGAAAAGTTCTATTGATTTCACCTGTGTTGTATCTTGCGTGAATATATTGATTAATTAAATCATCCTTTCTCATTTCTAGAATTTGTTCAAAAGTTCCTGATGATGATGATGATGATTGTGAATCGTAATCATCCATTTCATAATTTTCACCTCCTTCAGCCATAATTACTTATTTATCTAACCATAAAAACAATCAATGTACCAACAACTGAGTAAAGCATGAATTTAATTGTTTTATGAGTATCATCCTCCTTCTCAACTTTGGTGTCAAGTTTAGTAGTAATAGGAATATTCTTTGAGGTTTCAGTTGTTTTTGGTGTATCAACATTACTCTTTGGTTTATGACTGGTCTCGAGCTTTGCTCTCAGGACGAAGTCCGACTTGACAGTACCAACACTACTCTTAACTCTTATTTTCTTAGAGCTATTTCCTTCCATCAGTGGTGGTGGTAAGGTCTTTTTGTGGTTAATGTCATTCTTACCGGGTTTAGCATTTTTTGGCGCTATTAAAATGTTATTATTGTAGTTATCCAGCTTACCAATAACGAGTACCATATTTGATCCTATGACATACAATCCTGATGATATTACATAATCTAGTCTTGTATGAGTGTCACTCACTGCTTTTTGGTATCTTTGAATTGAAGTGGGAATATCAGGATGTTGATTAATCGAATCCTTTAATAGTTTGTTAAATTCCTTCTGTGCATCCAATTCTGTACCCGGTACTCCAATTATTGGTGTTCTGGTCAACGCCTGAGCACCCAGAATACAGTAAACATATGTTCTTATTGTATCATTTAACCTCTCTATTCCAGGATTAGAGAAACCATTTGATTTAAATATCATGAATTGTTGATAGGTTTGACATTCATTTTGTGTAATTACATCAAATACATTCTTGTGTCTCCTGACATGATCCTTGATGAAAATATCTGGATATTTGAAATTAGCCATTCCAGCATCCCAGTCTTTACTGAACATCGGTGGCATTCTATTTTCATGAACTTGCATGAGGAAGAAATTGATTTTAGAATCATTGATGTAATATCCGGGATCAGTTATGTTCGGGTTGTAATCCGGTACACTCCATGACCTCCAACCACCGTTATTTTCAAACACCGAGAAATCGTACTCGTCTTTTAAACCAAATTCACTCAATAACCCTCCTAGTTTCCTACGGTTAATGTTATTGTTTGTCTCATTAAAATCACTTTCACCTGGAATTGGTATCTCTAGATTCTTCATGATCTTCAATATTTGATAGTAAACATGAAACCTGTAAATTGACCTTAACAATGGGTCACTGTGATTCAAGTGATCGTCTATTGAAATACCACAACCTGTTGTAGCAAACCAAACAGCCATGTTAAATTGGTTCTGGTAAAACGATAATGGATTCTTTTCCAGTCGCAGACAGTCTTTCTTATTTTTCAGTCTCAAAAACCCAGGTGTTATCTTAGTTTCTTGTAGTCTGAAGAAGTTATTAGTATTAACAGTTACTTCTAAATTAAAGAAGTCATAGGTGAATTTACTTTTATGTTGATTTGCTATTGGATAATACATTTAATTTACTTGAATTTTTTCCTTGAATTTTGGTTAATGAAGACAGTAAAAAGGCCATTTATTTTAATGGAATAATCTCACCAGATGGAGGAAGTGTGACGTTAACATCATGTCTCCATGGACAGAATAACATTTGCCTTTAAACCATAGTGATATTAAGTTGTACAATGGCCATATCAGATGTTGCAGTCATTAATTATTTTTGCTTGCAAATTACAATGGCCATATCAGATGTTGCAGTCATTAATTATTTTTGCTTGCAAATTACAATGGCCATATCAGATGTTGCAGTCATTAATTATTTTTGCTTGTCAAAGACATGAAAAGGCCTATTGTGTCTTAATGCGTTTATCCGACAGAATTTTAGAAAATATTTTCAGCGCTGAAAATTATTTTTGCGGTCGTTAAAATAATGTCTGGAAATTCTGTCGGATAAACGCATTAACGAACAATAGACTTTTGTAATACTTTGGGACGTGAGTATTGTTTGGTAACATATGTTACCATGTACATGCAGACACTGTCAACATTATTTTAAATAGATTCAAGCAACAATGATTAATCACTGTAACAGCTGTCTTGTAGGCCTACAGCATTTATTGGAATACGCTGGGACTATCAAGATGTGCGAACTTCAATGGTTCATTTCTCTGCCATTTCTCAATGGATATTTGCAATGATGTATCCTTGGAAAGCTATTGACGTGTACTTTCTGTTGGAATACAGTAAGTCATGATTACATTAACCCATTGAACTCTAGTATTCCCTTACCATTTCACTGCAACGCTTCACTGACCATTTCATGAATGATAGAATATATGTATTGTGGTGTCTGGTTCTTAGGGGTTTCTAAGCTATTTTGAGACAAAAAGGCCTGTAAGGGCCTTTGTTAAAATAGCTTAGAATTACCTAGATTCCTACCACCACAATACATATATTCTGAAGTGTAGTGGTATTTTTACCGGCTTATTATAAACCGCGAGATGCGGAATGCGAAATCGCTAGATGCCAACTTCTGTGAGAGTAACATGCGCCAGAGGATGTATTGCAATTATGGAACCTGAAAAGGCGAACATTTATGAGACCGAGGCTGTAGTCTGGAGTTATCCATGTTTTGATTTGCCCATTGAAACAGACTCCGCTCTGCGATGTGTGGAATTTAACCTAACTTATAGCCTACTTTCGATGGTCAGACTATCCCGTGCTATTTTTAGGGATGACCAGACGTTCACCAAGTACATGCCCTGTGTTATCGGTCAATCATGTGTATGGTGACTTGTGCCGCCAGGCGCAACGGGGAAATAATCTTGATTTATACTGCATACTGAACCTCGCGATATTACACTCACAGCATATCTTGATAAGTTGCGAAAACCCTTGTAGTCAAGATGAACATGCAGTTGCATGTAGCCTTTGTATTGTATTCGGCCCTACTCTCATCGAATTGAGAAGTGAACAGCAGCGTTAGAAATGGTGATTGTCATGTTCTAAGGAAGTAGAAAATGATGATTACTTATCTCGCGATTTCGCGATTTCTCATCTCGCGGTTTATAATGAGCCATTTTTGCCCAACAAAAGTTGCGATACACCCATCGACTAATCTAAAAACTTATGTTAGCCAGTTATACGGGACATTGCATTACTCTCTAACAAGTCACCACAACTTTGTTCTGCAGGTCAGTGGCCTCACACAAAGAATGCCCTTTAACCTCAAACTCAAAGGCGGACATACTCTCAGTGCCACAAAATCTGGAGCCAACGACTTTAAGATATCAGTGCCAACCTGTTCCTTCGCTTTGTCATTCGGTGGTCAATATGGAGGTATTGTGACATCTCTTGGCCACTGGCAGTATGGAGGTGCTGGAAAGCTTACTGGAATGTGTGGTGACTGCGATGGAATGGCAGATGCCTTGACTAGCTTCAATAATTATCAGGTTCCTGATGACTCGGATGTGCCATTAGTTAAGTAAGTGTATGTTATAAACAAGCCGTTTGAAATATGATCAAATAAAACAAAAGAAATCGGTTGTATACCTTGAAAATAATAAGTTCTATGCTTGATAACATCAAGTAGGTCTTTATATATACTTGATAACATATATAACAACCCACACTATGTCTTATCTGAATCCGGATCCTGCAATATTCAACCGATGTCAGAAATACATCGAAAGGTTTAGAATAGTATTCGCCCTTTGTTGAATACGAACAGACAGCCTTTACTTGCGGTCATGAGTACCGTCACATTCAAATAAGACACTTCGTCCAGAGAGCTAAGGGGACTTTGGAAGTCTTCCATACAGCAGATTTTTGTATTCATTCCAAATAGAAGTCGAATTTAATAGTGTTGATACTTTAGCTGTAAGAAGAGCGAGGATCCAGTCATCAAATGTTCGGATAAGAACAATGCCCTCATTGCATCAGACACGTACTGCGGTTACATCAAGTCAACCACTGGACCATTCGCAGAGTGCATCAAGAGCGGAAAGGTAGACTGGAAGTCAGCCTATGCTGCTTGCAAGATAGATGCTTGCGCTTTTGTGGACAAACCCGAGTCCATTAAAGAAGTGATATGCGCTGATGTGGGAGAATTCGCCAGCGAATGTCAGTTGAATGGTTACCAACCTTCGAAGGTTTGGAGAACAACCACATTCTGTCGTAAGTTTGACTCATTCTGCTTTACAAAAAGATGCTTTGGCTTCAAATCTACAATAATGGCCTACCGATTGCTTGTCGAATATCAAAATGGAACCAATGAAGTTCTAGCCTTGTAACCCTCAATTTGATTGGGGAATATTCCTGAGGTCACGCTATGCCTAAGGCAACTGGTCACAGAAGTTCGAAAATCAAGAACCATTTGGCTTCGGTGTGGAGCCAGTGGTGCTGGCGTTGTTCCAGTGCATCTGGAGTGGGTCCATTGGCTCTAGGATCTGGTAAATGCCAAGAGCGTCTGGTTTCAACCCGAGTAAATTGGCTCTTGTGGATCTTGTGTTTGGTCAGCGCCAGCATCCATTGACTCGTGTTGTGTGATTCTGGTGTTGGGGCAGTGGCTCTGATGTGAGCGCATTGTAAATGATGAGACCTTTCCTGACATCCTTAAAACAAGCATGTAGACGTTAAAACCATCATCACAGTTTTCACTTTATTATCGAATGGTCTCTACCTTGTTCTCTTTTTACTGTTAATATACGATTAATATCAATGTCATTTTCCAGCAATGAAGTGCCCTGCTAACAGCGTATATGAGTCCAAGATGCGTCCATGCCAACCGACGTGTATCAAGCCCGAACCAATCTTCTGTGAGGATGAGTTGATGGAAGGCTGCAAGTGTAGTAAAGGCTTCATCCGAGATGGTGATTCGTGTGTCCCCGAGCAGTCATGTGGCTGTTGGGATGCAGACAAAAACTATTACACGGTGGGTAATGAGTAGAACCTTACTGAGTCAGATCGTGTCTAACTCTTGACCCTAAACTGCATAAACGAACAAATCGCCCCCTCGCCGTCTAAGACAATGTTACCTTCATCAACCATTTGATAAGTACTTCTGCTTATATTGCTACTCTTATGAGGAAAAAACTATATGGACTTTGCTTCGTCTCTTTTTCGGTATGACGTAATCTCATCAGGATTGCAGAGACCAGAGCATGTAGTGGGGCTTTTCATTGTTCTGCATATGGTGATATTGTCAACAATTCTTTTTACCTGTCAGATTGGTGATGAGCGCATAAGCTCCGACTGCACGACACTTTACAAGTGTATCAAAGTAGGATCAGTCGCCAAGCTAGGGTCCAGTGAGCTTAAACCTTGTGGCAAGGATGCTGAATGCAGACCTGGAGACAAAGGGGTCTATACCTGTGGCTGCAAGAAAAGATACCAAGGAGATGGATTCCAGTGCACGAAACGTAAGTGCAGCAAGTATGGGTACCGTTAAGAATGACACCTCACCTGTTGAAACGAACTTGATATATCCCCTCGTGACTAGTATAAACTCGCTAGCACACGCCACGAAGGTCGTCTGGGACCATCAGTCATGTGCTTTCCATGGTTATGTCAACATGTTTAGAGTATTCGTAATATGTTTTCCTTGCCCCTACTGTATACATCCAGACCGAATGGAACCATCGGTTCTCTTCACAAACTCTGTTTCGTGACTGGTATAAACTCGCTAGCAGACGCCACGAGGGTTGTCCATGGATGAAACGATTAGAAAGCTCCTGTCATGTGCTTTCCATGGTTATGTCAACATGTTTAGAGTATCCGTAATATGTTTTCCTTGCCCCTATACATCCCAACCAAATGATACCATTAGTTTTCTTTACAAAACTCTGTTTCTACGAAGTGCGTACCTTAGCATCTTTCATATGCTGCAGTTATCTATTCAAGCATCGGAACGTCATTTGGTTCATCCGAACAAAAGCCAATATTTTTGCCAAATTTGCCATCCTTTTGCGTGTCTTCGTAAACTGGTTATCATTTTGCTTCATAAACGATATTGCAAACGGATCTCCATCCACACGACCGAAAGGGGCACTAAAGTTTACCAGCTTCAAGTGTTTTTCTGTTGAAAGATTAAACATTAACTAGGGAGAGGAAGAGGTTTTCAACTGCCAGTAATTAACTTCCTTTTTCTTCAAGAATGCACAAATGTTGCAAAGAGATGGACGGGGGATAAATGTGTCAACTGCTGTGCTCCAGAGGAGATCTGGGATGACACCAAGAAGATCTGCACACCGAGTGAGTATGAGACATTACAGGATTAGCCTACAACATAGCACTTATCCTTTTAAATATATCTGTCTTTCTGTAGTTTATCCTATTGAGGCAGCTCGACTGTGGTAAAACAGTGTTGTATTTTAAATGCGTTGCAACTCGTTTTCATTATTTGCACTCGCTTTTTGGATGCGACCTCACCAAAGGCTTTGCCAAAGCTACTTAACCATCGCGATCTCATTCATGATAGAGTGACGCGCAAGTGCGGTGTGAATTCCTTAAGCCATGAGTTTGTACATTGATACGCAAACACTAGGTGGTTTCAAAATAGAATCTATTCCAAGCTGAATGAAGTTTCGGAACCATTAACTGTTGTTTAATGCTTTACCTTTTTCTCTAGGGTGCACCGAGTCTCAGTTATGGAACATCCCGTCCAAACGATGTGTGGACAGTATGTATGTCTTATCTCAATAACTGTACAATAACAAACGCACGATAACGATTACTGATGATGAAGCCTGGGAGATACTAGTGCCGTGGTCCTTGGCCTCGACATCCAAGGACCGTTGGTGGCAGTCATTAAGATTTTCGTGATTGTGAATGTGATGATGGTTAGGTTTTAATGTTAGAATGTATACTCCGACCTGATAATTATATTAATGAAGTTCATATATCCTTTTGGAGATATATTTGGAAAAGCCAGAGTATAAAAGTTATTCCGTTCAAATTTTACCTTCAGGGTGTAAACCTTCTGACATGTTGAAGAAAGGAGACTGTGTTGCTCGTAAGTATAGTTCATTATATTGGAGGATATTCAATGTAAAAAGATATAATACACCGAAGCCTTAATTCCGAATCCTTCAATTTCAAATTATGGATTCCAAGATGTTCAATCTGAAAAAGTGCTCGTACATCAAATGATTTGTTGATACATTAAATAGTTTGTCAGATGTAGTGTAGCCTGTATGCTGTTCAGACACGATGATAGAATAGACAAAACACTGAAGGGAAAAGTCTGGTTCAAGGCAAGCAGTTGTTTACATTACCGAAGCCACGTAGTCACTACTGTCTATCTACATTCAGCTTTGCTTGGAGACGTTACATGACATTTTAATTTCGATCACTCATCAAGAGGTGTTCGTTCTTAACCTCGAGGCTAAATACACATTTTCTTGTTTTCCTTCACTTCAGGTTGTACTCCACCGAAATCATGGGATCTCAGATTGAAGAGTTGTACAGAAAGTAAGTCCGTCTTTGGAATTGAGTTTGAATAACCAATAACGAACTAATTGATTAGTGATAAAAATGCCTCTGTAGAAATGATACAACGCGTTAAAACTTTGTCTTGGTTCTCAAAGTGTTGCTCTTGAAAGTCGTTTATCCAAACGACATGTATTCAATTATCGGTGCATCATAACGGTAAGTCAAATTGTATATCAGGCGTGTTTAGACTCATTTGATTCCAAACTATGTGGCGAAGTTGATTGTCTCCTCAGCACAAATTGATGCATGTAGATTATTGATGTTTGATGTATACTAAGTGTAGCTCTCCGTCTGTTTTATCCACTAGAAATCTGCACCTGCAAGGCTTGGGGAGATCCCCATTACCATCGTTACGACGATTTTACCAGAATGATCGACTTCATGGGTGTCTGTAAATACGTCTTCTCCAAGACGACCAACTCTGACGTCGCGTGTTCCTTCTCCATTGAGGTGAAGAACGAATATCGAGGCAACACAATTGTGTCTTTCGGTAGGATGATGGACCTGAAGATGGGAGGTTTCGTTGTCAGACTTCACAAGGACGGATGGACTAGGGTACGTTCTCATATACTAGTATATGCTCCACCCTTTTTTTGATGAATTTGAGCTGTTTGATAAATTGCTAGAACTGTCATATTGTTGTGGTGGTTCATTTTTCTTTCATCAAGACAGAATCTCGATCTGCACACTCTAATAAGATGTTTGGATCCAAGAGCGTTAACATCTCACTTGTTTCTCATTGGGGTTTTTTCGCATTATTTGCATGTGATAGGCGAAATCAAAATACAAGCAATGTTCAGTCAATATACTGAAGTGTAATGGTATTTTTACCGGCTAATTATAAACCGCGAGATGCGGAATGCGAAATCTTGAGATGCCAACCTCTGTGAGAGTAACATGCGCCAGAGGATGTATTGCAAATATGGAACCTGAAAAGGCGAACATTTATGAGACCGAGGCTGTAGTCTGGAGTTATTCCTGTTTTGATTGGCCAAATGAAATAGACTCCGCTCTGCGATGTGTGGAATTTAACCTAACTTATAGCCTGCTTTCGATGATCAGACTATCCCGTGCTATTTTTAGGGATGACCAGACGTTCACCAGGTACATGCCCTGTGTTATCGGTCAATCATGTGTATGGTGACTTGTGCTGCCAGGCGCAACGGGGAAATAATCTTGATTTATACTGCATACTGAACCTCGCGATATTATATCACAGTATATCTTGATAAGTTGCAAAAACCCTTGTGGTCAAGATGAACGTGCAGTTGCATGTAGCCTTTGTATTGTATTTGGCCCTACTCTCATCGAATTGAGAAGTGGACAGCAGCGTTAGAAATGGTGATTGTCATGATCCAGAAGTATTAAGGTAGCAGGAAGGGTTGGGCGTTTGTGGTTTCTGAGTCTGAGGGGGTTGGTGTCTGTTGACTGTGCTTTAAGAGAGACTAGGCATGGGGCCAGTCTCTCTTAAAGCACAGTCAACAGGCATTTGGTCTCAGTATTTGGGTTTTGATTGCCATGACTGTACCCCTGTAAAAGTCAGAGGAGGAGAAGTTTGGAATGATGAAAGCATTGAAGAAGAAGAAATGTTATTATTGAGGAAAGCAAAATTTATTATGAGACTAGAAGGCAGTGTCCTGACTTGATTATTTTGAAAATGGCGGTCTGAACACATTAAAAGGTGGAACATGGCATTTTATCGACTTTGAAGTGTTCCGCAGTTAAAGGGAGACTATAGGCAGCAGCTAGGTAGGCAAGATAAAGTCATACATTGGCCAATAGGGGTCAGTCATATCTCTAGGCATGGCGCTAGTCTCTCTTAAAGCACAGTCAACAGGCATTTGGTCTTAGTATTTGGGTAAGTACAGAATCAAGGCAGCTCAGAGAGCAATGATTGAACGATGCTGTGGACAAGTCCAAGGATACTGCATCAGTCACGACCAACTTCTCATCAGAAAGCGTCACCACCAGCATATTCAATGTTCAGTTCCAACCTGTACCAGTCCAATGCACGCCTGTCATGGTCAGCAGTGGTCAGCTTAGCGCGATATGGAACATTCTTCCGAAACTCAAGCGAGGGAAGTCTGCTCATTAGCCTATCTCGCGCACTGCTCCTTCTTGTCAAACATCGTAGTGAAATCGTGGTGCAGTGGGGCGTCCTCGAGGATTGCAGCTGGTCGGACAGACGTGAGGTGGAATGTGGGCGGCTGCACTTCTTCGTTGATGTGCGATGGCAGATAGCACAGTTGTTGCGTTGCATGACAGCTGAAAGTGAATGTGATATCATAGAACTGAGGCGTTTGCAATGAGACTATAGGTGAAGTAGAAGGAAGGAGTGAAATGGGCCATCTTCCAGTGACTAATATACAGAGTAAGGGCACTGGGTGTTGTTAGATTCAGCATTGAATGTATTCCTCGTACAAGCGTGAATAGTGTGGACATACAGTGAGAGGTGAGAGACCCCTATTGACTACTTCTTGTAACTTTATCTTGGATAGTGCCCCTTTATCAAGACTGAAACCCACTGTGCGGGGCTAAGAAATTACCTTTATAATCCTAGTTGGATAACCACTGTGTAGATGATTTGAAGAGTGCTCTGTGGATGTGTGCCTGTAATGTCAATGAAAGTATGATGACGTGATGACGATAGTGGAATGACGAAATATTGGAAAGAGATCTATTCCTAGAAGAACATATATCCTGTTTTGACTAGGTGGCGCATTTTAGAATCAGCAGTGAGCACTGTGTGTAACATGGTGGAGGCAGCGGAGATAATAACTGTGTCGAAAGTATTGTTATAGGGCCTTCCCTAGGCCCATGGGGTTAAATTTACAATCCACGATTGAAAAGACGTAGTTTGATCGCATTCAACTATAAATACATTGAACAGTTGTGTTCCTTTAGTCAACCGATGACCTTTTGTTGGGCCATGATCGGGGATTGTAAACTGTAAATGTATTATGGACTGGGAGACGGGGGAAACACAAGTGAAACTGAAATAGACCAAAACAAGTGATTTTGGGGCTTTGGTTTAGACGCATGCCCCACATGGGATTATACGGTTCATGTGAACTTGTTGACTTCTACATGATCTAGTGCTGATATTGGTCATGGTACATGGTAGGCCTAATTATCATGGCTATATGTTTCAGGAAAAGCTCGGAGTAAAATGAACTGCCGATGAATAATGATGTTGTTCATGTTTACCATGTTTACTAGTACATAGCCATAGGGTATGCACTGGCCAGTGCACTTTCTGCACGTCGTCATGGTCATGTACGTGATACCTTGCATATTTTGTTTTTTGAATGCGCATGCTTTTTGGGCAAAATCACTTGTACCAACACTAATGAATAATGTCTTCTTATCCCTATGACTCCATACACAGTGAGGGCATTGTCCCATTCCCATCAAATGGTAACTTATTGTACCGTATTAGGGTGGAAGTTGGGGAGCAGATACCTACCGTTGCACGCCTGTCATAATCAGTAGTGATGAGCTTAGCGCGATATGGAACATTCTTCAGAAACTCAAGCGAGGGAAGTCTGCTCATTAGCATATCTCGCGCACTGCTCCTTCTTGTCAAACATCGTAGTGAAATCGTAATGGAAAACGTCTGGCTTTGCGCCAGACGTTGAGACTAATAAGTGAAGAACTAATAGGTAAAGAACTTCTACTTGCGCGAGACTGCTCTGATAAAATTATCATTGCAGAGACTACGGTGACGTACACATATATTTTTTACAATCAAAAATGCCCTCAAAAGACGAAATGGAATGATTATTTTATTGATATTTCCTACTATATACCTTCCAATTATCACTTTATACAAATAGATCGGCGTTAGGTCGCATGCTTTTCTTTCCTGGTGACACTATAAAGCAAAATAGTTGCAACCCCGTAAATGCGCTATAAGTCCAATAATAAGTGACGGTGACCCGTTATAAATGTTTCGCCAGCTTCGCTTTTTTGCCGCTACGCGGCGCGTTGGGCCCTTGCGTCGAGGGAAGTAGAAAATGATGATTACTTATCTCGCGATTTCGCGATTTCTCATCTCGCGGTTTATAATAAGCCATTTTTGAACAAACAGAAGTTGCGATACAACCATCGACTAATCTAACAATTTATGTTAGCCAGTTATATTGGACATTGCATTACTCTCTAACAAGTCACCACAACTTTGTTCTGCAGGTCAGTGGCCTCACACATAGAATGCCCTTTAACCTCAAACTCAAAGGCGGACATACTCTCAGTGCCACAAAATCTGGAGCCAACGACTTTAAGATATCAGTGCCAACCTGTTCCTTCGCTTTGTCATTCGGTGGTCAATATGGAGGTATTGTGACATCTCTTGGCCACTGGCAGTATGGAGGTGCTGGAAAGCTTACTGGAATGTGTGGTGACTGCGATGGAATAACAGATGCCTTGACTAGCTTCAATAATTATCAGGTTCCCGATGACTCGGATGTGCCATTAGTTAAGTAAGTGTATATTTCAAACAAGCCGTTTGAAATATGATCAAATAAAACAAAAGAAATCGGTTGTATACCTTGAAAATAATAAGTTCTATGCTTGATAACATCAAGTAGGTCTTTATACATAGTTGATAACATATATAACAAACCACACTATGTCTTATCTGAATATGGATCCTGCAATATTCAACCGATGTCAGAAATACATCGAAAGGTTTAGAATAGTATTCGCCCTTTGTTGAATACAAACAGATAGCCTTCACTTGCGGTCATGAGTACCGTTGTAATGTTTTTGAGTGTTTCTGTTTTTGAGTGTTTCCCCTCATTGTTTGGGAATGCTCAAAAATAGATTGACGAGTATTTCTGTGTATCCCCCCTATTGAAAAGTCATGGTCTCTCTAGCTGCCTATTGTTTGGAAACACTGAAACATGGGGAACAACCACAGATGTTACACCGTCACATTCAAATAAGACAGGTGGGCGACAGCTAATTCGTGATATCCTTTCGAACACTTCGTCCAGAGAGGTAGGATGACTTTGGAAGTCTTACCATACAGCAGATTTTTGTATTCATTCCAAATAGATGTCGAATTTAAATAGTGTTGTTACTTTAGCTGTAAGAAGCGCGAGGATCCAGTCATCAAATGTTCGGATAAGAACAATGCCCTCATTGCATCAGACACGTACTGCGGTTACATCAAGTCAACCACTGGACCATTCGCAGAGTGCATCAAGAGCGGAAAGGTAGATTGGAAGTCAGCCTATGCTGCTTGCCAGATAGATGCTTGCGCTTTTGTGGACAAACCCGAGTCCATTAAAGAAGTGATATGCGCTGATGTGGGAGAATTCGCCAGCGAATGTCAGCTGAATGGTTACCAACCTTCGAAGGTTTGGAGAACAACCACATTCTGTCGTAAGTTTGACTCATTCTGCTTTACAAAAAGATGCTTTGGCTTCAAATCTACAATAATGGCCTACCGATTGCTTGTCGAATATCAAAATTGAACCAATGAAGTTCTAGCCTTGTAACCCTCAATTTGATTGGGGAATATTCCTGAGGTCACGCTATGCCTAAGGCAACTGGTCGAAGAAGTTCGAAAATCAAGAACCATTTGGCTTCGGTGTGGAGCCAGTGGTGCTGGCGTTGTTCCAGTGCATCTGGAGTGGGTCCATTGGCTCTAGGATCTGGTAAATGCCAAGAGCGTCTGGTTTCAACCCGAGTAAATTGGCTCTTGTGGATCTTATGTTTGGTCAGCGCCAGCATCCATTGACTCGTGTTGTGTGATTCTGGTGTTGGGGCAGTGGCTCTGATGTGAGCGCATTGTAAATGATGAGACCTTTCCTGACATCCTTAAAACAAGCATGTAGACGTTAAAACCATCATCACAGTTTTCACTTTATTATCGAATGGTCTCTACCTTGTTCTCTTTTTACTGTTAATATACGATTAATATCAATGTCATTTTCCAGCAATGAAGTGCCCTGCTAACAGCGTATATGAGTCCAAGATGCGTCCATGCCAACCGACGTGTATCAAGCCCGAACCAATCTTCTGTGAGGATGAGTTGATGGAAGGCTGCAAGTGTAATAAAGGCTTCATCCGAGATGGTGATTCGTGTGTCCCCGAGCAGTCATGTGGCTGTTGGGATGCAGACAAAAACTATTACACGGTGGGTAATGAGTAGAACCTTACTGAGTCAGATCGTGTCTAACTCTTGACCCTAAACTGCATGAACGAAGAAATCGCCCCCCTCGCCGTCTAAGACAATGTTACCTTCATCAACCATTTGATAAGTACTTCTGCTTATATTGCTACTCTTATGAGGAAAAAACTATACGGTCTTTGCTTCGTCTCTTTTCCGGTATGACGTAATCTCATCAGGATTGCAGAGACCAGAGCATGTAGTGGGGCTTTTCATTGTACTTCATCTGCTGATATTGTCAACAATTATTTTTACCTATCAGATTGGTGATGAGCGCATAAGCTCCGACTGCACGACACTTTACAAGTGTATCAAAGTAGGATCAGTCGCCAAGCTAGGGTCCAGTGAGCTTAAACCTTGTGGCCAGGATGCTGAATGCAGACCTGGAGACAAAGGGGTATATACCTGTGGCTGCAAGAAAAGATACCAAGGAGATGGATTCAAATGCACGAAACGTAAGTGCAGCAAGTTTGGGTGCCGTTATAAATGACACCTCACCTGTGGAAACGAACTTGATATATCCCCTCGTGACTAGTATAAACTCGCTAGCAGACGCTACGAGGGTTGTCCATGGATGAAACGATTAGAAAGCTCCTGTCATGTGCTTTCCATGGTTATGTCAACATGTTTAGAGTATCCGTAATGGGTTTTCCTTGCCCCTATACATCCCAACCAAATGATACCATTAGTTTTCTTTACAAAACTCTGTTTCCACCAAGTGCGTACCTTAGCATCTTTCATATGCTGCAGTTATCTATACAAGCATCGGAACGTCCTTTGGTTCATCCGAACAAAAGCCAATATTTTGGCCAAATTTGCCATCCCTTTGCGTGTCTTCTTAACCGGTTATCATTAAGGAATTGAACCCGAGGCGGAGGACCTTGGTTGAGTTACCAAGACACTCGAGGGTGGAGCTAAAATACAGTCCAAACCCGAGCCGACAGGTTTGGACGAAATTTTAGCTCCACCCGAGAGTGTCTTGGTAACTCAACCAAGGTCCGAAGCCGAGGGTTCAATTTCTATTCTAAAATACCTCAAACTTAAAAAGATAGGCCACGAAATAACTTGAATATGTGCGAATTTGGCAAATTCCATCCATCGCCTGCCCGGAGCGCCGGTAGCGCCGTTGTTTACATTATGTTACGGCAGCCCGTATAGGAAGTCCGGATCGGCTCGCTCAAGTGACGCTAAAATCCGCGCAAATGGGCTATTTGGAGCGTTTTTCTCAGCAAATATGTGTAGTGCTCATTAAAAAACTTAGGGTTGTTGATGCTTCCTTGGCTGATTTGTGTTTGAAGCAGTGTTTTGAGAGCCTCAAACTTCTGAAGTGAGCTGTGTGCATGGTTCCACATTTTAGTGCAACCCGAGGGAACTTTGGTAGAGCATCTTGGTTGCGTGTCCCAAACACTCCACTCTCAGAACGAGGCTTATGCATTTTCCATTTAAAAGTTGACTTTACGGTACCAAGGTATTTTAGAATTTTCCTTCATAAACGATATTGCAAACGGATCTCCATCCACACGACCGAAAGGGTGCACTAAAGTTTATAAGTTTCAAGTGTTTTTCTGTTGAAAGATCAAACATTAACTAGGGAGGGGAAGAGGCTTTCAACTGCCAGTAATTAACTTCCTTTTTCTTCAAGAATGCACAAATGTTGCAAAGAGATGGACGGGGGATAAATGTGTCATCCGCTGCGCTCCAGAGGAGATCTGGGATGACACCAAGAAGATCTGCACACCGAGTGAGTATGAGACATTACAGGATTAGCCTATAACATAGCACTTATCCTTTTAAATATATCTGTCTTTCTCCGGCTGTAGTTTATCCTCTTGAGGCAGCTCGACTGTGGTAAAACAGTGTTGTATGCGTTGCAACTCGTTTTCATTATCTGCACTCGCTTTTTGGATGCGACCTCACCAAAGGCTTTCCCAAAGCTACTTAACCATCGCAATCTCATTCATGATAGAGTGACGCGCAAGTGCGGTGTGAATTCCTTAAGCCATGAGTTTGTACATTAATACACAATCACTGGGTGGATTCTAAATTGAATCCATTCTAAGCTGAATGAAGTTTCGTAACCATTAACTGTCGTTTAATGCTTTACCTTTTTTTCTAGGGTGCACCGAGTCTCAGTTATGGAACATCCCGACCAAACGATGTGTAGACAGTATGTACGTCTTATCTTAATAACTGTATAATAACAAACGCACGATTACGATTACTGATGATGAAGCCTGGGAGATACTAGTGCCGTGGTCCTTGGCCTCGAAATCCAAGGACCGTTGGTGGCAGTCATTAAGATTTTCGTGATTGTGAATGTGATGATGGTTAGGTTTTAATGTTAGAATGTATACTCCGACCTGATAATTATATTAATGAAGTTCATATATCCTTTTGGAGATATATTTGGAAAAGCCAGAGTATAAAAGTTATTCCGTTCAAATTTTACCTTCAGGGTGTAAACCTTCTGACATGTTGAAGAAAGGAGACTGTGTTGCTCGTAAGTATAGTTCATTATATTGGAGGATATTCAATGTAAAAAGATATAATTCACCGAAGCCTTAATTCCGAATCCTGAAATTTCAAATTATGGATTCCAAGATGTTCAATCTGAAAAAGTGCTCGTACATCAAATGATTTGTTGATACATTAAATAGTTTGTCAGATGTAGTGTAGCCTGTACGCTGTTCAGAGACGATGATAGAATAGACAAAACACTGAAGGGAAAAGTCTGGTTCAAGGCAAGCAGTTGTTAACATTACCGAAGCCACGTAGTCACTACTGTCTATCTACATTCAGCTTTGCTTGGAGATGTTACATGACATTTTAATTTCGATCACTCATCAAGAGGTGTTCGTTCTTAACCTCGAGGCTAAATACACATTTTCTTGTTTTCCTTCACTTCAGGTTGTACTCCACCGAAATCATGGGATCTCAGATTGAAGAGTTGTACAGAAAGTAAGTCCGTCTTTGGAATTGAGTTTGAATAACCAATAACGAACTAATTGATTGGTAATAAAAATGCCTCTGTAGGTGATACAACGCGTTAAAACTTTATCTTGGTTCTCAAAGTGTTGCCCTTGAAAGTTGTTCATCCAAACTACATGTATTCAATTATCGGTGCATCATAAGGGTAAGTCAAATGGTATATCAGGCGTGTTCAGACTCATTTGATTCCAAACTATGTAGCGAAGTTGAGTGTCTCCCAGCACAAATTGATGCATGTAGATTATTGATGTTTGATGTATACTAAGTGCAGCTCTCCGTCTGTTTTATCCACTAGAAATCTGCACCTGCAAGGCTTGGGGAGATCCCCATTACCATCGTTACGACGATTTTAACAGAATGATCGACTTCATGGGTGTCTGCAAATACGTCTTCTCCAAGACGACCAACTCTGACGTCGCGTGTTCCTTCTCCATTGAGGTGAAGAACGAATATCGAGGCAACACAATTGTGTCTTTCGGTAGGATGATGGACCTGAAGATGGGAGGTTTCGTTGTCAGACTTCACAAGGACGGATGGACTAGGGTACGTTCTCATATACTAGTATATGCTCCACCCTTTTTTGATGAATTTGAGCTGTTTGATAAATTGCTAGAACTGTCATATTGTTGTGGTGGTTCATTGTTCTTTCATCAAGACAGAATCTCGATCTGCACACTCTAATAAGATGTTTGGATCCAAGAGCGTTTACATCTCACTTGTTTCTCATTGGGGTTTTTTCGCGTTACTTGCATGTGATAGGCGAAATCAAAATGCAAGCAATGTTCAATCAATATTCTGAAGTGTAATGGTATTTTTACCGACTTATTATTAACCGCGAGATGCGGAATGCGAAATCGCTAGATGCCAACCTCTGTGAGAGTAACATGCGCCAGAGGATGTATTGCAAATATGGAACCTGAAAAGGCGAACATTTATGAGACCGAGGCTGTAGTCTGGAGTTATCCTTGTTTGATTTGCCCATTGAAACAGACTCCGCTCTGCGATGTGTGGAATTTAACCTAACTTATAGCCTACTTTCGATGGTCAGACTATCCCGTGCTATTTTTAGCGATGACCAGACGTTCACCAGGTACATGCCCTGTGTTATCGGTCAATCATGTGTATGGTGACTTGTGCCGCCAGGCCTAACGGGAAAATAATCTTGACACATACTGCATACTGAACCTCGCGGTATTATACTCACAGCATATCTTGATAAGTTGCAAAAACCCTTGTGGTCAAGATGAACATGCAGGTGCATGTAGCCTTTGTATTGTATTCGGCCGCACTCTCATCGAATTGAGAAGTGGACAGCAGCGTTAGAAATGGTGATTGTCGTGATCGAGGGAAGTAGAAAATGATGATTACTTATCTCGCGATTTCGCGATTTCTCATCTCGCGGTTTATAATAAGCCATTTTTCAACAAACAGAAGTTGCGATACAACCATCGACTAATCTGACAATTTATGTTAGCCAGTTATATGGGACATTGCATCACTCTCTAACAAGTCACCACAACTTTGTTCTGCAGGTCAGTGGCCTCACACAAAGAATGCCCTTTAACCTCAAACTCAAAGGCGGACATACTCTCAGTGCCACAAAATCTGGAGCCAACGACTTTAAGATATCAGTGCCAACCTGTTCCTTCGCTTTGTCATTCGGTGGTCAATATGGAGGTATTGTGACATCTCTTGGCCACTGGCAGTATGGAGGTGCTGGAAAGCTTACTGGAATGTGTGGTGACTGCGATGGAATGGCAGATGCCTTGACTAGCTTCAATAATTATCAGGTTCCCGATGACTCGGATGTGCCATTAGTTAAGTAAGTGTATGTTTCAAACAAGCCGTTTGAAATATGATCAAATAAAACAAAAGAAATCGGTTGTATACCTTGAAAATAATAAGTTCTATGCTTGATAACATATATAACAAACCACACTATGTCTTATCTGAATCCGGATCCTGCAATATTCAACCGATGTCAGAAATACATCGAAAGGTTTAGAATAGTATTCGCCCTTTGTTGAATACGAACAGACAGCCTTTACTTGCAGTCATGAGTACCGTCACATTCAAATAAGACAGGTGGGCGACAGCTTATTCGTGATATCCTTTCGAATAGTTCGTCCAGAGAGGTAGGATGACTTTGGAAGTCTTACCATACAGCAGATTTTTGTATTCATTCCAAATAGAAGTCGAATTTAATAGTGTTGATACTTTAGCTGTAAGAAGAGCGAGGATCCAGTCATCATATGTTCGGATAAGAACAATGCCCTCATTGCATCAGACACGTACTGCGGTTACATCAAGTCAACCACTGGACCATTCGCAGAGTGCATCAAGAGCGGAAAGGTAGATTGGAAGTCAGCCTATGCTGCTTGCCAGATAGATGCTTGCGCTTTTGTGGACAAACCCGAGTCCATTAAAGAAGTGATATGCGCTGATGTGGGAGAATTCGCCAGCGAATGTCAGCTGAATGGTTACCAACCTTCGAAGGTTTGGAGAACAACCACATTCTGTCGTAAGTTTGACTCATTCTGCTTTTCAAAAAGATGCTTTGGCTGCAAATCTACAATAATGGCCTTCCGATTGCTTGTCGAATATCAAAATGGAACCAATGAAGTTCTAGCCTTGTAACCCTCAATTTGATTGGGGAATATTCCTGAGGTCACGCTATGCCTAAGGCAACTGGTCACAGAAGTTCGAAAATCAAGAACCATTTGACTTCGGTGTGGAGCAAGTGGTGCTGGCGTTGTTCCAGTGCATCTGGAGTGGGTCCATTGGCTCTAGGATCTGGTAAATGCCAAGAGCGTCTGGTTTCAACCCGAGTAAATTGGCTCTTGGGGATCTTGTGTTTGGTCAGCGCCTGCATCCATTGACTCGTGTTGTGTGATTCTGGTGTTGGGGCAGTGGCTCTGATGTGAGCGCATTGTAAATGATGAGACCTTTCCTGACATCCTTAAAACAAGCATGTAGACGTTAAAACCATCATCACAGTTTTCACTTTATTATCGAATGGTCTCTACCTTGTTCTCTTTTTACTGTTAATATACGATTAATATCAATGTCATTTTCCAGCAATGAAGTGCCCTGCTAACAGCGTATATGAGTCCAAGATGCGTCCATGCCAACCGACGTGTATCAAGCCCGAACCAATCTTCTGTGAGGATGAGTTGATGGAAGGCTGCAAGTGTAATAAAGGCTTCATCCGAGATGGTGATTCGTGTGTCCCCGAGCAGTCATGTGGCTGTTGGGATGCAGACAAAAACTATTACACGGTGGGTAATGAGTAGAACCTTACTGAGTCAGATCGTGTCTAACTCTTCACCCTAAACTGCATGAACGAAGAAATCGCCCCCCTCGCCGTCTAAGACAATGTTACCTTCATCAACCATTTGATAAGTACTTCTGCTTATATTGCTACTCTTATGAGGAAAATACTATATGGACTTTGCTTCGTCTCTTTTCCGGTATGACGTAATCTCACCAGGATTGAAGAGACCAGAGCATGTAGTGGGGCTTTTTATTGTACTTCATCTGCTGATAGTGTCAACAATTCTTTTTACCTATCAGATTGGTGATGAGCGCATAAGCTCCGACTGCACGACACTTTACAAGTGTATCAAAGTAGGATCAGTCGCCAAGCTAGGGTCCAGTGAGCTTAAACCTTGTGGCAAGGATGCTGTATGCAGACCTGGAGACAAAGGGGTATATACCTGTGGCTGCAAGAAAAGATACCAAGGAGATGGATTCAAATGCACGAAACGTAAGTGCAGCAAGTTTGGGTACCGTTATAAATGACACCTCACCTGTTGAAACGAGCTTGATTTATCCCCTCGTGACTAGTATAAACTCGCCAGCAGACGCCACGAAGGTCGTCCTGTTTCGTGAGATATACACAGAAGACCTACTCCCTACTATGAAGTTGTATTCAGTCATTGTACTACAACATGCTTCTTTGCGTGTTTATTATGTCGCATGAGAAAGTGCCATTTGCTCTTTTCATGTCAAAAGAGACTATTTTAGCCAATTTATACTTGTTTAGCCTATTTAAAGTTTTTAATATGTTTTCGTTGCCCCTATACATGCCAACCAAATGATACTATCAGTTTTCTTTACAAAACTCTGTTTCCACGAAATGCGTCATGCTATATATGCTGTAGTTATCTATAAAAGCATCAGAACGTCCTTTGGTTTATCCGTACAGAGGCCAATAAGTTTGCCAAATTTGACATCTCTTTGCGTGTCTTCGTAAACTGGTTATCATTTTGCTTCATAAACGATATTGTAAACGCATCTCCATCCACACGACCGAAAGGGGCACTTAAGTTTACCAGCTTCAAGGGTCATTCGGATCAAAGGAAAAATTTGGCCCCTCACATAATATTGATATTGATAACATTGATAGGAATAAAAACTGTTGAGAACACTTTTGTTTCAATTTCTTTGGGGTAAGGTGGTATTTTTTCACATATTCACCCGACTATAAGTCGCTTACATACACAGCGGTGAAAAATATTTTCCACCGCAGTGACAATTATTTCCGACGGCGGTTGTTAATGAGGAGAGAAAAATATAATTCAAAAGAAAATATAGCGTTGTATTAAGAACTTTTTTCAAATACATGTACATGTATAATGAAAATTAACGCATGTCCTATATGGACCACCGTACAATGCACTGGATCATTGCAAACACAAATCTTGACACGAGAGGCGCTGATTTCGTTCCTTACAACGCCTCTAGAACTAGTAACTTGCCACCATCTTGAAAAGCAGTACCGCGTGTATAGAAAAGGAAAGAATCTTTCTGAATTAACACGCATCACCACTAAGCCCGCGAAAATGATTGCTGCACTACGCTGCGTTTATAGTTCTCCATACAATCATCTTAAAACCCACCAGTAAGTGTCAGATTTTATTTATAAAGATCATATTTTCTTAGTTATTAATAAAAGAAAACGTTTTATGAGAGAAAGTGGCAATAATTCGGCCTGAATATGATTTACAGTCCGAACTGGCGATGCGGCGGATGACTTAGGATTATCAAAACCCTGAATCTAAGGATGCCGAGATCCAAGATGGCGGCAATCGATCAATTCTGAAGTTTTTAATTTCGGCACTGGGGTGAGTCTGTGCCAACCCTAATAACTCACCGATACTTTATGCTCTTCCGATCCATGATTCAGCATTTGTACCACAAAATAAGGACGATGACGATAAGACGGCAGAAATCGACACTCAACAAACATGCAGTTCCGGGTGTGGCAAAAGGCGTATTCTTATTTGAAGCGCCGACCCAACCCAAGTGACGTCAATTTGTGCGGGAACGCATGAACATAGGCAGATTGATTTAAGATCATTTCGTAACTTTGACGCACATGAATCTCTCACATCTTTGATGCGCTCAAATCCTTATTTTACTTCCTTGAACTCACGAGGGAGACCATCATACGATTGCACTGTTAAAGCGCCTGTGATGAGACCCAATGAACCTGTTCTAATGTTTGCTCTAGTCTAGCCCTCGAATTTCGGCTTTCGAAGCGCTGATCTCTGATCGGAGCTTTCTACACTTCCCCTCTAGATGCGTATTCGCGCTTCGCATCAGGCCATGAACGTTTCAACGTCGGACCGAAAATCGTCCAAACCGTTTTTAGGAGTAGGCCTACTTAAACTAACAATCAAATTTCTTATGAATTCTTGGAGTTTCCTCAAGTCAGCGTTTGAGATCCGCTCTGATTTGCATGCTCCTTGGTCACGATCGTTGACTTGTTTTAAATCCATTTTGATCCTGAACGGCTTTGAAAAGCATGGCTACCTTCAGTTCAACCTGGTCGGGTGATTGGGTATTGTTGGAATCAACCGTAAGGACTGTTTGCTATGCGGTGCCGTGTGGCTGGTTGACTTGGGAGATCGGCTCCTCGGGATCAACAACTTTACCATCAATGGATTTCTGCAAGAGTTGGTAATTTGTTGTGACTCGATCCGATGTTGATTGTTTACAGTTTGGCTTTCACAATGAGTTGTATATGCAGGTGTATTAGATGCTCATGCAGCGTTTTCTTGTGCCAGACTATGAGAATCTTACGAAGACCCTTTTCCATGGCCAGCTCTCTCATAAAACTAGATTTGATGTTAAAGATGTATACCTTATGTTCCTATTCATTATTTGTTTCAAATGTGTAACATGTCTTCAAAATTTGCATCTAAAAGCTTGGTGTTCTCCAAATTTTGGTGATGACTACCTTCGTAAAACAATGACTACTTTTGTAAAACACCCTTAGTGCCTTAGTGTTTGTCGATTAAGTGTTCGATTTCTGTTTCAGGTGGTATGTCGAGCTGTGGCTCGTGGCTTCTTCTCGGACCTAGGATCGAGTCCAAACCAAGCGGCCTTGGTGGCCTAACCCTATCTACCGTAGGAGCCACAACTCTCACCACCGGCCCTGAAGGTATCAACGCATGGGTTTTCACCGCGCATAACTACGTTAAGATAACCAGTGACGGAAAGCTGGATATTGAGCGTGATAGTTTCACAATCGCGACTTATCTTTACCAAGACGTGCTTAGAGACGGGCCAATCGTGGAGTGGAGAGGAAGAGGAGCTTACGGAACTCACATGTGGATTCATGGAGGCAAGCTTTTCACCAACATGGATGCCCATACTGGACACAGCCATATGCAATTTCATATTGCTCCACCAACTAAGAAATGGTCGTTCTTAGGGATCAGCTACAGTCAACAAACTGGCAATTTGGTGATGTGGGTCGATGGTAATGTTGTCATCAAGAATGTCGGAGCCATAGGACTCCGAGACATGTTGGGTGATTTGTACGTTGGACTCAGACCGGCAAATGGTGGGTCCAAATTCACGGGAAAGCTGGCCGGAACAACGCTGATGAGATGTGCAGTCAGTGGTAAGGCCCAGATCGAGGAACTTAGGAAGCTGATCATAAGTAGAGCCAAACCTGGTAAGTTTAAACACGATGCTCTTTCTACCACATGGGTAAATCATTAGAATACGAAGGTTTACCTGACGATGAGTTTTCCCTCACAGCAGTCTTCTCATGTGATGAATTATATATTCTTATCTTGAATGTCGGTATTCGAATTACATCGTGAATACGTCCACTGTTTTTGTTCTTGATCTGGCGGCGTATGCCCAGTAACCACAGACATAGTCTCGTCATCTACCAGGCATATTTCGCCCGATATGTCCGTTTAACCAAGCAATAACTAAGTTATTGTTCTGACGGTTCGGGTAAGAATAACCTAGCAAGGCCTTGTCATTCCCAATAGGTGAAATAAAACTCCAATACCAAAGTTTTAGCCTTGTGGTAGCTTTCGGCACCTCACACCTGTCAACATATTATGTATATGTCTCCGCTCTCAATAGAATTTGGAACAAAAAATGTTGGCCATTCAAGCATGAGATTACAGTTAAGCGTACACTTTGGTAAATTCTATAAAGAGGAAATCAAGCATCTTATTCCACGAGAAGCACAACCGTTTAGCAGGATCTGCGTTCAGAAAATTGATATCTAAGGTTAAAAAGCTAATTAAAGGACAAGTCGAAACGTTTTCGAGAAGCTAGGTTTTAAAAGAGTATTTTGTGACGGCCATACTTGAAATATATATGCAGGCATATCTCTGCCTACGTAATTCCATGATGTGGGTATAATAGTATGCATCTCTGTAAAGAGAAGGACTGATGCAGGCGTTTCGTCTTTAGTCTTTCATATCTTTCCTGATTGTTTTTAAAGATGAAAACAACTTTACATTTTGAGAAAAACGATAACTTCAATAGAAGGGCTTTTTTCTGTTTCCAATCGTGCTGATGAGACATAATTCTATCTAGTCTTTCGATATGCTCACAAAAATTAATTATGATTTTATAATTGTCTTTGAAAATAAATTTGGTTTGTTGTTTTAAAGTGATCAGTTAGGCCCCAGGCCTCTCGACGCCGAAGTTGGCGGCCAGTGGATCCCGGTCGGAGCACACCTGCCCAGAATCGGCATCCAGTAGCGTCTTTTCCGCCACTTTAGGCTGCCATTTTGAAATCATGTGACATCAAGACGCATACTGATTGGCCATAGCCTCGCCGCCGACGCCAATTCAGGCGGCAATCCGTAGCACACCTGGCTTCTTCTTGCGTTCAAACGCGGCGACACGCGTCAAAAATCAAAAATGTTAGATATTTGGCGTTTAGTTGCGGCAAGTGGCGGCAAGTGGCGTTCGCCGACGCCGTTCGTAGCAGGCTAGGGATTTTTCAGGCGTTCAGGACTCTTGCGGCAAAAAACGCCTGTGAACGCCGAAGTTGGCGGCTGGTGTGCTACGGGCTTTAGGAATTTGATTGAAATATGCCTAGAGCCACCCTGCGACACTGCGTATCCCGCGCGACACAACACAATAAGCAACATCTGGCAAATTGAGAAGTGCTGAAAACACAAAAGAGTTTTTCTCAACACGTTTTATGTGAAGAGACCCAAAGGCGTTGTGTTAAAGGAGCTTAGGTCTTTTGACTTTTGACTGATGTTTGTTCAGGATTGAATTTCGAAAGGTCAGTTGGTGTACCAGGGACACATTCGTCATATTCACATTGACGTCTGATGGCCAAATTGGTCCCTAACCAACTGGTATTAATCGACACTCTTATCATAGAGATGAAAGCAGCCTTTGATTGACACAATTTGATAAAAGTGACAGCTGTAGGTGAACATGTTTCTTTGACATACTCCTTCAAAACTGGGTCTAAATTAACGTCAATGTGGCATATTCAATCATAATCCAAAATCAGTTTACTCTTCAAACATTTGGTGGAAAAATCTGTCAATGACGAAAATGTAAACTACTTTGGAGTTAGGAAATGAACCCTTGGAGATGTTCATAAGTCGATGCAAATAAAGCCGTAATTGTTAGCTTCGAAGATCGTATGTGCAAAAGAAAACGAAATTGATATACCTTTCCGTGTCAAAGGGGAGGGGTTAAACTTGCTCAGCAGATTCTCAACAAACTCATGTCATCTTCTCTAAAGCTTTACGAGGGGTCTGACGAATTGACATGTTTTCTCAGTTTATGCCTGTTTCGCCTATTCCTGTTTCGCCTATTCCTGTTTCGCCTACAAAATTCCTGTTTCGCCTATTCCTGTTTCGCCTACTTTCCAGTACCCCTACAATAAATCGACTCTCCCACGGGGAACCTTGAGGATGCATGTTCATTTTATGGGGAAAATGTGAGGGGACAATTGGATGATGTTAACGATGTGATGACAATTTGACTAATCAAATGCCATCAACTTTGTTATGCCATGACCGTTTTGAAAGAGTCACCTTGAAAGCGGGGACAGTCCGGGACTTATTTGACCATAGGACCATAGGACCATACTGACACACAGTAAAAACTAATCGATTAAGTAGAGTAAAGCAGTCGTTTATTTTATGAAAACTGAATTCATGAGTTTTTGATAAAAATACATAATATTGTACATTCTCATAATTATTTGATCAAAATCAGCTGTAAAACCCATGTCATAATATACATGTAGGTACAGCACATATAAAGTCAAACAAGGTGGAAAATACATATCATGATATTATGTCAGACAAGGTAACTGATGGCATCAACGTAACTCATTATGTCCCTCTCTCCATTGACGTATTGTTTCAATGCGTACATATGTGGCTCTCCTCGGGTTTGGTCGGTCAGTAAGGGACGGTTCATATTCCTACGTCTGTGGGGAGGTTAGCAATACATTTGAATAGGCGAAACAGGAATTAGGCGAAACAGGAATAGGCGAAACAGGAATAGGCGGAACAGGAATAGGCGAAACAGGAATACACCGTTTTCTCAGGTTATCTAATGTTATGTATGGTACACGACACATTAATGTGCAGCGTCCTGGCACCAGTTATTTTCAATATACCCCGCCTCCCTACTTTTTAATATATTTTAAATTTTGCGTACAGGTAGGAGTTAAAAAAGGAATATCTCAGGATGCCTGCGCAGTTACCTGTATATTGCCGATCTGTCTCCTTCCAGCTACATGTGACACGCAAATGAAGACCAAGGTAGCTAGTGGAGTGACATATACATTTGCCGGGATGCAGTATTACTGCAAGGATGACGGGAAGTATGCTGAAGTCAAGAAGGGTGAGTTCAAGCTTTGACCTTGATCCCTCACCGATGAGGTCAAAGGTCAAAGGCCATTTGAGATATGACTAGTCAGATTCAAATTCATAGCCATCGCCTTCACCCGAACCAGGAGGGAATTTATGAAGGCTTATTTCAACAAGATGAAGAAGTTGTCAGGATTCTGACCTCATTAACCGAATAGCAATGGCGAAATCTTTGAATAGTAAGGCCACCAGGTGGTGCCTTGATGTAACCTGACGTTGCTCTTTTCGTTTTTAGAAAAAAAACACGGGATTCATTTACGGCCGTAAAAATCTCCATACATTTTTAGCACAAATACTTTTCCCGATACAATTCGACGCTTTTTTGTGTTATGTTTTAATGAAATTTTCAGGTGATTTTTTTAGTGTATCAAATTCATTCAATGCGCCTTTCTTTCACTTTCAGTTGGCAATTGTGCTATCCCTTTCAAATACAAGGGCGTGTGGTACAGTGGATGCATCGATTCAAAACCATGGTGTTCAAAGGACCACGTGTACACCAAAAACTGGGAATATTGTTGAACCCGAACATATCGACTAACTTTTCGCATGGTCTTAGAACCATTGTACTCCAATATGCTACACAAAACTACTAAAAACGCTATCAACTCTAAATCTTTCGATAATAGTGGAACTTTCTCTTGATTTTCCGATGTAAAGAGAATTGCATTTTATTTTACATCAATCTTGATTCTGTGGTTGTAAACAAAGGCGCATAGTCTTGTCAGGTTCTAAAGAAATATTTCAAAGGATTACTGGTCAGAACACTTTGTATCCAACTACCAAAGTAATACTGGTGGAAAATGTAATACCATTGTCTCATTAAAGACACGCTTTGAGAATGAAAAATATTAAGACATTATTGCGAATAGACGCGACCGACTTTCGCTTACCCGTTTTAGAATCAGCAGTCATAGGTGGAAAATTGAGACGAAGAGGTTTGTTCAACCTATCATTCCTCGAGAAAACAGATTCTGTCATTTTTGTTCTGCTTCTAAAAATATAAACTGTGTTGAAGATGAAATCCATGTTCTTTTAGACTGTCCAAATTTTCGAAAGGATAGGGAATTTTTTATCGAAAAATCCATCCCACAGTACCCTTCCGTCAACCTCCTATCAAAAAAATTCATTTACCTAATGACTGCTGAGGGTGATTTACTTCATAAAGTTTCAAAGTTTTGTGCAAATAATTTATAAGACAAGTGACTTTATTTCGATACTGGTATTTTGATACACTTTGTTCATCTTTTAAACTGCTGTATCAAGTGTGTATGCACCGTCTCCTCACACGCCGACAGAAGGGGTACATTCCTATAGACAGATCCCCTTTGGTCTTACTCCTCCTCTTATCAATAGCTTCGATAGCTTTCCGCACTCACTTTATTCTGCTCTCCTCACCGATGTGAGTTTGCTTATAAGGTGTGAATAAGCTAATTGGTAATTGTAATTCTAATAAATTGTAATCATTCTTTTTCTTCACGATATTAAACTATTGCAGCATTAAAACACAAAATGGGTCATTGTCATTTTCTTGCTTAAATTTACGAATTCAGAAGATAAAATATGATAAAACTTTTGATCATTCTGTTGAACAGTCTGCAGGGACGCTCCCAGCAGTTTGAAAGTCCTGTGAATGTATTAGTGTCTTTTTCTCTCAAGGAGCCGCATTGGACACTGTGAGGTGTCACATCCTTCGAACTAAAGGGACACAGCTCATGTGCCCTTATCAAATAGCACTTCAGGTTAGTTATAGCTCAGTTAGTTGTCTCGTATCAGGTACCACCCAAGAAGTACTCGAGTAGTGTTTGAGGAGATGATATGAATAAACACCAGCAAATGCTTTGTCTTCAAGAGACGATAGCGGTTTACCAGTTACTCTAAGCACGGGTTACTCTGGGCAGAGATGGGGTGTCAGTGTCTCTCTCAAGAGCGTACAGCGGACTGTCTGCAGGATGCCTCATCCAATACTAAAGAGACAGGGCTTTTAGCACATCTGTAGGGATAACCATACATCGTAAGGATAGGATACAACACAAGTTTGAATGTCCTGGAATAATTCGCGTCTCTTTACGAGACTAAATCGGACGCTCTGTAATGTCACATCCTTCGAACTCCAGGGACACATAGATACACACATTGAGCGCCAGTTATTTTCCGTGAGTCGTGGAGAAATAGGACTTTGTAAGTAAAAAAAAATTATCTAGGCAGATTTCGCAAGCCCTCACGAGCGAAGATGTATGAAAGATGGTCTGTGGTGTCATGAAATCCTACTTAAGTTCAGTCACGCGATATTCGTAAATCGGCTCAATCATTGATACCATGATGACTATACAGATATAGGAAACCAGACAGAGCTATTCAGAACTGTCGTCATACAAAGACGTTGGTCTCCGCAAGACTTAGAAAAACTGTCTCTTCTTCTCGATCGTCAACTGCTTACACACAAGTTGGGGATCTCATTCGGGTTGAATGCAAATTAAGTTACGGTACAGACTCTGGGCTATTTCGTCCCTGACCGCAGGCGTGAGGTATTTTTGGTGAAGAAGGTGCATTTGGTAAGTGCATAAATATCACTTTTCGAGAGTGTCGCCCACGCTGAAAGACTTAGAAGAGAAAGAGTTAGTGGCCGGCATGCGGAATCAGAAAAGGCTGACCGTAAATTGTTGCAAGTGAAGATATTGTAGTGTGTTAATCGAACTTGTTGGGAGTGATCCGCACACTTATCGACCGAAGGACAAGAGACGAAGGTTCTGATATGACAACATTTATTTGGCAAGTACATGCATATGAATAATGCAAATCTTGGAATACAATAACACAACGTTGATACTACTGACGCCGCTTGAGCCGCTTCAGCAAGCGTGTCAAGGGATCAGATGTTGGGTGAGTGCGCATGCGGGGCATGGGATTGAGGGTGGTGCACTGTGAGTGTCGATAAGGATGGGGGGGGGGGGGGCAAAGGCAAATGACAATAGCATAATAACACTTGAACAATGTACAAGTCGTAAGTAACCGTGACCGCTTTCAAGGTGGCAAGAACTGATTGCTGACCAAAACAATGACATATTCTGTTAACACCAATGGAGCATTCTCTTGTATTGTATTTTAGCCCAAAACCGCCTAATCAAAATGGTGCAGAGACTCGATTGACGTTTATTGTCTTCAAGAGGAAATTGATCTCAAAACTGATATGGGCCTATAGTATAAATAATATCCTACCTAAAATATAGGCCTTCTGTTAAATTAGGCCTGCCTTAAGAAAAAAGAAAGAAAGCCTACAACCAATTCCTCTTGAAAACAAATATGTCAATAAGGCTCAACCATGCATCATTTGAGTAAAACAATGCGGAAACACATTTTTGCTGTGATCAAGAAATAGCTCCATTGTTGTAATGTTGCACTTCTTGTGCTGTGAAATAGCTCAGATACAGTAAATAGATTGCCACATTGAAAACGGAACAAGAAATAGCAATATTCTGGATCAGCGAGTACATACATAAAGTGCTATTGATTTCAGGAATAAGCACATATTTTGCAAGGTTCACTTTTAACAAAGAGTAACAATGTTCGATGTTTAATTTTCAGGGTCGAAAACAGGTGAGTGTCAACCCATTCTGAGCCAACAGCATGAATTACAACAAGAAAAAGGGTCAATTCCGTTGGGAACTGCTGTTCCCTGATCATGGCTCTTGACTACTGGCCTGGAATAGAAAGGGAAGATTTAGATACCAAGAAACATTGAAATATACAATTTAAGAAATTGAAGTATTTGATCATTTTTCATGACGTTTTTTTTTTAAATCTTCTATTATACATGCTCCCCGAAATTGGTGGCTTCCCCCTTGTCCGTCAATAAAGGCATTCAAGAGTGTTGGTCAACCATGACTTTCTCCTTCGTCCCTCCACCAGAAGGCCTAGTTTCTCCTTCTGACATCACTATTTCGGACACTCAGCGCCCCATTTCTGGAAAGGTGTATAGCATATCAGTAATATGTCTATACACATGTTTATGTCTGTGACAGCCTCATTGGCACTAATAAGATGAATCAATTAAATTGAATTGTCAGGCAATGGTGGTCAACCTGCCTCGGGTTTGTCCCAATATCAGTCACATGATGACGGACCTAAAGCCTCATTTCATCAACTGTAGCCAGCTTATCGAGTTTTATCTCATTTACCTCAATTGTGTTCCACAAATCTGGCATCCTGAATATTTATCTCTCAGAAGTGGCCTCGGTCGCGTTGGCTCGATTCTTGGGACGGGACAGCGAAACCACACGAGATGGAGCAATCCCCCTGAAAAAATTGGAGACAATTCGACTGCTGCTTCAGTGAACAATGGGCGATCTGTTCAGGAGACGTCTTTCAAATCGCCCATTGTTTCATAGACGAGAGCTGGACAGACAGTTCCTGCTACTCTTCGCAGATTTCCTTCTTCCAATGCATACATCGCGTTTTGTCTCGACAACACTTGCACAGCTATTTACTTTAAGGTCACGTGCAGGTCTTTTTGGTTATTGCTGGGTGAAACTTGGTACTGCGGGACAGACTTATATGTCCACAAAACGCAATGTCACTGCTGGACTGATTTACAAGTCCACAAAACGCAGAATCGGACATGGACATCATTACCCCAGCAAGAACCCAATGTAACCCCACAAATAGGGCCGTTTATAATGTTTAAGACATGTTTATACAATAACAATGCTGAAGCTATTGCCTGCAGTGACCTTGCTAATGATTTTTATGTGGGAGGGGCCAGGGACCGTGACTATTGATAAAGTCCTCACGATATTATATTCGTCAACAATGGGGCACAGACTTTCAGATATTTTTGTGACTGACCTATATTACCAGTACAGTCCAATATATATTTCATTTTTCGTGACCGACCTCTATTACCAGTACAGTCCAATATCATTCTATTCTTCGTGACCGACCTATATTACCAGTACAGTCCAATATATATTTCATTTTTCGTGACTGACCTATATTACCAGTACAGTCCAATATATATTTTATTTTTCGTGACTGACCTATATTACCAGCACAGTCCAAAGATACTATTTAGTCTGTATATTATTCTAGGGCTGGGGTGGGGGATGGGGAAATTCTCCAGTGACAAACTTTTTGATTGTCATTCTGGTAAAAAAAACACGTCCAAAGAAGAAATTTATTCTCATAACTTTTAACAATGCTCGAAAAAAACTTTTAAAATGTTCATGTGGCGAGTCGCCACATGTACCGACTATACCTGTGGATCTAAATATATATATCATCATTGAAATCCTCAGAGAAATTAAACCAAGACAAAAAAGGGTTCCATGCCCTTGGTTTCCATGAACCGCGAACGATGCTAACGATAGGATTTAGCTGACAGGATTTGGCCACATGAACCCCTCCCTGTCCAGAAGACGCGGGGGTCGTCAGATCAATTTGAAACCGCCATGGACATCACTTCTTCCCCCTCACAAGTCGGTCGCGATGACCTTCATGTGCAAACCATTTTGGCTGTGGATGCCCTGGTAACCCATGTCGCCTAACCAGACATAGCGCGCTGCCTGACTAGAAGTTACCGCCTCTGAGACCCAGGGTTGAGACACTGGGGTCTGCCCCTAGCTGACAGGTGGCTGGAGATCCATATCATAGAGCATACCAACCGTACATAACCGGCTGGACTGGTACACCCTATCAGGCTCAGACTCCCCAACGGAGTCTATTGAGCGCAGCCGCAGCGCCAGTTAATATGGATGGATTTACGTCGTCAAATAACTGTCGACCTGATGAGCATTCGTTCACGGTACATAGAGTTTATCGGGGTTGGGGGCGAAGAGACAAGACCAGGAACTCCTATGGGGTCGCGGGCGCAATGCAACCCGAGGAACGAGATGCACCCAAAGTACAAACTCGAAAATAACTGGCTCATCCTTCGCCATAGGTGTCAAGTATGTACCACTTATACAGACAGGCGTCATTAACGTTGGGTAACACCTCACAAGGAGCAATACCAAGCATTTTCAAGACCTCATATTTAGCGAAAAGGTGTGACAATAATGATAATATATCAGATCCAATACCAGTCCCTTGACCAAACCCAACCATTTCTTGAAATTTCAGAGGACGTCGGGGCTTCTGAAAGAAAAAGTATTGGCCATGACAGCTACGGTAGATAGATCGAAGTGATAGATGGGCTAACTGTCTATCTGAAAAGGGCGGGTAGCGAATTTTTTTTTCCTGAACCTTTTGGGCACTATAGTGTACATTGGGACTTTCAGCATCAGATTTCGACAAATACATGACGTCAGAAGTCTTAGAAATTTTAGAGCAGTCGGAAGAGCGCTCGTCAGAAATGGCAGAATACGATGTTCGATCCAAAGGTCGTGAGTTCGAATCCGGTTGTGGACAACATTTTTCTTTTTCTTTTTTACTCTTTATATTTTATTTTCATAACGCGTTTCTTGTCCCTTGTTATTTAGATTTTAGATATTTTAGTTATTTCTGCTGCCTGCAATATACCTACAGAAAGGACAATAACAATAGCCCATCTCCAAGACACAAGGGATAGTCCTTCAGATATCATATTGAGCATGAATATACAATGAGACTTGTCTCATGTGAATAGTCTTCCTCCAGTAGGAATATGTTTCTCTGCAATGAGACTTGTCTTTCGATACTGCCTCGTGTGTATGGTCTTCCTCCAGTATTTTTTGATACTGTATGCTTTAAATTTGATTAACAAGCACAAAACAATACAAGCTTACTTCCAAGTTTCATGATGACACCCCGATGACGACACAGATTTATCGGATTCTGATTGGCTGAGAACCTGTGTACAAATGTACACTGTACTGCCCGAAAGGTTCAGGGAAAAAAATCGCGGGCGGGCGATTAAACAGGCGCATACAGTTAGATAGCAAAATGGTAACAAAATGGCCGAAATTTATCTTCGCACACCATCTTTATACTTGTATAAGGAGCTATAGGTAAAACTCAATGGTGACGAGATAATTACTGCTCCCGAAAGAGATTTTAAGTAGCCTAAGTCTTTTGTTTGCTGCTGGTTTGCTGCGGCTTTCAGCAGCTTCCTACCGACGGCACAAGGATATCTTTGAAAGCCACCACGTGACCGCAGGGCCAATGCATTGGTGTCATTATTCACATTTATCATCTTCGTGACCACGCGAAAACATACTTAAAGCTGACATGCATGCATAAAAACACAAACGACAAAGAAAGAAAACACAAACGCCCGACCACCAAAAGACAAACTGCACTTGAAACATGATAGACACCCAGCGACAGGTCTCACTTGACGGCAGAAACACAAGTTCATTGACGAGACAGGTCACAGAGAAAGAAAAAAACAAAAAATTATTCCTCGAGCGGGTTCGAACTCGGAACCCTCGCCACTTCATCCTTTCCGTCTTTTCTAATTTGGCCGTTAGGGTTTTTATGCATGCATGTCCGCTTTAAAGGGACAACCTGGGTGTGGGATTTCCCTGGCCAGGAGGATAATACCTCTGCTTGTCACCATGCGCCGCCACTTATCTCAAATGACGATTTTCGCCAGTGTGCGAGGCAGTTTTGGACATGACCTGTGAAATTCAGGCAGGCCTAAGGTTACACCCAGTTTTTGTGCACTGTTTATTGCAGTTCAATGATGTATTTCAATTTTCCTGTTTGGACTGAGAAGTCACGGTTCTACTGGAAGCCATTTTTGTAGGAAAAACCACCATATCTCATGCCACAGTTGTCCATTTAATACCACTGAATACAAGTGGGGGTAGGCCTATCACTAAACCATGGTCATTTCATAACACAAGCCTGGGAACAACTGGCAGGTTTATCAAAGCTCTGGGATGCTGATCTCCGACTGATCCTCGATCGTCGCACAGTTGGCAGCACAGAGGTGAAATTAGACGATTGGTGATCAATAAATCCTAAAGGCTAGAGGGAGGTTATTATAATATGATCTCCACCGCCCGACCCGATGACGTCATTACCGGAATTCAGGGTGGGAAATACCCCAAGTATTTACATCACAATGGCGGCAACTTCAGTTAAGTAATCGATGATCTAGAAGTTGCCACCCGGAATTCCGGTAATGACGTCATCGGGTCGGGCGGTGGAGATCATATTATAATTACCTTCCTCTAGCCTTTAGGATTTAGTGATCACCGAGACGATTGGTCATTTCTGCCATGTCTTCATGTAAATGTCTCTGAACTACTTCGATTGAATTATCTTTCTGATCCGGTCAAGGTCCTCATCATACATATCACATGTCACATTATCAAGGGCTGATTGGTTCAGAGATAGAATGTGTTATGAGCACGTGACACATTGCGCCAAACACGTGGCGCGTGACGTCTTAAAACATGGCAGACATGTGACCGATCGTCTCATTTTCTTGCTGCCAGAACGATATAGTACCATAGATAGGGTATGGGCTAACAGTGTCCCCCTTTCTAAGGTCAGCTGAACCGAGTGTGGAAATATTCAGAACAGCAGTGGCGGATTTAGGGGTCCCGCATGAGTCATCCCTCTTTGATATTTTAGGGCACCTCTCCTCAAGAACCCTCCCCTCATTTTCAGGATTGCACCTGCGGCTCTATCATGAGTTCTCATTGGTGGGGCAGCGCCCCCCCCCCCCCCCACCCCCCCCCCCCCCGGCCCCCCGCTTCTTTCCCAAATTTCTGGATCCGCCACTGCTGCAGAGATGAGACGTTTCAAAAGAATACATGTATGTGCGATCAAGGAAGTTTCGATAGAGTAAAATAACTCACCATTGTGGTGTTCACGTCGTATCTTGTGATAAACCGGTTGGGCAGCATTGGGTGTGCTGGACAGGACAACGTGTCTGGCGTCTGCAAGAAATGAAAATGAAAAGATAAGATAAGATTGTACATTGTATCAGACAATAGTCGCAAAATTTGGGGAGAAAAGTTGTGAAGAAATCAGGCTGAACTCACCAATGTTGAACCAGTGCTTCGACTTGGCGTCGACACAACTGAACGCTGATGTTCCCAAAACCGGTCTGTCATACCAGGAGCACAGCCAAATTCAACGCATCGTATTGAGTACTTTACGTCAGAGAGCTTACCAAACCACTCTTCTATTCAAATTGTGATTTTCAATCAAATTCATTGACCCATACACGAAAATGCTCACGATACAAAGCAGATTGGTCAAATACTGAGGTCACGGTCGGATGAACAGGAGTCGGACAACAAGTGACATAACTTCGCGGAAACTTGGCTTTTGTGGTATTTTTAAACGAGTCTACATGATTGTTGAAATTTATAGCCAGTGGTATTCACACATGGCAATTTTTTTTTAATTCAAGTTCAAGTTTGCGCACCGAGCGATTGAAAGTGGTCCGTTTTCGCGTACGTTGGGTGCGCTCAGATGAATTGATAGCTTATGCTGCTCCGTCTGTCTAGCTGAGAGTTATGTCTGGTCAAATCGTGTGTTTTTCCCACCGCTATCAGCTGGCCATCATGAGCCATTGACCATTCACACAAGTAGATTTATTCACACCGGCGCCACTGAAGTGCGGGTGTTGGACATCATGTATTTAAAAATCGTCTGCTAGGACATACAGTTGTGTGAGTTTACTAGAGCTTGCTCTATCGTCTGCTAGGACATACAGTTGTGTGAGTTCACTAGAGCTTCCTCTTTACATATTATGTGGAATGTTGTTTTGATAATAGGTTAACTTGGAATTGCTGGGAAAACGAATTTGACGGGGAAATCCGAGTCAAGATGTATACATCAATACATTGCATTTCGTCAAGCCACGTACCTGTAATAAAGTTTTCAGCCGTTTTCCCTTTGAAACAGTACTTTCTACATGCTCATAACTTTTTCCAAGATGTAATCTGAGAGGAACGCTTTCAAAGCCAAATAGACCTATCCTAGCCTGTCAAACCATGAAATTTTCGTTGTGTGTTACACAACGAAAAACACGTTTTGCATGATAATTTCAGGGTTTGGGGGTCTGAACATGGGGGGGGAATTTTGATGGCTTTTAACCAACGAGTCAGCTTTTTCACCACGACGGGTTAAATGGAGCCTCAAAACCACATAAGTAAGCAAATTGGACTGAAACTTCATCACTTTCTTCACTTTAAACACACCTTATTCTCAATTTTAGAAAAATTATATCTTAAATGGAAAATACCATTCAACTGGTATGATGAGACCACGCATTGATCTCAAACTGAACTATTTTCGGGTACAACCGCGTGCTGATTGGTTTAATACAGGTGCGTGACCGTCAGGCCAGAGTCCTCTATTAAAACATGTGTACATTACGTGTACATTGTTGTGCATAGGTTTTGGTAAAAAAAGTACTCATTGGACCAATCAATCTGCACAAAATTTTATATGTGTCAAGAAGAACCCAATAGCATAATAAAGTTTTTAAAAATTCCAATACCGATTGCCTGAGAAAAAAAGATTTCCGTACACCATGTCCATCAAAACGTCACTGGCGCATTGATATGGCCCTGTCAAAGTACAAGTTCTAAACTGACCAGTGAGACCACATTTTCTTAAATATATTATCAAAAAGCATATTTCTGTGATGGCCTGACTCTGTAGATTAAGAATCAACCACAGATTGAGAATTAATTCCACTTTGGTCCATCCCAGCCATGTATTTACCGCAACTTGACATTTTGATAAGCTCTATGTGACTTCCGGTCGTGGATGAATACAGGTCTCTGCCCGTCAGCGAATTTTTTTTCTGCAGGATACTTCTGCCACAGTGTACATCTGACAGCCAATCACAATTGGCGCGATCTTTGACGTCACACTGTTTATTTATGCATGATAATGCAAATACAATGGACGATACCGAGTCGCATGCTGAGTGCCACTTCAACTGTGAATGTGACAATAGTTCATTGTCTGACCCCAATTATGCTCAACTCAAGGTTTGTGTCGTAGTGTTTAGGAATGAATTGCACAGATTCATTGTAAAATTGATGATATTATGCGTACAAAAGAGGCATCAGCTGATCTGATCGCTACATTGCAGTGCATGCATTGATTTGTGAAATTTTGAGGGGCAGTGACACTGACAGTGTTGCCAATGTTGATAATTATTAAAGGGACAGTGTATCCGATGTCTCGCGATTTGTGAAATTTTAAGGGGCAGTGACACTGACAGTGTTGCCAATGTTGATAATTATTAAAGGGACAGTGTATCCGATGTCTGCTGTTGAAGGTATCAGGCCCTTTTTTTTGGTAGTTTGAACATTGTTGAAGGGCCATTGTATAAAACACATTTTGACAAGCAAACAAAATAAATTGAATGGTGGCGCCACCTATGCATATACAGCAGAACTAGTTACACGGTTGACAGATAAACATTCAACCTCGGCTATTTTGCCGAGCACAGTGCGCCTTTAACAGACAAGTCCAATAAATACAGTCCACTCGACAATGAAAATACATGTACATGTTAAGATACTGCAAATAAATATATTTTAGCTAATAAGCCCCCCTCTTAGGAGGGGCTCTTAAGATACACGTGTGTGCGGGAGTATATAATGTAAATGAAGTGAAATAAAGAGAGTAACTATATTGTATATCCAACAAACAATTTTTTTTGGTATTTTTCTGAATTAACTCCGTTGAGTTTACCGATTTCTCCGCGATCTTCCGGTGGTGGTTGCTATCCCATTGGTTGAAATTAATTTAAATCTTCATGGGAATTCGCTACATCATATGCCTAAGAAATTGGCCAATTATATTAATATTTTTATCAGAGAAATATCCGTCCTAAATAATGACAGAAAAGGGTGGTTTATTTCAATTTTGTGGCGACATGATCGAGGTCACGTGACATAAAAACAAAACAATCGCACACACCCGTCCAAAAAAGGCACTTTAAGAAAAACAAATACGTTTTTCCAGCTTAAAACCACACTGACGACTAAGTTATATTGGTCTACTGCCCAAATCTGAAGTATCAAATTGAATCACAAACTAGAACTAGCTCTATTTAGCTATAGTTGCGTGAAAAATTCGGGTGAGCGACGTACATTCTGTACCCTAGCGGCCAATAATTAAACTACTTTCAGCCGTCTGCTCCGGTCTCGTTAGGGAGTTTTTCCCAAATGTACGCGATGATGACGTGCCCCATTAACAGGACGTAACATCTATTTTAAAATGCGTTTCGAAAGTGAATGCATGAGGACAACCCATTTGTGTCGTATATCACTGGAAACGCCCGATTCCCGTGAATAAGGTCAATCACAATGTATTACATTACCAAAACAAAAATGTGTCGGAAGGAACTATATGGATGGTCCCATCGCACCCCCCCCCCCCCCAGCAGTATGACACAGAAGGGCTAGTTGACTGTTCACCCCCAACGCACTGGTAAAAACCTATGTCGACGGAGGGGGGTTTGGGGGGTGTCCCCCCATTGTAACAACTGTAGTTGTTAGAGCTTGCACTTAACATATGCTCGTAGGGGGGTTCGGGGGAGCTCCCCCGACCTAAAGGGGGGCTCACTAAGTTCTTGACTTTACATATTATACTCCTCTAACCATTTGCTAACTTGTTCTTTCCAAGATTATCAGAACACGTGGCATTGTTGACATTATTGCGCCATGTGGAAAGATGATGTCAACAAAGACACGTGCTTGCCTTGAATTCTGATTGGCTGTCAGATGTACACTATGGCAGAAGTATCCTGCAGAAAAAAAATTCGCTGCCCGTCAGTGGTACCGGGGAATGTGAAATTGGGATTCCCCGTTTTCGTCAGGCTGTTGAAATCCGTCGCTGCCGGGAATTTCTCCGAAGGGGCCGCGAGGACACTGTACATGGTTCTCTTGGGATTGTGAAATGGGTACACAACACTTCTACCACTCATATGACACCACTCTCACCCCAGAAGAAGCAATCCACTTCCCAGTCGAATTCCTCAACACATTGCACATCCCAGGCTTACCACCACACCGCCTCATTCTTGAAAAGGCTGTCCAGTAATCATCCTCAGATCACTCGAACCACCAAACATTACCAATGGAACCCGCTGTGTCGTACATACATGCCACCACAATGTCCTGGACGTCATCATCAGCAGGAAATGGCTTAATGGACTTTGCGCAACGAAAAGAAACGAAACGAGCGAAATGGGGGAGCGACCATTATGTTTTACCCCGGTACGTCAAGTTCGATACATGGTGTCAGTCACCAGTATGGATGTGTTTTCCATTATGAATACGTGTTTTTAAAACTCAAAATCATGAATTTCCTTTCCATTAGAAGACGATGACGACGTTTCAGTTTAGGAGCCTAAGTTTTGTGGTCCCAATGGCCAAATTAACCCCTCGTTGGCTGAAAAGTCGATTCACCGGTCACAAATGAAATGAAAATTAAAATGAAAATTAAAATGACCCCCAAAACTTCAGACCCCCAGCCTGGTAATTATCACGGTCAGCCCACAACAAAATTTCTATGGTTTGAAGATCTGACCCCGGGCTGTATTATCTGCCGGAAATTGACTTTCATCGGCACGTCTGGGAAAAATCTATGGGGCGCTAAACTTGACCAATTCAACTTTTTGATGCATTAGCAATTTGATAATAAATGTAGTGTGTACCCGTAACCGCTTGAGGTCTGGACTTAAAACTTTGTTTACAAATTCACACCAAATTTCGTTTCAAAATTATTCTTTGTTTGGCACCAGGGGGCGTAATGCAAAAAAAGCATGAAACAGACGATACGGCCCGTAGTTTTGTTGATACGAATCGTTTCCTGTATGGCCTTTACAAGCCGTTTCTCATTGAAATCCAAACTTGCTTTAGTGAGGGTGAATGTTAATACACACCTGTTCGCACTTACCTCGCTTTCGGATTTGTTGACAGGCTTCCCCGCAATGACGTCATTATCTATTTATAGATGGTGGCTGGAACCTGGCCTCCGTCCGTCCCGTCAATACAAAAGTCAAGGTCAAACACAACAGCGTCGTCTGACGGTGGCCAGTGGTACCAGGCTAACACCCGGAGCCAGGAGTAAAGGCACTTCCAACACTCGTCACAAACAAACACCACCTCAATCATGAATTAGGCCTACTTTCCATTCCCACCATCACCCATGTCACCACGGTGCGATCTATTTATTCACTCCGTATTATTCGCACCATCACGATACGGCACCTTTCACCGTAATGGTGTTTCTGACGGTGCGAATAAGACCGGAAACAATGGCCCGATGCACCGTGGCGGTTCGAATAACCGTCGATTGTTCCCATTGTTCAAAGCGCCTTGGTAACCAACTGTGGCAGAGACAGTAGATCGAGTGAGACTAAACGGTTGTAGTCACCGTTGACGACGCTTGGAGACTGCTAAAAATTCAGGTCAAACCACAAGTACGATGACGTAGTTTACATCATCAATCTTTGAAACAACACACGATCTGGTGACGTTTATAACATCAGCTGATTCTGGATTTGATAAAATAGCAAGAAATTTAGAATCGAAACATACTTTATGAAATAAAATGCACTGGAATTTTATATCATTACGATCTGCATCAAAGGTTCTATTATTGTCAAGAGTTCAGTGTGCCAAAATCTTCCCAACAAGGGCCTATTGTGAAAATAATGGAGGTCAAAAGTTCCGATCCTGGAAGTGGAATTCACTGGTGTACATTTCTGCACCTCTTGTGCTGTGTGGTTGTGTTGGGGCTTTTGCCTGGCTGCGCAAAGATACAGTGTTGGGACAGGGGGACCAGGTGAACGTCTCACGGAAGAGAAGAACACTTGAAAATGCAATACAAGAGAGTAGAGACATTATCCAAAGAGTAAAGGTATAATCATAATGATTCCATCGGCGGCGGCTTCACCTCGCCACCGGTGAGTCACCTGTCGTTCTTCTACTAATATACCACATTAGAAAGTCGGCCAGTCGGTAACAGCAAATCTTGACAGTGGATCATTCTGACATGACAGTGCAGGTACTTGTATTTGCAAGCACTTGTATTTGCCTACTTGTATCTGACTGCTAACCGGCTTTTGAATGTGGTCTACTCTAAGTCAGGCCTTGTCTCAAAACTTAAGACGATAAAAGAAAAAATACTTCAGAGAAGGTTTCCTTTTTCATCTTAACTATAGATTCATGTACTTGATGGGGAACAACGTTTACATAGTGTTGGCCGTCATCACGTCACGATGCATTGCAGCTCTGACGGTCTTACATTACTGTGACGTGACGTAATGCAATGTCCTCGTAAACGTTGTTCCCAATCAAGTGCATGAATCTTTAACTCGGCATTGGCCATTACTGCCAAATTCACTATTCGTATGGAATAGATAATAAACACAGAGTGCATGCGCTTAAACCATAATATGCATTGCTTTTAAAACACTACCATGTTAACAAACTTGTAGCCTGCCCATAGCGGTTGGTGAAAAACATAAGTCGTACTTCCACCTATCAAATCCCCGTGTCTTTTGCGCTTACACCTATGAATTGCCGTGTCTTAATGGACCTGTGTGTCAAATCCCTGTGTCTATTAGCCCCATCAAGCTCGATGGGGCTAATCGGGGGCTAATTTAGACCCGTGTTCAACACGGTTTTTGATAGGTGGAATCTGAGTAGACACGGCAATTGCAAGTTCTAAGATCCGGCGACAGATGGCGCGGTGCAGTTGCCTCGGTATTGCGCATGTGAAATTCACCTCCAACGGGAAAGAAACACAGGAGAGCTCCCTACTTACAGCGCACCTGTCGCCGGGGCTATTAACCATTATCTAACATCACTGATAGGTTTGCCCGGGTTTTTTTGACACACGGCGAAGACACGGGTCTTGAAAAAACTTTGGCCATTTTGAAACAACCCTTTTCACAGGCAACGTTTGTTTACCATGGCAAAAAGTAAAAATATACAAACTTATTCAAGCAATTTACTTGAATCATTGTCCATGTCTTCCAATGTTCATGATATTTTGAATGCTTTTGGTGGTGATTTGATTTAAAACATGACTTTCATGTTGAGGTAACCTTACGTTGCCTGTGAAAAGGTCTTTTCAAAATGGACAAAATTTATTTCGCATACGGTCTATTTGGAGACCGTTTCAAAGCAAACTTGATTTAGAAGACGGCTAACTCCAGACAGATGGGCAACACATTAGGAGATAATATCCTAGCGAAAATGTCAATGTTGCACGATTGTGTAACATGTGTAAACCGCTGGTATCAACAGCGCCATTTTGTACAAAAACCCGGGCATTTCTTAAGATTGTCAAAATTGCAGTGAAGAAGAAAGAGCATCAAGATTCATTTCCTCATCCATCCAAATTATCAAACAACAGAACAATGAAATAACACTGTTGAGAAATTTGATGTTACTTGTGTTTTATCTAATCTTTATTGGTCGACTCCACACATATTGCTGTCAGGGGTAAGACCGACTCAGACCAATACCTGGCCTCCAAAAGGGACGAAGTGCGAGGTGCTTATTGCGAAAATGATTGGTTGACAAACAATGGGCTGATTGGCTAGCCTTGTGACGTCACACTAGTTTAACCTATTACCTAGTTTCCAAGGTCAGAAAGGTCAAACTCTAAAATTTTGCTGAAGGTGGTACATTAACACTTGTCAAAGATTCTTCAAATTTTATGTACATTAGACACTTGGCACCTGGGATACATAGTGCTTTGATTGGTCATGGATTCCATTCCTCAAATTTACTCTTCAGTCGGGTGGTGAAGGGCTTTGGGCAAGTCAAGGGTTCGATTCTTATATGGGGTGGTGAAGTGCTTTGAAACGGATTCGATTTGTCAGATTTAGGTAGGGTGCATGGTGTCTCAAATCGGAGGTTTTAGGCCCAATTAATGGTGGCTCACATCTGAGGGTGGACCTCCGATGAGAGGTTTTGGATCCCATGATGTCTCAGATCAGAGGTGGGGTGCATGGTGTCTCAGATCGGAAGTATTGGATCACATGGTGTCTCACACCAGAGCAGAGGTGGGGTGCATAGTGTCTCAGATCGGAAGTATTGGATCACATGGTGTCTCACACCAGATCAGAGGTGGGGTGCATGGTGTCTCAGATCGGAAGTATTGGATCACATGGTGTCTCACACCAGAGCAGAGGTGGGGTGCATAGTGTCTCAGATCGGAAGTACTGGATCACATGGTGTCTCACACCAGAGCAGAGGTGGGGTGCATGGTGTCTCAGATCGGAAGTTTTGGATCACATGGTGTCTCACACCAGAGCAGAGGTGGGGTGCATTGTGTCTCAGATCGGAAGTTTTGGATCACATGGTGTCTCACACCAGAGCAGAGGTGGGGTGCGTTGTGTCTCAGATCGGAAGTATTGGATCACATGTTGTCTCACACCAGATCAGAGGTGGGGTGCATGGTGTCTCAGATCGGAAGTTTTGGATCACATGGTGTCTCACACCAGAGCAGAGGTGGGGTGCATTGTGTCTCAGATTGGAAGTATTGGATCACATGGTGTCTCACACCAGAGCAGAGGTGGGGTGCATTGTGTCTCAGATCGGAGATTTTGGATCCCATGGTGCCACAGATCAGAGGTTTTGGGCCCAATGGTGTGGTCTCACATCCGAGGTAGGGTGCATGTTGTCTTGGATCACACCGTGTCTCAGATCGGAGGTATGGTGCTTGGTGTCTCAGACTAAAGGTTTTGAGTCACATGGTGTCTCAGATCGGAGGCAGGGTGTGAAGTGTCTCAGACTGAAGGTTTTGAGTCACATGGTGTCTCAGATCGGAGGTAGGGTGTGAGGTGTCTCAGACTGAAGGTTTTGAGTCACATGGTGTCTCAAATCGGAGGTAGGGTGCTTGGTGTCTCAGACTGAAGGTTTTGAGTCACATTGTGTCTCAAATCGGAGGTAGGGTGTGAGGTGTCTCAGACTGAAGGTTTTGAGTGACATTGTGTCTCAAATCGGAGGTAGGGTGTGAGGTGTCTCAGACTGAAGGTTTTGAGTCACATTGTGTCTCAGATCGGAGGTAGGGTGTGAGGTGTCTCAGACTGAAGGTTTTGAGTCACATGGTGTCTCGGATCGGAGGTAGGGTGCGTGGGTGTGGCTAGAATAAGAGTTTTTCAAGGAGGCAGCATATGCTAAGTTTAGAAGAGCACATGGCGAAGTAACAGATGGTCACGTGGTGTTGTTTGTGTCTGTGATGAAGTAGATGGTTAAAAAAACACCATTATGTGGCAAGCGATGTCCGTTACTTGAACAATGATGAGCTTTGCCATAGAGAGCTGTTTGATGTTGATTGAAGTGAACACTCATTCCATGCAAATGATTAATACAGGGCACTCTCCAATGCAGAGGTATCTGTGGGTCTTTGTTGTTGAGGGTGAACAAGTTGAGAATATGTGAATTGAATTGGAACAAGGAAGTTTTTTACCTATACGAATCTCCTTGATTGATTGAATTGAGTGTTATGTCCACCCGGGTATGGAAGTGGAATCTCCACGATGTGTTTTTAACTGTGCCAATTGATGACTGATTTGCTTGTGTGGAAGTAGAAAATCTCCTGCTGGAAGAAGTGTCTGGTCGTATCATTTGGACAGATTATTGGTAAAATAGTTTTGTATATATGTCATGACCATCTCGGTTCTAAGAGATTGATATTGAGCCCTTGATCCCGCACATTTGAATAATGAATCGTATTCTTTCAGGATGAGGTTGGTGCCCCAGGAATTGTGGTTGGTGTGTGTGTTGATGGTGAGCATGTCTGGAAAGAAGGATCGGGCTATTCTGATGTTGAGAATCGTGTCCACTGCAACTCGGAGACAGTCATGAGGATAGCCAGCATCTCCAAGGTTATCACCATGACGATAGTTGCCAAGCTGATGGAGAACAATCAACTTGATATTGATAAACCGGTTCAAGAATATGTGAAGGAATTTCCAGAGAAAACCTTTGAGGGGGAAAAGGTAACCAGTTACTTGCAGGATAATGCTAGAAATGATCTGGGACAACCCACAAAACATCAGCTCAAAAAGGTTTTGTCCGTATTCAAAATGACATGTCATATATCGGCCAATAATAGATGGATATCTGCTGGCGTCACAGCTAATTTGTAAACATCATGCGCGCGCACTCTCGTATCTCTTCAACATGGTTTTCATGAAGAAAAGTGGCGATAAACTGTCGTCCTGGTGAGATTTCTCTCGATAACATAATGATGCTTTTAACCGAAGATGTACGACTGTCATTGTAACAAAATCGTACCCAAGTTTTATTCTAAAATATCATATAAGTCACGAGATAGGCGAGAAAAACTCCTCGTATCCAAGTGAAACCAACAATGATCGTGGAAGTTGATATTGTTATGACACGTGATGCCCTCTTGAGATACGAGTAACGGAGCCAACGGTAATGATGTCATCTTAAAAGATATCCATCTATAACATCCGGTTCACCCGTCGATTGATCAGATATATGCATTGTTTGATTCACGAGGCAAGGGCATTCACTCCATCTCAAGGTGACAGGCTATAGATACGGATACGTTATATGGGTAGGAGATTAGATGTTGCTGAAAGACTCTAATATCAAACGGCCCGGTAGTCAAGAGGTTGACCACTAGGCCATCGAGATCGGTGGTCTACGTTGACCACCATGTTTTCATCACATCATTTTGATAGTATACGATCCTTAAGTTTCCTTCCAGTGATTATTTGGCATGTTTATCAACTATGTTGGCACACCCTGTAAAATTGTCTCCATCATGTATCAGGTTACCATAACAACGCGTCATCTATTGTCACACGTGAGCGGGATCAGACACTATGAGACGGCTGAAGAGATTCAGAAGAAGAAGCAAGAAAAGGAACGAGAGAAGAAAGAAGGCAAGAAGTTGGTCAAGAACGAGAATGAGTTAAAGATGAAGGAGTATAATCTGAAGGAGAAATATGCGAGTGTGAAGGATGCCTTGATGATCTTTAAAGATGATGAGTTGATACATAAGCCAGGTGAGAGGAAAAATAATACCAAGTTTTTTGCAGTGCAATGTCTTTGCTCCTCACTACTAGCTTTGAACTGAGGTGGCATGATGATGTGTCTTTGCTCCTCACTCCTAGCTTTGTACTGAGGTGGCATGATGATGTGTCTTTGCTCCTCACTCCTAGCTTTGTACTGAGGTAGCATGATGATGTGTCTGCTCCTCACTCCTAGCTTTGAACTGAGGTGGCATGATGATGTGTCTTTGCTCCACACTCCTAGCTTTGAACTGAGGTAGCATGATGATGTGTCTTTGCTCCTCACTCCTAGCTTTGAACTGAGGTAGCATGATGATGTGTCTTTGCTCCTCACTCCTAGATTTGAACTGAGGTAGCATGATGATGTGTCTTTGCTCCTCACTCCTAGCTTTGAACTGAGGTAGCATGATGATGTGTCTTTGCTCCTCACTCCTAGCTTTGAACTGAGGTAGCATGATGATGTGTCTGCTCCTCACTCCTAGCTTTGAACTGAGGTAGCATGATGATGTGTCTTTGCTCCACACTCCTAGCTTTGAACTGAGGTGGCATGATGATGTGTCTTTGCTCCTCACTCCTAGCTTTGTACTGAGGTAGCATGATGATGTGTCTTTGCTCCTCACTCCTATCTTTGTACTGAGGTAGCATGATGATGTGTCTGCTCCTCACTCCTAGCTTTGAACTGAGGTAGCATGATGATGTGTCTTTGCTCCTCACTCCTAGCTTTGTACTGAGGTAGCATGATGATGTGTCTTTGCTCCTCACTCCTAGCTTTGTACTGAGGTAGCATGATGATGTGTCTTTGCTCCTCACTCCTAGCTTTGTACTGAGGTAGCATGATGATGTGTCTTTGCTCCACACTCCTAGCTTTGAACTGAGGTGGCATGATGATGTGTCTTTGCTCCTCGCTCCTAGCTTTGAACTGAGGTGGCATGATGATGTGTCTTTGCTCCTCACTCCTAGCTTTGAACTGAGGTAGCATGATGATGTGTCTTTGCTCCTCACTCCTAGCTTTGAACTGAGGTAGCATGATGATGTGTCTTTGCTCCTCACTCCTAGCTTTGAACTGAGGTAGCATGATGATGTGCCTTTGCTCCTCACTCCTAGCTTTGAACTGAGGTAGCATGATGATGTGTCTGCTCCTCACTCCTAGCTTTGAACTGAGGTAGCATGATGATGTGTCTTTGCTCCTTACTCAAAATGTGTTTACCTTGGTTTTTGTGAAAAGATAATCAATTTGAGTTATAGAGGGTGGGTCAATAAAAAGGTAATCCTGAAACAATCGGCTTTTATGTGATAATTAATGATGCCATGAATATTTCATTGGATGTATGATAAAGAAGGAGCAAGGCCCTTTCCATTGATGTCTTCATATCACCCTTGCACCAACAGATGACTCCACACCATTTTTGTCTTGAAAACGGCCTAGGTTTAAGCAGGTTTGAGATAGGAACTTCCAAACGAATGTCACCTCTCAATCCACCCTGTATTTCAATGGAGATACCTTAGTCCCCTCTTTTTGCAGAACCTAGAGTCTCAGAATTTCAGTGTTGTTGATATGAGCGAGACTGTACAGTGTTTTTTGGCAGGGAGATATTGTATGATGGAGGTGTTGATATCTATATGAGTGAGACTGTACAGTGTGTTTTGGCAGGGAGATATTGTATGATGGAGGTGTTGATATCAATATGAGTGAGACTGTACAGTGTGTTTTGGCAGGGAGATATTGTATGATGGAGGTGTTGATATCTATATGAGTGAGACTGTACAGTGTGTTTTGGCAGGGAGATATTGTATGATGGAGGTGTTGATATGAGTGAGACTGTACAGTGTGTTTTGGCAGGGAGATATTGTATGATGGAGGTGTTGATATCAATATGAGTGAGACTGTACAGTGTGTTTTGGCAGGGAGATATTGTATGATGGAGGTGTTGATATCAATATGAGCGAGACTGTACAGTGTGTTGGCAGGGAGATATTGTATGATGGAGGTGTTGATATCAATATGAGTGAGACTGTACAGTGTGTTTTGGCAGGGAGATATTGTATGATGGAGGTGTTGATATCAATATGAGCGAGACTGTACAGTGTGTTTTGGCAGGGAGATATTGTATAATGGAGGTGTTGATATCAATATGAGCGAGACTGTACAGTGTGTTTTGGCAGGGAGATATTGTATGATGGAGGTGTTGATATCAATATGAGTGAGACTGTACAGTGTGTTTTGGCAGGGAGATATTGTATGATGGAGGTGTTGATATCAATATGAGTGTGAGACTGTACAGTGTGTTTTGGCAGGGAGATATTGTATGATGGAGGTGTTGATATCAATATGAGCGAGACTGTACAGTGTGTTTTGGCAGGGAGATATTGTATGATGGAGGTGGTGATATCAATATGAGCGAGACTGTACAGTGTGTTTTGGCAGGGAGATATTGTATGATGGAGGTGTTGATGTCAATATGAGCGAGACTGTACAGTGTGTTTTGGCTCACCTGTGACCCTTTGTCAAAGCGATTCATCCGGCGTTAGACATGGGGGCATGTTTCTAAACCCCTTAAGCTACGGAAGTTAAACTTAGTACACACATACCCCTGGGTGACCGCTACTTGGACACCAAATCGTAGCCCCTTATGATTTCCAGTTTGGCCAACAGGGGTCTTTTGAAAAAAACACAAGAAGTGTTATGTCTCCCGTAATAATGGTCACAGCTCGCTGACATTTTTAAGGCATACAGATTTTTGATTCGACCTATTTTTCAAGGTCACAGAGGTCAAATTGTGTTGTCGGCACCACCATTCGACAATAGTGGCACGTTGTGTTACCGCTTTAGCTACAGACCCCAAACTTTGTACAAATGAATCCTAAGGTAGGGGGAAATTATGTGCCAAATTGCCGCCCAATACCAGTCCTCATTTGGCTACCAGGGGCGTTATGCGAAAACACAAAAAGTGTGATAACTCCTCTGATAATGGTCAAAGCTGGCTGAAATATTTAAAGTGTTATATAATATGGATGCTTGACTTGATGTATTTTCAAGGTCACAGAGGTCAAAGTGTACCGTCAGGATCAACGTTCGGCAATAATGGCACGTTTTGTATTCGCTACAGATCTTGTTACAAATGTACCCCTGAACCCACACATCAAAGATGATGTTGTCCATGGGTACATCTGTCTCCTTTGTGTCCTTGGACAACAGGTGAGCACATGGTCCCTGGACCATTTCATTGGAGACACATGTTTTGCTTGACGTGTTCATATGAATATGAGCTGGACTGTCTTTTTATTTCCAGGCACTGAGTTCCTCTACTCAACCCACGCTTGGACGCTTGTTAGTGCTGTGTTAGAGGGCGCCACTAAGAAGGAATTCCCGGACATGCTGCGTAGTTTATTCAAAGAGCTTGGCATGACGAGGACGTATCTAGATGAAAACGAGCCGCTGATTTATGGAAGATCAAGGCAAGTTGTTCTTCTCCAAATTTCAATGACTTCTTTCCAAAAGGGGGTCGTTCGTACCTTGCCCCTCCCCCTTTGGGGGTGCCAGTCTACATCTATTTTCGGAAGAAAATCTTTACCAGGCTTCACTGTAGTTCCTTCTGGTATAAGGTCACATCACAGCCCACTGAATCAAGGCTCAGGATGGTGGTAAATAATGTCCATGAAGGGTTAAAGTTGAAGGAGAATGAATTCACAGAAGTTCCTCTATAAATTTCTTTATGCTCCCTCTTCTAGTTATACCCTCTACATTGTTTTAAACCCTTACTGGCCCCTGATTGAGGCTCAGAATTCAATTCCTTTGCCCACATGACCCAGTATTCAAGCACTTACCGTGTAGAAGCTCTAGACTGTCATCATGGTATACATGATATGTATGCAAGTGCTGCACGCAATCATTACCAAGATTGTCTCCTTTCACTTTTATCTCCAAAAGCTCGCGAATAAAGCCTACATTAAACTTTTTCAATAATGAACTGATTGTCTTTTTTCAGGTTTTATGAAAGGAACAATAAAGGTAAAATAATGAATACACCATACGTGGACAACTCTTACAAGTGGGCTGGAGGTGGATTACTTTCAACTGTTGGAGACTTGTTAAAGTTTGGCAATGTTATTTTATACAGTTACCAATGGCATCCAAACAACTTTTCTTCTGAGCTGTCTACCGGAATTCATATGTCTAATGAATCAGAGGAGTTGGTTGTAAATCATGAAAAAGACATAATCAAAGCAAAAGGTCTTCCAGGATATTTAAGTCGGCAGACTATAGTAAAGACTTGGGACGTGAATGAGAAGGCCAAGTGCTCATGGGATAAGAATGGTCACTTTGCTTTAGGCTGGGCTGTTGTTCCTGAGAAGAAGACGAATGGTTGTTGTCAGGAGCAGCGTTTCTATATCTCACATACAGGTGGAGCTGTTGGTGCTTCCAGTGCCTTGGTTATCCTTCCACGTGAGGGTGAAGGCAGTCATACAGTGCCCCCTAGTGGTGTGGTTGTTGGTATAATAACAAATCTGAGTAGTGTTGGACTTGCTAAGGTTGCCATGGAGATAGCTGCTTTATTTGAAGATGTTCCCATGCCGATTCAAGGCAAGTAACTTCTTCCATGCCAATTTTCATGTCGCACACCAAAATAAGCGTGAACAACTTATTTCTAGTCACCTTGTTTGTTAAGCACGCAGGCATACAGGTTAATGTCACTGCCTGACAAAATCGTGCATACCATGACACCAATAAAAAAGTGAGTCACATTGCAGGGGGGGTTTAATTTGACCACTCATCACTCTGTGCCACTGTGTTAATCAATCAGCAATCAGTCGACAAGCATTGTTTTCTGCCAAGTTTTGTTTTGCTTGTCAAAAGTTGTAATGTCCAATGTGAATGATTTTGAGGGCAACTGATCTACTTGAGATGTATTGCCTCATGAAAATAAATTGTTTTGAAAAAATTGTGCTTGTTTTAAATCTGAAAATCCATGCAGTCTCATCTGACATAAAGACATCATGAACATGAATACGACATATGTTTGATTTTTATACAAAAAATTGCTTCCAGCAGTTCCGTCTGTGACTTCTCCAAAAAGCAAAAAAGGAAATGAAACGTCCTGGGGATATTGTGCTCACCTGGGAATAATTCAGTTGCAGATGAAATGACATATGGAGGTTAAATTGACTTTTAGATATGACAAAATGTGGCACTGTCAATGACACTTTTAGAGTTTGACCTCTTTGAACTTGATAAACTAGGTCACAATTGACCTAAATTGAGTCAACTTGTACAGCTGCCCAATATGTGTCTCCATATAAAAGTTGAAGAATCTCAGACAAATAGTAGTTAAATGTGTCGATTTCAGTGGAATTTCAGGGTTTGACCTTTCTCACCTTGGAAATTAGGTGAAAGTCAAAATGTTATACGCTCTATGTCCATCTTTGAGGATCACACTGTGAAGGTTTTTTGATATAACTGACATTGAGTTTTACGACCTGACCTACTTACACCTGAAAAGTAGGCCCAGAAAGAAGGTCAAATGGTGATGATTATTTTTGTGTCAAGTCATGTTGTCATAAGACATCCTCACACCAAGTTTCAACTTTCTGGACTCAATAGTGAGCAAAAATGTCCCTATTGCTGACAGACGACGGACCGACAGAAGACGGACAAGACGTGATGACAGAAGCTCACCCATGTGAGATAAAAATCAGTGAACCACAATTAACAATGACGGGAACGAGGTATAACCATAGCCGTGCCTGAATATGACAAGCCAGGTCCAAAACTGCCTCGGCAACACTGGCAAAACGCATTATAAAAGACAGCATCAGTGTGATGCAACAAGTTGTGCCACATGGCAACACGGGTATCATCCTCCTGACAAGGTAAATCCACTCCCCAAGTTGTCCCTTTTTAACCACCCTGCTTCTACCAGGCGATATGGCAGCAATGTGGCAGCAACCAGGCGATATGGCAGCAATGTGGCAGCAACCAGGCGATATGGCAGCAATGTGGCAGCAACCAGGCGATATGGCAGCAATGTGGCAGCAACCAGGCGATATGGCAGCAATGTGGCAGCAACCAGGCGATATGGCAGCAATGTGGCAGCAACCAGGCGATATGGCAGCAATGTGGCAGCAACCAGGCGATATGGCAGCAACCAGGCGATATGGCAGCAATGTGGCAGCAACCAGGCGATATGGCAGCAATGTGGCAGCAACCAGGCGATATGGCAGCAATGTGGCAGCAACCAGGCGATATGGCAGCAACCAGGCGATATGGCAGCAACCAGGCGATATGGCAGCAATGTGGCAGCAACCAGGCGATATGGCAGCAATGTGGCAGCAACCAGGCGATATGGCAGCAACCAGGCGATATGGCAGCAATGTGCAGCAACCAGGCGATATGGCAGCAATGACAACTTCAGATGAGATATTGGTTATAACCAAGATTTCTCAGGCTTGCGGCTTAATGAATTAAAGACAACCTGCCATTTTCAACCTTTTGTAATTTGATATCATGATAATGATAAATAATACTGTCACTCCGACGTGACACTGCTGGTGCCAAGCCGACTGTTGCGCCTGGTAAACATGTAACTCATCCGCATGATGATATGACATTCTTATTACAACTCCCTGCACTAACCCATAAACTTTGGTTCTTCGAAAACAAATAATGGACTTGCTTGGTCCTTGGCATGCCAAGCCGGGCTTGATCATCTTTACCCTCAATGTGTGGGGGAGGCGGTCCTGGAAGTTCAGTATGGGGCTTGTTACACCCATCAACACACTTGACACTGACAGTGTCAGCTCTCAAACTTTGTATGAATAATCATGGCTTTGCTGAAGTAATTGACATCTATCAGGGCTCTGATCTTCGCGGTAAAGGACCACTCGCCAATCATCGAGCGTGGTCGTGCTTTAGACCATCGATAGGCCCATATTTTGAAATGCTTGTCAAATGATAGCCGTTAATCACACCGCACACCAACCAATCACAACGTAGTCTGGCTTGCGACTGAAATTTCTAACTGCGCAGTTTATCCCCGGCGTAGAAATAGAAAATGTCCTCTGTAAAACGCGTCCGGCCCTATTGTATTCTTACGGGATATGGTATATTGTTCAAAGAGGCGATGACCGTCTGATAATTGAATGATTAGTTTTCAGACATTCTATCCTCAAACTTCTCCACCGGCTCCATTGAATGACTATCATTGCAATAAATATATGTTGAATAATCAAGCACAGACACTAGGGAATGACTTTCTGCTGCAGCAGTTTTGACTTGATTTCCGAAATCTTAAGTGTTCCTGTGATATTCTTCGCAGTTAACACACCAACTGACTGCCTTTCAAACTCATAAGTATGCTATTGCATTTGATCGAGCTTGTTTCATCAGGCGCGGATGGGGGGGGGGGGTAGGGGGTCTCGAGGTCTTGTCTGTCAAGATGTGCTACAGCGCGATAATGGGTGCCTGCATGTCTTATAGGGGGTTAACGACCTCATTGAGATACCATTTTCTTAAAACATGAATTTATTAGGCACAAGTTAAACCTTTCGAGGCATTATATGACAGAAATCAAGCGACTCTCAGCCAATAGGAGCGATAGCTTCTGAATAGGAGCCGATTTATCTTGTAAAAACCCCCTATGGTCAGAAATTGGTAGCTAGTGCAAGATAAATGACGTATTCTTTATCTTTATTAGTTCTTGTTATTTTTAAAGGGCGGGGGACTTCGTCTTTGAAAAATTAGGTCGTTAAGAATGAAATCCTGCTGTTAGCTTTATTCATGAACTCCTAGGATATGTAGGTTCCATGTAGATTGTAATACAGAATCGTCCTCATATTGGTGTGGTCGTCGTCACCTCGTACTCTTATCTAACTCGGAGGTGCGCATGTGCGGCGGCCAAACCGATGAGGCTTCCTATGGGCGGGGCTCCATAGGAGAAGACTCACATTACACTGGGACCTCATTGTTTAGATAGGCCTACAGGTCATGTAAATTATACATTCTGTTTCATTTTAATATGAAGAGCAAATACATAATTGAGACAACGACCATCCTTATACGTTAAAATATTTATTATCATACAATGTGTACAGAATTAAAAATTAAAAACCTTTCTTTTCTTTGACAGTTACACAAAGTTGCCTATAGGGGTCTCTCCTATCTCTCACTACATCAAAACTGTTGTGCTTGTACGAGGAATCAATCATGACCCAGTCCGCTAATTGGTCATAACCCAACAGGAAGACCACCAGTTTCACCCCCAAGCTCCAACCTAGCCTAAAGTCCTCTTTAAAGTTGAGTAAGTTAGCTAGAGGTGCACTCTTTTGGTCTTAAAGAAAACAACCTATCCTGAGTCCTGTATTATTTCATTTCCCTATATTTCACACTTCTATCCTAAATTGCCATCCAGAATAATGATATTGATGATGTGTTGCTCAACACCACTTTAACCCTTAACTCTCCAGCCTCCTCCGTGTCATCTCTCTTCTCCTCTAAACTGACCGCATACTCAGCCAGGTGGATCACGGTCGGCTTCTCACCCATGCGGTATTCAAAGATGGTGGTGTTACCTCTCTGCTGGAGGTATCTGATGATCAGGGAGCAACTTGATGTTATATCAGAACTGGAAAAACAATTCAGAACTTGTGTTGGTTGGTAGTCAATAGGATATGCAGTATAACCTCTCTATTAAGGACAACCTAGGGACTGACAAGTTCTGTCCCTAATAAAGAGGTGTCCTGATTAGAGAGCTCAAATTGAATGGAAACATCCAATTTGGGACCAAAACTAGTGACTTTGATATAGAGGGTGTCCTTAATGGAGAGGTGTCCGCTATGGGAAGTTCTACTGTATGTGACCCATCACAGCAAAACCTGGTGCAGGTCTCACAGAAGATGAGCCTAAATGACACCAGGAAGAAATTGATGTGCTCAGATTTTACGACAGGTAGACAACAGAGAAATGAACTCCGTCTCAACCTGCCAAACTCAGAGCGATATGCGCCTGGTATTGACGTGATGGGCCACATATGTATAAACACAAACAGCCTGATCCCTGTGCCAATTTCTTTTCAACTCATGGCACCTTTGAATGAAAATGACCTCTGTGACCGTGAAAAGTACATCTATATACTATAATGCGCGTTGTGGCCGCTATTTAGGAGGTAATTTTTGTTTCAATTGGGCCTTGGAAATGCGTCGAATTCTTGCAACCTTTGACTTCGTAGGTGTGGATCATAAGTAAGAGTGTCACTGAGGGTGTCATACGTCGAATATCTTCGTGGTTTTAGAATAAATAACAACTTTTCAGAGAGCACGTCGACTGGAGAGCTCCGCTCATTCTCAAAAGCATACACAAACTTCACGCATATTCTCCCTGCCACATCAGTATTAGCTTCCAGCACGTATGTAGTGCTATACAACCTGGTCCATGGTGCAGGGTATTAGCAGGGAGATTAATGATTAGCCTGTTCTATTTTAGTTCTATTCGAGAAACACTGACCTGAGTGATAAGGCAATTTCTGCAGAGTGGCCTACCGGAACATGCAGTCAGGGTATCAATAAACAGTTATGCCAGGATGGACAAAATATGTACAGTGGCCAGCGCTTGCTCTTTGATTTATTCTTTACTGACTGATGTTGTCAGTTTGAATTGCGTTCTGCATCTCTCCATGCGCCTGGCTTTGGTCCGACAGTGGCATTGGGTACGGGAGTGGGTAGGTGATATGCCTAATATGTGAGGGCCTTATTTGGAACAGGACCTGCTGTCACTGGTCTCAATGCATTGTGCAAAATAGCGTACTCCAATCAATCTATTGGGGGTTGCATGTAGATAGCAGCAATAAGTCCCTAAATGCAGTTAATTTCGTGTTTAACCTTTAATAAAACTTCAGCAACGTTAGAAATTTAATGTAGCTCAATCATCGTGTCCATTTAATTAATGTATATTACATTTCAACTTTGCCCGCTCCATGAGTATATGCTAGTCGTTATAATGTCATGAAGTCTTATCAGAAGTATCCACAGTGAAATGTCATGATTCTGGCTCTTAGAGTTCTTGTCATGCACTGACAGACATCCTGTCACGACACATATTTCACTTAGGATATCACCACTTGAAATATTATCAAAGAGAAATGCTGGGATTTCCAATGGTTAAGTACGAAGTATCACCAAACATTTTTTATTTGAGAGTGATAAATGTCAGGCAAGATGAAGCTCACAGTTTGAAATTACTTTAAAAAGGTAAGAGGACATAAAGTTTTCATGTTTTATTTACTTAGGTGTATAGTTCTTTGTATGGGCAGGTCTATAGATTATCAACAAGCATGCAGGACGTCCAATGACGGCATCCAGAATTAGTTGGGTGGCATCCAGGCAGCCGCTGATTCTGGCAGCTCTCAAAGCTGTTTCTGATTCCACAACATTCTTCTTCCAAAAAATCATCAGAAAACCCGCTGCAGGCTTCTGAAACACTAATTCTGTGGGGAGAACAAACATACCCTCCCTTCAAGTCTTCACTTTGAATGTTTCGAAAGCATTTTGTGAATTTCGCAAATCTTAACATTGAACATTTCCCACTTCCACAGCCAACCCGAGGGTCTGTGAAGTTGGCTCCCAGTTCCCAGTTCCCAGTTCCCAGTTCGTTATTCGTACCCATTTTGAAACATGGTGTGTTTGGGTACGAAATGGGCTAAGCATTTATTCCCAGTTCCCAATTCAAATTTCTTTCAAATATTAACCCTCCACAGTCCGATAACTCAACTTGGTGGTTTTAACCCTTTCCTACCAAGGTCTCGATTCAACTATCAGTGACTTTAACCTTTTCTGACACATTTCCCGGTTCAAAATACCAGCTCCTTATTCGTCTTAACTCGTTTTAACCCTTTATAACTCCATTTCCCGATTCATTTACAGTCACTTTAACCCTTTCCTACCAAGGTCTCGATTCAACTATCAGTGACTTTAACCTTTTCTGACCCATTTCGCGGTTCAAAATACCAGCTCCTTATTCGTCTTAACTCGTTTTAACCCTTTATAACTCCATTTCCCGATTCATTTACAGTCACTTTAACCCTTTCTGACTCCATTTCATTCATTTGCAAGTCTCTTTAACCCTTTCTGACTCCATTTCCCAGTTCAAAGTGCCGTGGATCGGAGACAAGACCACTAATGAATATTCATAGGTTGGAGGGTCCAGGCCTATCTATTAGACGAGTGCATGTTTTTTACTCTCAAGTACATATTTGGAGAGGTATTGAAAAAATATTTGTTGTGGCAAGTCTACAGATATAAAGAAATTATTTGATGAAAAAATTAATTTCGAATTTTGCTAATTGGGTAATAGGGGGCGTGTTTTGAGTTTTTTCTGCCAGTTGGCTGAAAAGAGTGGAAATATCAAAGTCTGTCTAATTTGTCGATTAAAAAAAAATTTCCGTGGTCAATCACCATTTTATTTTTCACCATTTACTTGCCCGACTATCCGGAATAACATAATCTAAATTTCAGATTCACAACACCACGCGTTCTTTGATGCGTCGCGGTCAAACATTGACAATTTAACTGCTAAAAGGCTTAAAAAATCAATTGTGGTCTTGTCTCATCGAGTTTGTTTACAATATGCAGCGCCATCTTGGAAAATCTGTGACGTCACCGCGGTATCGTCCTTGATTTGCAAGTCACTTTAACCCTTTTTTACTCCATTTCCCGGTTCAAAATGCCAGCTCCTTATTCGTCTTAGCTCATTTTAACCCTATATAACTCCATTTCCCTATTCAAATACTGGCTCCCAATTCAGCTATAAGTCACTTTAACCCTTTCTGACTCCATTTCCAAGTTCAAAATGCCAGTTCCTTATTCGTCTTAACTCATTTTAACCCTCTATAATTCCATTTCCCTATTCAAATACTGGCTCCCGATTCAGCTACAAGTCACTTTAACCCTTTCTGACTCCATTTCATTCATTTGCAAGTCTCTTTAACCCTTTTTGACTCCATTTTCCAGTTCAAAATGCCAGTTCCTTATTCGTCTTAACTCATTTTAACCCTCTATCAGTCCATTTCCCTATTCAAATGCTGGCTCCCGATTCAGCTACAAGTCACTTTAACCCTTTCTGACTCCATTTCATTCATTTGCAAGTCACTTTAACCCTTTCTGACTCCATTTCCCAGTTCAAAATGCCGTGTATCGAGTTTGTTTACAATTGGAAAAGCCGTGACGTCACCGCGGTATCGTCCTTGTCTGGCCTCTATCTCGACCTAACTTGAAAATAGTACACATCCCTGCGGCCTATATAATGTATGCTATTGCGTGGCCTACTTACTGACACAGACTCCCTGTAGCCAGGTCAGAACTCTCCGTCCAATTTCAACTTAAGCTAAAAAAATTGCAATGCATCAGGTGTGGATATACTGCCTATCATGCAATGTCCAGTTTAGCATGAAGCATGCTGTTTCATCTTTACCTGTTCTGTTAACACACAGACCATGCCGAGCTTGGCCTAGGAATTTTATGGTCAGTCTGGGGTGAAATCCCAAGGTGTATTGTAACAGTGACAAACAGGAATATTGCTTCAAAAAATGCCAGTTCCTTATTCGTCTTAACTCATTTCAATCCTCTATAAGTCCATTTCCCTATTCAAATGCTGGCTCCCGATTCAGCTACAAGTCACTTTAACCCTTTCTGACTCCATTTCATTCATTTGCAAGTCACTTTAACCCTTTCTGACTCCATTTCCCAGTTCAAAATGCCAGTTCCTTATTCGTCTTAACTCATTTTAACCCTCTATAACTCCATTTCCCTATTCAAATGCTGGCTCCCGATTCAGCTACAAGTCTCTTTAACCCTTTCTGACTCCATTTCATTCATTTGCAAGTCACTTTAACCCTTTCTGACTCCATTTCCCAGTTCAAAATGCCAGTTCCTTATTCGTCTTAACTCATTTTAACCCTCTATAACTCCATTTCCCTATTCAAATGATGGCTCCCGATTCAGCTACAAGTCACTTTAACCCTTTCTGACTCCATTTCATTCATTTGCAAGTCTCTTTAACCCTTTCTGACTTCATTTCCCAGTTCAAAATGCCAGTTCCTTATTCGTCTTAACTCATTTTAACCCTGCTCAGCTAAGTCTGAAGTTTCTCGTACAATCAGGTGATAGGCGGATGACCACAGTTGCTTTATTTAGTATGGCCACTACGAAGGTGGCACTATTTTGAGACGGGTATCCCTGGTTTATCTTGTATTATTGTGTACTAGCTGTCGCCGCCAGCTAATTATGTATGTAACCATGCTTGTTTATACCACTTGCAGCTTGCCGCTAAGCTCCTCCCTCTTGCAGTCAATGAGACGACTTAATTACCATTCCTGATTTTAATCCCTTTCTCTGAACCAATCAGAGTAATTGCATTCATCCTGTACGTATTTGTAACCCGTATATGATATGTTTGTGAATAATAAAGCAGATTCAATTTAGTCTTAGAATAACCAAGTTGTTTAAGAGTTGTTTCTCACGAACCTGTTGTACAAATTGTTGTACAAATTGTTGTACAAATTGTTGTACAAATTCATTCAGTTTTGTTTACCATAACAATACTTAACCGCATCCTTCAATGAATATTGCATATAAACTTGATCATTCATTCCAGGTTTAAAATGCTTCTTTGTTTACTCGCCATATATAATTTTGATACTACCCAGTAAATCACGCCAAGGCATCAACGACTCATCCCAGCTGCAACTGCCCTGCTCATAACCCGGCCCTGGGGCCTCTAGTCACAGCATCAAAGGCGTATAGCTGAGTACCAGGGCCTGTTACCTCGGAATACCCATTCTCACTTAACACCTCTTGGTCTTATGTTTATCTATGATCGTAGAGGAAGGGCGAAGGGCAACTAGCCTAATCTGCTGCTGACATCCCCTTATAATCTTCCATTGCGTAATAAAATTCCTAGGCCAAGGTATGCATGGTCTGTGTGTTAACAGAACAGATAAAGATAAAACAGCATGCTTCATGCTATACTGGACATCACATGATGGGCGGTATATCCACACCTGATGCATTGCAATTTTTTTAGCTTAAGTTGAAATTGGACGGATAGCTCTGACCTGGCTACAGGGAGTCTATGTCAGTAAGTAGGCCACGCAATAGCATACATTATATAGGCCGTAGGCATGTGTACTATTTTCAAGTTAGGTCAAGATAGAGGCAAGGCTGTAATATTGGTCAATTTTTACCGGCATCATCGATTCCTCTTCAACGATTGTTTACCAATTTTGGAGAAATTCCAAAACGCGGCCCATGAGTTAAGACGAATAAGGAACTGGCATTTTGAACCGGGAAATGGGCTTAGAAAGTGTTAAGGTGACTTGTAGCTAAATCGGGAGACAGCATTTGAATCGGGAAATAGAGTTATAAAGGGTTAAAAGGAGTTAAGGCGAATAAGGAACTGGCATTTTGAACTGGGAAATGGAGTCAGAATGGCTAAAAGTGACTTGTAGCTGAATTGGGAGCCAGTATTTGAATAGGGAAATGGACTTATAGAGGGTTAAAATGAGTTAAGACGAATAAGGAGCTGGTATTTTGAACCGGGAAATGGAGTCAAAAGGGTTAAAGTGACTTGCAAATCAAGGACGATACCGCGGTGACGTCACGGTTTTTCCAAGATGGCACTGCATATTGTAAACAAACTCGATCCATGGCATTTTGAACTGGGAAATGGAGTCAGAGAGGGTTAAAGTGACTTGCAAATGAATGAAATGGAGTCAGAAAGGGTTAACGTGACTTGCAGCTGAATCGGGAGCCAGCATTTCAATAGGGAAATGGACTTATAGAGGGTTGAAATGAGTTAAGACGAATAAGGAACTGGGCATTTTGCAACTGGGAAATGGAGTCAGAAAGGGTTAAAGAGGCTTGCAAATGAATGAAATGCAGTCAGAAAGGGTTAAAGTGACTTGTAGCTGTATCGGGAGCCAGTATTTGAATAGGGAAATGGATTTATACGTGTATAGGGTTAAAATGAGTTAAAACGAATTAGGAGCTGGCATTTTGAACTGGGAAATGGAGTCAGAAAGGGTTAAAGAGGCTTGCAAATGAATGAAATGGAGTCAGAAAGGGTTAAAGTGACTTGTAGCTGAATCGGGAGCCAGTATTTGAATAGGGAAATGGATTTATATAGGGTTAAAATGAGTTAAAACGAATTAGGAGCTGGCATTTTGAACCGGGAAATGGAGTCAGAAAGGGTTAAAGTGACTTGCAAATGAATGAAATGGAGTCAGAAAGGGTTAAAGTGACTTGTAGCTGAATCGGGAGCCAGTATTTGAATAGGGAAATGGATTTATATAGGGTTAAAATGAGTTAAAACGAATTAGGAGCTGGCATTTTGAACCGGGAAATGGAGTCAGAAAGGGTTAAAGTGACTTGCAAATGAATGAAATGGAGTCAGAAAGGGTTAAAGTGACTTGTAGCTGAATCGGGAGCCAGTATTTGAATAGGGAAATGGATTTATATAGGGTTAAAATGAGTTAAAACGAATAAGGAGCTGGCATTTTGAACTGGGAAATGTGTCAGAAAGGGTTAAAGTCACTGATAGTTGAATCGGGAGCTCGGTAGGAAAGGGTTAAAACCACCAAGTTGAGTTATCGAACTTTGGAGTGTTAATATTTGAAAGAAATTTGAATTGGGAACTGGGAAATGCTTAGCCCATTTCCTAGTTCCTTATTCGTACCTATGTTTGGGTACGAATAAGGAACTGCGAACTGGGAACTGGGAACTGGGAACTGGGAGCCAACTTCACAGACCCCCAACCCGACGTCTTCTGAACCTTAAAGGGTAACTCGTGTCAAATTTCACCATATAATGTTTAAGCTGTTTTTGACAAATGACTACGGCACTTTCTCATAAATCAGTAAGGTTTTCGAATCGAAATGCACATTTTCTAGAAATTGATGGTTTAATCCCGCCCGGACGGCTCGCTTCGATGCTGTTTTCGTTGATGACGTCACAACATGAAAATTTTTGCGGTCGCAGTAGTTTACATTCAGCGATTTTATAATAAATCTAATCAAAAATGGAAAATTTGAGATTTACATTTGTGATCAACAATTAAAAACGGACGTATTTCCACAAAGTTGTAGATCACATCATAGTATCACTTTAAATTATCTTAATGTCATTTATGATTTTGAGGGGATAAGAAAATCTCACAAAAATCTTCGAAAATTGAAAATCTCAGATGTTTGATATTTTGCGATTATCAAGAAAGCAGACACAACTTTTGTAGAACTTTCTTTAAGTCAGAGAAGTGACCAGAGCATGATTCCACTCTATTTTAAGATTAATAACTTCATGATTTGAAAAGATAGATTTTTTCGTGACATTTTGATGAAGGATTTTACGATTGACGGAAGTGCAGAGCAAACGCTAACAAGAAGAAAAATTAATAATGATCAGGAAATGTCCCACATAAAATAGGTCCAACATGAGTGAAGAGAAAGTGAGACACGTCTCAATTGGCGATCAAAGGCCGCTTGGGTGGATCCAGGCTTTGTCGTGTTAATAGTCTCTGGCCAGATAGATGCCTATTTTAGAACAAGCCAGCCAAGATGAGTTTGAATACATCAGATCACACAAACTCAGGCATGTCTCAGTACACATGTACAGTCCTTCAAAAAAGTAAATGGACACACAAAAATCAAATTTTCTTGAAAACGGCTGGTGATAAATCGATGCGGTTTGCTGCATTTGATAGGGCATTTAGTTGTGCATCATGATATCTACCACTTGGAAATTTGCTATTTTACCTATAAGTCAATTTTTTCGATTTATGAAAGGTCCCAAAATCAACTTTTTTATCACGCATTTTTTGGGGGCAAATTTTATATTGACTGGAAGCTTCTGTTGAGTTATGAGTGAATATCTAAGAAATTCCACAGTTTTCACTTGAATCTGCAACTTATTAACCCATTTGTGCAAAAGGGTTTTGTTACCCGGTCTTCTACTGCGGAGATGCCCCCTTGATATTATTCACCTGGCCCAGACAACCGGAATCATGTCACCATTTCAATGGCCTTGTTTTATATGCCTATGAATAGCTCTCCCAGGCCTGGATTTGGCAGCTGGACAATGGGTTCACCAATATTACTTTACCCTCGCGTTTACAATACATCAATGTTAACAACATTTCCACCCCCATTCAAAACCTCAGCCAATAAGGAATTAACACTCGGGCTGCATGTTGAAACTGACATAATTGGCTATGGTCGACTTCTCCAAAGTAATTCCAAAGTCAATAAACAAGGTGCAAAATTTTGACATAAAATGCTGTTTTCCCACCAATTAACACAAGATATTTTCATCACCTTGATGGGGACGTGGGTTTTTCATCATGGTGATTCATCCTATCAAGAAAAAGTACGAAAAAAATCGGAAACGAAAAAGTTGATTTTGGGGCCTTTTGTAAATCAATAAAAGTCGGTATTAGATAAAATGGCTAATTTTTATGTGGTAGATACCATGATGCACAACTAAATGTCCTATCAAATGCAGCAAACCGAATCGATTTATCACCAGCCGTTTTCAAGAAAATTTGATTTTTGTGTGTCCATTTACTTTTTTGAAGGACTGAACATATTATCATTGACACAATAACATTTTCATATTTGATCAGGCTGAAGTTTGAGTTTCACTTTACATTCATTTCCCTGATCAGGTTGATGGGGAATAATGATTTTTGAAGATGATATAATGTTATTACATCTACCTGTAATAAAAACTTGGTGATAATCGAGTCCCAAGTTACCGTGATACAGCACTTTTAGTCAATACTCTAAACTCTCCGATCTAAGACTGTTTCTAGATATGTAAGCCAAGCCCCCTGTAGATACCATGCACATTGTCGTTGGATGCCATCCAACATTCAACTCAATCGGGATGAACAGTGAGTGGGTAATAATAATTTGTTCAATGCTTATGCCTTTCGCCTTCGGATCCGCTTTATTATCCAATAGCTGATTAACTATTAACACTGATAGAGAGGTGTCCTAAGTAGGGAGGTTATGCCATTATTGTCCAATAGTGGATTCATATGTATGTTTCATGGGGGGTCTTGGGTCCTTTATATGCACTTTGATGAAAAGAAATCAGTCTTAATTATTGATTATTTCAACATCATTGAGAGGCACATTCGAGAGTATTTCATTATGATACCTTATACCTTATGACTATTCTACTGGAGGCAATTTATAATTACCAACATTGCTATTACATTGTAGTGTTAGTACTTAAGTCATTCTAATTAGGGCATCCTGACAAATATATCTGTCAACCTCGATCCTAGTACTGTACTTCTAATGATTTGTATGAATGGAAATCACAATAAGAAATCTCAGATCGAGGTTACAGTGTGCACCATGAAGGAGACAGTACTCTCTATTCATCAGATCAAACAAACAGGGAACATGTGAGTTTGGATATCGTAGCTTCTAAGTGTGTGACATTCCCAGACTCAAATGTAAGCAACGCTCTGATTGGGTGCACTTACTTCTGCGCTGGCTACTTCACCAAATGCGGGCGAATGTCTCTGGGGTTTGTGGGCACGGCCAGAGAAGCAAACATTAACCCCTGATTTCCTCAGGATGTAACTAGAGAAGCAACAAACATTGAATTCACTCCACCTTTATTAACTGAACACAATGTCTAATTCATCAATTATGGAAACTTCTCACTTGTTAGGCCTAATCAGAGTTGTTTGAAAGACCCGGGCCTAATCAACTCCCTAAGTGCACACGGGAAGCCATTGCTTTTGTTCACTGTCTGTAATTGCAAGGTAATTGGACCAAAAAGTCACCATCGCCGTCTCCGCAATTCCAAGTAGATCGGGACTGAACAGACTTGTCTGTAATACAGAGGCATCCGCATGGTAGAGGCGTCCGCAAGGGGAGGTTCTACTGTATTCTTCTAACTGATGGCACACTTTATTCATCAAATATCATTATGAACATGATGAAGGGTATTTAAGGAGGAAGTAGGCTAATTTTCAGACTGATGTTTTGATTAAAAAAAACCCAATGTCACAGGGCAGTCAGAGTAGAAAACGGGTTAAATAGAATGTTGACTAGCAGGATATCGCCACTTCAACTGAGTTCGAAATAGAAAGAATCCACTCAATAAATCGTCTGATCTATCACGAGACATAACACTTGAGAACTTTAAAAATAATTCCAGCAATAAGTTTTTGAGAAGGTCAGACCTAATATCAGGCATACTGTTTATCTCAGCAAGTAGAAACAGTGGAGGGAATATACCAATACCTTATAGAAGATTACTCAAAATAATGCCAAGCTCAATCAGGTGAACTGGCGTGTGTTCCTTCCCACCACCAAGACAAGTTCGGTCCGCTGCCATTTCAGCCCATGATCTATGACTAAAAGGACCAATGGGATTATTAAAGGACCATTGGTAAAACTATGGGCAATATTACCAAGCTTTTGGCAGCCCATTCACCACCTATTCTACATAAGTCATTTCCATCAACAACTAAACCAAACCCCTGTCAAAAAATTGCACTAAAAAGAAAAAATTCAAAATCTGACTGAATCATCATGATATTCCGATGTTGACAGCGATTTGAGCCGAGTTAGCCCTCCATGCGTTGATCCTCTCCATGTGGGCCGATGCACTAGTGAGGCACAGCCTGGAACCAAGGTTTGACACCTTGGCATTACGACGTGATGCTGTAGATATCGATACTTCCTTTGTGCTTAGCAAATCAGGGATTTCCCCAATCAACATGTTACTTGTTATTGAATTAACAAACTAAAAAGTACACTTTCTACAATCGACATCTTTTCCTAAAATGGCTTCGAAAAACGTGAATGAAAATGTGTTATTTGCAAGGCTTCAGCCCCCGAAATCTCAGCAAAACAATGCGACCTTCACTGCCCTGTTGGCAGGGTGAAATCGAAATGACTTCACAGAATTATCCGCCAGTTTGAAAAGCAATTCCTGCACCAGGATTCATTCACAAAAGTGGGAATTTTGAACGGCCCAATAAAAAGCTTCGGTGGCAATAAAGTCGTTTTGAAGACATGGCCACAGGTGTTTTTTTAGGGGGGGCGGGGGTATCCCCCATTCCCACACTTTTTACTCTTTCTCACTTGAAATCTTTCTCATGATACACCCAAGTTTCACTGATCAAAGACAGTTTCTTTATTCATGTCCAGCCCCAAATGAGCACATGGTCCTTGGATGCCTTCAACAACATGATTATTTTCCAAAAACAATTTGTTGGGAACATCCCTTATCTGATAGTCATGACGTCCTGGTTTTTGGGTTGATTTTGTAGTAATTAACAAAGCAGTCTAAGATTGCTGGAAGTTTGTCAGAGAGAAAGTCTGACACAAAAATGTAGCATTGCAAAGAAATGACAAAAAACCACACCAAACTCATTTGACAGAGATTTAAGGCAAGATTTGTTTGTAGAAATTAGAAACTAGATATTGAATTTGAGATTTTTCAATTGGGACATACTAGAACAATAATATGAATGAACCATGGCCTTAAAGGGGGACTATAGGCAGGAGCAGAGGGGCTTATTTGGCCATCCTCAGCTGACTAATATACAGAGTAAGGGCCCTGGGTCATGTCTGATTCAGCACTATTCCTCATACAAGCATGAATCATTTTGACATACTGTGAGATGTTAAAGACCCCTATTGGCGACTTCGTGTAACTTTATCTTGCCTGCCTAGCTGCTGCCTATATTGTCCCTTTAAATCTAGATCATGTAGAAAGTTGATATAAAGTGAAACTCAAAACTCAGCCTTATTAAAATTTAAAATGTCAATGAGATGATACTGGTACTTATAAAGTGAACCAATCGGTTGGTACAGAATTCTTTGCCAATGTGACCTTTTCAAAATCTTGTTGACTGATTATTTTTTTTTAATGTTATCTATAAGTTTTGAACATTTTAAGTGTTTTTGTCCATGACAAATCTGTTATTTCATGGTTTGTTTTTCGAAAAATATGTGAAGTTACATGTATTTGTTTCTCCAGGCCAGGATCAGCATCCAGCAACACAGTTTGGCTCTCCAAACCAGATCCAGGCCAGGATCAGCATCCAGCAACACAGTTTGGCTCACCAAGCCAGCTCCAGGCCAGGATCAGCATCCAGCAACACAGTTTGGCTCATCAAACCAGATCCAGGCCAGGACCAGCATCCAGCAACACAGTTTGGCTCACCAAACCAGCTCCAGGCCAGGATCAGCATCCAGCAACACAGTTTGGCTCTCCAAACCAGCTCCAGGCCAGGATCGGCATCCAGCAACACAGTTTGGCTCACCAAACCAGCTCCAGGCCAGGACCAGCATCCAGCAACACAGTTTGGCTCACCAAACCAGCTCCAGGCCAGGATCAGCATCCAGCAACACAGTTTGGCTCACCAAACCAGCTCCAGGCCAGGATCAGCATCCAGCAGCACGGTTTGGCTCACCAAACCAGCTCCAGGCCAGGACCAGCATCCAGCAACACAGTTTAGCTCACCAAACCAGATCCAGGCCAGGACCAGCATCCAGCAACACAGTTTGGCTCACAAAACCAGCTCCAGGCCAGGATCAGCATCCAGCAACACAGTTTGGCTCACCAAACCAGATCCAGGCCAGGATCAGCATCCAGCAACACAGTTTGGCTCACAACACCAGCTCAAGGCCAGGATCAGCATCCAGCAACACAGTTTGGCTCACAACACCAGCTCAAGGCCAGGACCAGCATCCAGCAACACAGTTTAGCTCACCAAACCAGATCCAGGCCAGGATCAGCATCCAGCAACACAGTTTAGCTCACAAAACCAGCTCCAGGCCAGGACCAGCATCCAGCAACACAGTTTGGCTCACCAAACCAGCTCCAGGCCAGGACCAGCATCCAGCAACACAGTTTGGCTCACCAAACCAGCTCCAGGCCAGGACCAGCATCCAGCAACACAGTTTGGCTCACCAAACCGGCTCCAGGCCAGGATCAGCATCCAGTAACACAGTTTGGCTCACCAAACCAGCTCCAGGCCAGGATCAGCATCCGGCAACACAGTTTAGCTCACCAAACCAGATCCAGGCCAGGACCAGCATCCAGCAACACAGTTTGGCTCACCAAACCAGCTCCAGGCCAGGATCAGCATCCAGCAACACAGTTTGGCTCACCAAACCAGCTCCAGGCCAGGACCAGCATCCAGCAACACAGTTTGGCTCACCAAACCAGCTACAAGCCAAGACCAGCATCCAGCAACACAGTTTGGCTCACCAAACCAGCTCCAGGCCAGGATCAGCATCCAGCAACACAGTTTGGCTCACGAAACCAGTTCGAGGCACAATATTTCTAAGTTTGGTTTTGAATAGAACAGGACGGAAATTTGTTTTGGATTAAGGTACTGTACATTCACATGTGATTATTCAAAACCTGATTTTGGATTAATTCACTCAGTTTCAATTCAAATAGCTGCAGACTTGATTTTATCCAAACTGACGGTGATATTTTGGACCAGCGCAAGTAGTGAGGAGGATTGTGGAGCCGCTAGACAACTTGAATGTGGGCAACAAAACTCACAAGAACATTTTAAAGACACGAGTGATGGACTTTTGGTTGTGATTTTTTTAATCACTATCAACCTGAGGTTTAACAGTCTTCAAGTCTACACCAAAACAGGTAAAGCTATTATATTTCTACTTATTTTGGCCTTAAAAGGCATTGACATTCACAGGTTCATTTCATTTTAACTGACCAGTATTTTTCCTACAAATTTCTTTAGTCAGAAGAAAATATCATTTGCAAATTTGTCTTTCCAGTATTGATCATAATACATTGCTATAAGATTGACATGATCAATGTGTGCATTCTTACAACCAGTTGGAATAGAAACTTGCAAAAGGAATCTTAAAGTAGTCTTATATCAGACAACGTCATAAATAGTCATTTTTTTCAAAGCCAACTGAAAAAAAAACTACACAATTTGAAAGATCTCCAAAGCCTCTCTCCATTGCACCAAGGAACATATCAATCAGTGATTATTTTCATTTCTCAAAAAGTTCTAGTTTAGAGTTGAACTAACAAATTGACCTCTTAGTTATCATCCTAATGCAAGCCAATACAATACCCTAACCCACTATAACAGAAAGGATTGCATAAAAGAACATCAAAATCTGTAAGACATTAACCATTTGCTTGGAACGCAGAAAATAATACAAAGTAAGATTCAGTGCACAGACAAAGGTAAACAATCACGAAACAACTACTTCTTCTTCAGACAAGTCAAATAGTTTCACTTTCAGGATTAAACAATTCTGTATCATATCAACGATAAATATATTTAATTTCCATTTTATCAAAATGGCCGCGGCGATAACTTCACAAAAGAGTAGTGGTGAAATGCCACCTGGTGAGAAACCTGAAAAGTATCCTTTACACAAAGCGGCCAAAGATGGCAACTTGGATCAAGTTCAGTCTCTTGTCCACCAGGGGGCAGATATCACCGCCAAGAATGACGAGGGGCAGATGGTGCTGCATTGTGCGGCAATGTCAAGTGAACAGAAAGTTGTTGAGTACCTAGTCAGTCAAGGAGCTGATGTCAACTGTAAAACAGAGGCTGGCAGTAATCCCTTGGCAAACTGCTCAATAACGGGTAACATGGACATGGTGAAATACTTCATAAGCCTTGGGACTGATGTCTTCGCTGAAAACAAATTAGGATGCAATGCATTGCACTGGGCAGCTCGATCATCTAATACTGATCTTGTAGATTACCTGGTTAATAGCCTCGGCTTGGATGTGAACTGTAGGACTGGTGATGATAGAACCCCGCTACTGTTCTCATCAACGGAGGGTAACCTGGACATGTTCAAACATCTCATCAGTCTCGGGGCTGATGTGAACGCCACTGATAAGAATGGGTGGAATGTGATGCACATGGCGTCTAAATCATCTAATACTGATCTTGTAGATTACCTGGTTAATAGCCTCGGCTTGGATGTGAACTGTAGGACTGGTGATGATAGCACCCCGCTACTGTTCTTATCATGGAAGGGTAACCTGGACATGTTCAAACATCTCATCAGTCTCGGGGCTGATGTGAACGCCACTGATAAGAATGGGTGGAATCTGATGCACTGGGCAGCTCGATCATCCAGTACTGATCTTGTAGATTACCTGGTTAATAGCCTCGGCTTGGATGTGAACTGTAGGACTGGTGATAATAGAACCCCGTTACTGTTCTCATCAACGGAGGGTAACCTGGACATGTTCAAACATCTCATCAGTCTCGGGGCTGATGTGAACGCCACTGATAAGAATGGGTGGAATGTGATGCACTGGGCAGCTCGATCATCCAGTACTGATCTTGTAGATTACCTGGTTAATAGCCTCGGCTTGGATGTGAACTGTAGGACTGGTGATGATAGCACCCCGCTACTGTTCTTATCATGGAAGGGTAACCTGGACATGTTCAAACATCTCATCAGTCTCGGGGCTGATGTGAACGCCACTGATAAGAATGGGGTCAATGTGATGCGCATGGCAGCTCGATCATCCAATACTGATCTTGTAGATTACCTGGTTAATAGCCACGGCTTGGATGTGAACTGTAGGACTGGTGATGATAGCACCCCGCTACTGTTCTCATCATGGAAGGGTAACCTTGACATGTTCAAACATCTCATCAGTCTCGGGGCTGATGTGAACGCCACTGATAAGAATGGGTGGAATGTGATGCACATGGCGTCTCAGTCATCCAATACTGATCTTGTAGATTACCTGGTTAATAGCCTCGGCTTGGATGTGAACTGTAGGACTGGTGATGATAGCACCCCGCTACTGTTCTCATCAACGAAGGGTAACCTGGACATGTTCAAACATCTCATCAGTCTCGGGGCTGATGTAAACGCCACTGATAAGAATGGGTGGAATGTGATGCACTGGGCAACTCGATCATCCAGTACTGATCTTGTAGATTACCTGGTTAATAGCCTCGGCTTGGATGTGAACAGTAGGACTGGTGATGATAGCACCCCGCTACTGTTCTTATCATGGAAGGGTAACCTGGGCATGTTCAAACATCTCATCAGTCTCGGGGCTGATGTAAACGCCACTGATGAGAATAGGTGGAATGTGATGCACATGGCGTCTCAGTCATCCAGTACTGATCTTGTAGATTACCTGGTTAATAGCCTCGGCTTGGATGTGAACTGCAGGACTGGTGATGATAGCACCCCGCTACTGTTCTCATCATCGAAGGGTAACCTGGACATGTTCAAACATCTCATCAGTCTCGGGGCTGATGTGAACGCCACTGATAAGAATGGGCTCAATGTGATGCGCATGGCAGCTCGATCATCCAATACTGATCTTGTAGATTACCTGGTTAATAGCCTCGGCTTGGATGTGAACTGTAGGACTGGTAATGATAGAACCCCGCTACTGTTCTCATCATTGAAGGGTAACCTGGACATGTTCAAACATCTCATCAGTCTCGGGGCTGATGTAAACGCCACTGATAAGAATGGGCTCAATGTGATGCGCATGGCAGCTCTATCATCCAATACTGATCTTGTAGATTACCTGGTTAATAGCCTCGGCTTGGATGTGAACTGTAGGACTGGTGATGATAGCACCCCGCTACTGTTCTCAGCAATGCAGGATAACCTGGACATGTTCAAACATCTCATCAGACTCGGGGCTGATGTGAGTGCCACTGATAAGAATGGGTGGAATGTGATGCACATGGCGTCTCAGTCATCCAATACTGATCTTGTAGATTACCTGGTTAATAGCCTCGGCTTGGATGTGAACTGTGGGGATGGTGATGATAGCACCCCGCTACTGTTCTTATCATGGAAGGGTAACCTGGACATGTTCAAACATTTCATCAGACTCGGGGCTGATGTGAGTGCCACTGATAAGAATGGGTGGAATGTGATGCACATGGCGTCTCAGTCATCCAATACTGATCTTGTAGATTACCTGGTTAATAGCCTCGGCTTGGATGTGAACTGTAGGACTGGTGATGATAGCACCCCGCTACTGTTCTCATCAGAGGAGGGTAACCTGGACATGTTCAAACATCTCATCAGTCTCGGGGCTGATGTGAACGCCACTGATAAGAATGGGTGGAATCTGATGCACTGGGCAGCTCGATCATCCAGTACTGATCTTGTAGATTACCTGGTTAATAGCCTCGGCTTGGATGTGAACTGTAGGACTGGTGATAATAGAACCCCGTTACTGTTCTCATCAACGGAGGGTAACCTGGACATGTTCAAACATCTCATCAGTCTCGGGGCTGATGTGAACGCCACTGATAAGAATGGGTGGAATGTGATGCACATGGCGTCTCAGTCATCCAATACTGATCTTGTAGATTACCTGGTTAATAGCCTCGGCTTGGATGTGAACTGTAGGACTGGTGATGATAGCACCCCGCTACTGTTCTCATCATCGAAGGGTAACCTGGACATGTTCAAACATCTCATCAGTCTCGGGGCTGATGTGAACGCCACTGATAAGAATGGGCTCAATGTGATGCACAAGGCAGCTCAATCATCCAATACTGATCTTGTAGATTACCTGGTTAATAGCCTCGGCTTGGATGTGAACTGTAGGACTGGTAATGATAGAACCCCGCTACTGTTCTCATCATTGAAGGGTAACCTGGACATGTTCAAACATCTCATCAGTCTCGGGGCTGATGTAAACGCCACTGATAAGAATGGGCTCAATGTGATGCGCATGGCAGCTCTATCATCCAATACTGATCTTGTAGATTACCTGGTTAATAGCCTCGGCTTGGATGTGAACTGTGGGGATGGTGATGATAGCACCCCGCTACTGTTCTTATCATGGAAGGGTAACCTGGACATGTTCAAACATCTCATCAGACTCGGGGCTGATGTGAGTGCCACTGATAAGAATGGGTGGAATGTGATGCACATGGCGTCTCAGTCATCCAATACTGATCTTGTAGATTACCTGGTTAATAGCCTCGGCTTGGATGTGAACTGTAGGACTGGTGATGATAGCACCCCGCTACTGTTCTCATCAGAGGAGGGTAACCTGGACATGTTCAAACATCTCATCAGTCTCGGGGCTGATGTGAACGCCACTGATAAGAATGGGCTCAATGTGATGCACAAGGCAGCTCTATCATCCAATACCGATCTTGTAGATTTATCGGTTAATAGCCTTGGTGTAAATCCTAAAGGTGAACAATCTGGTTTGACTCCTATTGATATTTCTATCGAGAGAAGAGATGAGGATATGGTATCACGTTGGATCAAAACCAACCAGGCTCACCCTAAATCTTCAATTCGTAGATGTGTTAATCTTGGATACACCTGGTGTGCAAGAATGATTTTGGATGCAGTGGAAGACGATAATGACCTTGCAACTCCACTACTTCAAAATTGTCTTAAGTTGAGTTGCACTCATGGATTTATTGATATTGTCCGGTTACCATTACTGAAAGGATTCGAGGAAGCATCTCCTGCATTATCTTGCTTGCCATTTTCTGATTGCATTGATTATTTGAAATGGTTCTCAATTAGTCCAGCAGAGATACTCAAAATGCCAGTGGAAAACTTCAGCCAAGTTCCAGGGATAGGAAGTGTCTTGAAAATACCTAATGCGACGGCACAGAAGGTGCATGATGCAGTTTTGAAATTTATGCCTGATTCCCTGCACACAGGTGAAATGTTAAGGCTATTTGATACCAGCCAGAATCGGAAGGTTTGTGGTAGTGTTGCAGAGGGTTGTAGGGTTGGTCTCCCTAATGAAATGGACATACTGTTCCTATATGAGGAGAGGTTAACTCATCCCATTCCATTGCATTCAGGATATGCGCAATATTCTGGAGGCAAAAGATATTCGCCAAGTGGCAGCAGATACTTTCATTGTTTATTTTTCAATGAATTGAAGACTACTATTAAATCAAAACCATCTGGATATGGATTGAAATATTACAAATTTGTTGATTCCCTTCAGCTTTGTAATGACAAAAATCGAAAAGCCTGTTCTCCCATTTTACTTGATTGGGAATTAAACCAACTGCGTGTATCAATTGATGCTGTGCCTTGTGTTCACTTTAGTGACTGGCGGGAGGAATTCACAAAAAGCACCTGGTTGATGGACCACAATGAACTCAAGAAGAGGGGATACCTCCTGGTACCTAAGCCACCTCATGAAAAGAGCAAACTAGCCAAGCAGCTGACGGAACAACAATTAGGGGAACTCTGGCGGATATCGTTTTCACATCTTGAGGTGGAACATATCAATAGCCTAGAAAACAGGATCAAGAATGTGTATATCACAGCCAAATGTCTGAAGAACCCAGATGTGTGCCGCATCATGATTGCTGAAGGTGAAGGTCTACCTAAGAATGTTGATGACTACATCAGCAGTTACCAGCTGAAGTCCATGTTTCTGATGAATGCTGAGGATTTCCGTAAATCAGAGCAGAGTCTTGGTGAGATGGTGTGTAAGGTGTATGAGGACCTTGCTGACGCCCTCCACAAGGGTTTCATCCCTACATTCTTTGCACCAGGTCACAATGTCTTGGCGGGACTCAAACTTGATGTTGCCAAGAGTGCAAAAGTGGCCAGCATAATGAAAGCCTTTGTGAGAAGACTGTGCAGAAAGGGAGAAGAAACCAAAGATGTTGGTGTTGATATTGAATGTCAAACAGCAACGGTGAAAGACAATGTAAGGACCTCACATGAAAAGATTGAGGACGCTGCAAACCCTGCGGCTGTTTCAATGGAGGATGAATCCACCACAGAAGTGGAGGGGAGAGACCATGCCAGGAGTTACCTTGGACAGACCAAGAACACCAGAGACCCTGGGACAGTTCCACTAGAAACTGAATCCACAGAAGTGGAGGGGAGGGACCATGCCAGGAGTTACCTTGGACAGACCAAGAACACCAGAGACCCTGGGACAGTTCCACTAGAAACTGAATCCACAGAAGTGGAGGGGAGGGACCATGCCAGGAGTTACCTTGGACAGACCAAGAACACCAGAGACCCTGGGACAGTTCCACTAGAAACTGAATCCACAGAAGTGGAGGGGACAGACCATACCAGGAGTTGCCTTGGACAGACCAAGAACACCAGAGACCCTGGGACAGTTCCACTGGAAACTGAGTCCACAGAAGTGGAGGGGAGAGACCATGCCAGGAGTTGCCTTGGACAGACCAAGAACACCAGAGACCCTGGGACAGTTCCACTTGAAACTGAGTCAACAGAAGTGGAGGGGAGAGACCATACTAGGAGTTGCCTTGGACAGATCAAGAACACCAGAGACCCGGGTACAGTTCCACTTGAAACTGAGTCAACAGAAGTGGAGGGAAAGCACAGAGCACAAAGCCTGCTTGGAAAAAGGAAGGCCAGCAGTGACCCTGGGGTTATTTCACTGGAAACTGAATCCACAGAATTGGAGGGGAGAAAAAAAGGCAGGAGACGCCTTGGTGCTGATCCACTAGACATCGAATGTCAAGCAGTAGAGGTGACCATTGTCACTGGGACAGTTCCACTGGAAACTGAATCCACAGAAGTGGAGGGGACAGACCATGCCAGGAGTTGCCTTGGACAGACCAAGGACACCAGAGTCCCTGGGACAGTTCCACTGGAAACTGAATCCACAGAAGTGGAGGGGAGAGACCATGCCAGGAGTTGCCTTGGACAGACCAAGGACACCAGAGTCCCTGGGACAGTTCCACTGGAAACTGAATCCACAGAAGTGGAGGGGAGAGACCATACCAGGAGTTGCCTTGGACAGACCAAGGACACCATAGATACTGGGGCCGTTATCCGAGAATTGGAATCCATAGATGAGAAATGGACATACCTCGCTGTTGACATCATCAGTGGTGGAATGACCAGATGGAAGATGAAAGAAATTAGTACTCCAGACACTTTAGAGGAGATTAACAGGAAGATGAAAGAAATTAGTACTCCAGACACTTTAGAGAAGATTAAGAGGCGTATCGCAGAGCTGAAAGTCCAACTCGATGAACTGTAATTAATGTCTGTAACAATAAAAGGTAGCTTGGCATTGTGATGTGCTGAGCAGTTGGATGAACAAACCATCTGGCTTTATCCCTATAATCAAGTGAACACAGTGTTTATGTTCATTAATTATACAAACTTCTCACAAGGTGGGCTTACTGGTCTAAAAGCAGACCCGAGAAGCCACTATTTTAGTTTACAGTCCGTATTTGCGGGGGGGGGGGGGGGTGATGAGGTGTCCAAAAAGTCTTGCTATTAGAAATGACCTAGTAAATAATTCACAGGGACTTGTCTGTAATGTGGATAGAAAAGGTCTTAGATTGTTCAAACTTGAGTGCTCTGTGCAATTAATGTGTAAAACCAATTAAATGTTCAGTGAAAGTATACTGCCTATAGTCGCCCTTTACTGATCGACTTATTCGAGTAGACTTATACTAGCAATAGATTAAACGAACCATGTTTTCATAGAATTACATAAACTACATGAACTGTGCTGAAGAGGTGAAGAGCTTAAAGTCTATAAGCCTGGTTTATCTCGATGACAGTGTTAGTGAATGTTGTTGAGTGGGGTAGACTTTTACTAGTAAGAGATTATATGAATACATAAAACTATATAAACTACATGAACTATATAAACTGTATTAACTATTTACACTTTAGGTACTGTAACAATAAAATGTTTGCCGCTGAAAGGGTTAATGCATTGAGGTTGAAATTTTCTGGCTTTTTAAATTTGCATTTTATGTTCAGTGTCGAAAATGTCAGGGTTTACAGTATTCAGAAAGAGTCTTATATCGATGAAACTATGAGTATTTTCTCTGCAATTACAAGGTAAACCATAACCTCTTATTTCACAGATTCCGTTTAGTGAAAGTAGACTTTGCAGAGTTCATTTCAATGATTTCAGAGGAGAAATATGTGAAGAGTTTAAAATCGGGAACCCTGTATTATCTAGACAACAGGGAATGATGTTGAGTATTGTAGAATTATCCTAGTAATAGATTATATAATCCACATCGATAAATAGAACTATTGAAAACAATATAAACCACATGAACTATAAACTGTGTGAACTATTTACACTGCTGCAGGTCGTTTACTATATAAACTGTAACAATAAATTGTTGGCTATAAGAAGTAATCTTATAATGAAGAAAGGCAGGAAAGCTGGTAGAATTTTGTTTGAACCTCTAAAGCTTTCTAATAACTGGTTTATAAGGATGTGCATTTTGGTACTTTTGCTTTTCACTCAACTCACTTCAAAGATATCTGTCATAAGACATGCTTATATCTCATAGTTCTGTAAAAGGTTTGGGATGAGGTTTAATTTGGAAACATTTCCAGTTTCATACATCATGTCCTTGGACAGCGTCGGAGTTTGTTATCCATGTCTAAGCCTTCGTCCTTAGTCGGGAACACTCCCAAACAAGGTCACGACGCACCATTAATTTCCCAGGCGAGGCGCCCAACAGTGCACTCTAAATGTATTCCATTATGCATTTATTACTTGCCGCGTCATCTCAAATTCACCTCATCCTGGACTGGTAACAGTCTGTATGTTAACTGTATTGGAGTTTAAAAGAAATGTTTCAGAATTCACCTCATCCTGGACTGGTAACAGTCTGTATGTTAGCTGTATTGGAATTTAAAAAGAAATGTTTCAGAATTCACCTCATCCTGGACTGGTAACAGTCTGTATGTTAGCATATTGGAATTTATAAGAAATGTTTCAGAATTCACCTCATCCTGGACTGGTAACAGTCTGTATGTTAGCTGTATTGGAATTTAAAAGAAATGTTTCAGAATTCAACCTCATCCTGGACTGGTAACAGTGTGTATGTTAGCTGTATTGGAATTTAAAAGAAATGTTTCAGAATTCACCTCATCCTGGACTGGTAACAGTGTGTATGTTAGCTGTATTGGAGTTTAAAAGAAATGTTTCAGAATTCACCTCATCCTGGACTGATAACAGTCTGTATGTTAGCTGTATTGGAATTTAAAAGAAATGTTTCAGAATTCACCTCATCCTGGACTGGTAACAGTCTGTATGTTAGCTGTATTGGACAGGCATATTCTAAAACACCTTGGTTACAACTTAGTAATGTTTTCAATGTAAAATATAAACAGCCTCCTTTTGGTTGAAGCAGTGTTTTGTGTCGCTACTATTAGTATAACTGCTTTGAATGGGACAAAATATGGAAGCAGATTTCTGCAGGGGGTCCAAGTTGCCGTTCAGGCTCTTTACTACTTACTTTTGCCTTCAACTGTCAATCATACAACGACGGATTTTCAATACAGCGCTGTATGAAATATAAAGCTTGATTTCTACAGGAATATTCTGACATAGATACAGCAGGTGAAATCAGGCAGTTAGTAGCAAAAGGGTTAAATATGTCAGGTGCTGTACACCTGATTGTGAGTTAGCTGATCAATTATGCAATTCCTGGTTTATAGCATTGATTGACATCCCCAGTGTACAGGGTGTCTGTAAAAAGGTAATCTTGAAATAATGAGTTGATACAAGCTCAGATTAACCTTGTCTTGGGTAGAATGCCTTTATATCCAAAATGTAACTTATATTATTTCAATGTGAGTGTCTTTGTTCTTTATTTGTGACCCCATCACATCCGATCGGGTCGTAGGCCGACAGAAGCACTGATGATATGAAATTATGTAGATGTTGATCCACTTTTAGATTATGAGCTCAGATTAATCTTGTCTTGGGTAGAATGCCTTTATATCCAAAATGTAAGTTTAATGTGAGAGTTTTTGTTCTTTATTTGTGACCCCATCACATCCAATCGGGTCGTAGGCTGCCAGAAGCACTGATGATATGAAATTATATAGATGTTGATCCACTTTTAGATTATGAGCTCAGATTAATCTTGTCTTGGGTAGAATGCCTTTATATCCAAAATGTAACATATATTATTTGAATGTGAGTGTTTTTGTTCTTTATTTTTGACCCCATCACACCCTATCGGGTCATAGGCTGCCAGAAGCACTGATGATATGAAATTATATTGAAATTAAGATGTTGATCCTCTTTTAGATTAGGATCTCATATGTCTCATGAACAGCAAACCTGTCTTCCACTAGTCAATTTGGCAAACATAGAATCCAAAATACATTTCAAAGAAAGTTTCATGAAGTTCACCCAAAGGAAAATGTCTCATGTTTTGTCAGAAAACTTTGATTTCTCCAAACAAAGTCCATAAAAGCTTGTTGTTTCCTCTGAACATATTTATGAATCTCTCAAGCATCAGGAATGATCCACAGATGGATTTCTTATCAAAATGTACATAGCTGATTCGCTATACGAACACGTGGATAACTCCAATGGCCCCTAAAGCAATATGCTACCCATTTTGGTTTGATGGGCCACATGAGGTCAACAGAGTGAATTCCTCTCACCAATGAGGCATCATCAGAAAGTCGATTGCTGACTGGCCGATTGCAGGCACAGACCAAAAGGGGGTACACTGGACACATGCACCCCCTCCCCAATTAATCATAATCTTTGAAATAGATTATGAAATTTAGGAACAAACCGGAAATTTGGAGGAGAAATGCAGCGCATGCCTACTTTTTTCTGTCACCTGGATACGCCCCTGGATTGGACGCTGTCAGTGATGATGTCATGGATGATGCCCTGTTACCATGACAACACTGGGGAAGCTCACCAAACTTCTATGGCATAACACATGTCACAGAGCTGACAGATTCTTGTCACAGGCAAGGACCTGACCATAACATGGTAATGCCATCTTACGTTGGAAACTTGTACTAACAGACCCACAACTGTCTGAGTGGACCCAAATATAGCCACAGTCCCCTGTCCCTTGGAGGGAGAGCTTAGTATGTGTTGGTTTTTCGTTGTGACATTTAGCGAAGCTGTATGTGTTGGTTTTTCATTGTGACATCTAGCGAAGCTGCGGTTAGCATACACGGTTAACAACCTCCCATCTTCAGCGAGTTGAAGTCTCTGCACCTTACCAAGGTATTTGCAGCTGAGAGACTTAATGTCGACACCACAGATTCATCTTGTCAGCCTCTCATGGTTTCATGGGTCACAAGTGATGCAGGTAACTAGTCTGGTAGTATGTTATTATATCCGATCAGGAAACTTTCAGAACAGCAACTTTGAGCAGCAAGGATCAGAAGAGGCTGGAATGTTCCAAGGTAAGTATCTCCAAGATTTAGCTTACAATGATCAGGAAATGGTCATGATATTAGATAAGGAGACTTAGCTCTTCTAATAGGGGGATTTGGCAGCCAATAATACGTCATGTGCAATATCAGTCTCCGACAATAACGGGCTTTATGTCAGCCAAACCAGTACTCACCTTTTTTAATGTGAACTCGATGAACATTTCATACAAGTTGACTGGTTCTTTGAGGTCCCTGGTAGCTGTTGTTATTTTATCAAACTCGGCAGGAAGATGTTTCACTAACGATAACAGCTCTGATTTTATCTTATTGCCCTGAAAAATGAGAAACACAAATCAGCCCTACTTTCACTTCTGAGGCTATATTTCTTGGTTTAACACTATTGCTTGCGATTGTCCCTGAAAGCAAAACTCTTACCCAATGAAAATTTGCAGAAAATTTGTCACTGAGATTAACCACTCGGATGGCAATGCTCAATGTATCTTACCCTGATACCCTGATCTCCATCTATCGACACGCTGCATTATATTTCTCAAGATACTCAGCCTCCCCGCTCCTGTACTCAGACTCCTTCCTCACCATATCCTTCTGAATCTGTTTACATTTCACGATCTGTTTCTTCAGTGCAGTTACCTCATAATTAACATTCCTCATCAAGATTTGCGCGACTTCAGCTGAAAAAACATTTTCAGAGTTTACTGAAAGCCCTCTTCCTCGTATAGTCAAGGAGTGTCATAGCCTGAAGGTCATCAATGCTGGCTACCCTGCATCAAGCCTTCATTCGATCCTGATGAGAACAACCCGGGACTGTATTTCTCGATGAACCACAAGGCTTTCAAGAAACTAAATTCCTGGCTCATCACAGTCTTTTGAATGAGATGTAAAACCGATTTTCCTTGTATCTGATATCTCTGCCAGGGCAGGCAAAAGATGACACCAAGTGAAAAACATGAGTAGCCTGCGTGGACTCAACCTCTGGGTGAAGACAGAGTCGCTTGGATAATAAATCCAATTGGCACCTAACCGCGGTGGCACATGTTAAGGAACGTCCATAGGCGCCACTATTTTGGCTAGAACTTGAAATCCTAAAATAATTGAAACGCCTTAAAAATGAAGTGAAGGGTGTGAGTCTGTTCTGTGGAAAACAATGAACAGACTTCCATCCCTTGAAACTGGCATTCACTGTGTGTTAAAAGTGTTCTAATTGCTTTAGGATTTCAAGTTCTGGCCAAAATGGTGGTGCCCTATGGTCAACCCTTATGCAAAGTTAGACTGGAAGGGTGAATTTGAGTGGTATAAATTCCCTACCCAATCGTCAACTTTATTTCACAATCGACTAACCTAAATAAACGTCATCCTTTTCATGTAGTTTGAGAATCTCACACCAATCCTTAAACAACAAAGACACAAACTCTACCGTGGAAATTACTTTGAACATTATTTCCCAGACATGCACACTGCAAACCCATAAATAGTTGTGAGCCTTTTTTGAGCCATTTTTTCATGTTTAAAGATAATCTAGAAACTACACGGCCATGAACAAGTAAATCTGATTGTGAAGGTAGTACTGTTACTAGGTTCTCAAAATGGTGAATAAAAAGTATGAAAAAGTTCTCATTTCACAAAAGCGCAAACAAAATAGCAGCAAATATTTCTGGATTTATTGTACTAGACACATAACAGATCACCATTCAATAGACACCTCTATCTTAAGATGCTGATTTCAATCCAAATTGATCATTATCATTTGGACTTCGGTGACAGTATTCCTCACTTTGAAAGGTTAGCAACTCTCAGGGCCAAAGGTGTCTCAATAGAGAGGTCCTATTGGATATAGAACTTGACATCTGTTATCAGGACACCCATCTGTAAGAGAGACAAGACACTTCGCAACCAAGATGGAACTGGGAGAGCCCAGCCAAAAGATGCTGAGACGATTGATGGAGGATGGAAGGCCGGAGCAACTGCTGCCACCAAAACTCTTCTGTAGCTAGAGGTGAGCGTTTGCCAGGACTGTTCCAGGGTCAATCACTTTTTCTCCAAGGAACAGAATATGCTAAATGTTGGCCAAACCATGGTGCAAACAGGTGATTTTTATCACTGTGACCTGCAACAGTTATCGCTACAATGAACAATATAGGTACAACCAGTAATTCCTGGGTTTGATGTCGTCGTAGGTCCCAGCGATCACCAATTCTTGTCGCAGGTTGCGATGACCACGGCAAATATGTTTTTTGTCGCATGCATTCATGATCACTGGTCGCAATGACTAAATCACTTTTCTGCAGGGCACTTTATCATACCACTTGTTGAACATCACCAACTATACCCACCTTCATGCGCTGCGATCTCCCAAACATGTTTTTACTTCCCGCTTCTGTCTCCTTGAGCAGATCAACGATTCTCAGACAATGAAAGTAGTTGATGTCTGAATGAAAGATAAAATGAATTTTATGTTAAATTCGCTAAAATTTCCTAATCCTACGGATGTTTTGGTCCAGGCATGATTGTCCTGTTGTCATGAATATGTTGCCGATTGCAGCAACAAAAATTGCCTGTTTGCAGGAATCAGTGTCAGTATTAAATAGCATTTAAAAACGTTTGAAATACATTTCACCTGTGAGAGACCTGCAACACATCAGGTGTTTAAATCGGCTGTTCAAGGGACAAATGTCTCAGCACCGAATCCAAACGTCGGCCATGTTGACGAAAATAACGTCTTACCATATCAAGTTTGAGAAAAACATCTGCCAATGGCTGGGCACCTGCAAAAATGACACACCTCATCGCAACAGAGGTGATTATGATGACATATATAATCTTGTGACATCACCCGGTGGACCAGCAGCGTGCGTTTTTTGGTAGGGAATGACCAGCCAAGACAAAAGTGGACCCATTGCAGCAATATGAGGCCTGATATCCACTCGGAAGTTTCTCGGGTTTTTAAATTCCCATCATGGTTACAGTAATGAAGAGCAGTACAGCTTCTTTAAGAGCATTTGGAAGGAGATGTCAACATAACGAAGGAATCTGATGCAGTTGAAGACTTACACGTTCCCTGCAGCATGGTTGTTATCTCCTCCACCGGAGAGTGTTCTCACCTGCCATAGCTGGTGGCAGTGATGACGAGTTTTCTCACCTGCCATAGCTGGTGGCAGTGATGACGAGTGTTCTCACCTGCCATAGCTGGTGGCAGTGATGACGAGTGTTCTCAACTGCCATAGCTGGTGGCAGTGATGACGAGTGTTCTCACCTGCCATAGCTGGTGGCAGTGATGACGAGTGTTCTCACCTGCCATAGCTGGTGGTAGTGATGACGAGTGTTCTCACCTGCCATAGCTGGTGGCAGTGATGACGAGTGTTCTCACCTGCCATAGCTGGTGGCAGTGATGACGAGTGTTCTCACCTGCCATAGCTGGTGGCAGTGATGACGATTGATTAACCAATCTGAAAGAGAATGGTCAAGGTTGCTTAATCTTAATCCCTCCTCACAAGACTACTGCCGCTGACATATGACATGTATGATGTCGACATGCGACCCACCGTCATTGGATCGATGATGGGATCTACCATGGACCATCATAGAATCTATGATGAGATCCGAGTGTAAAACACAGTTTGTTATTAATCATCATAGATCCATCCATGTGCCAATCAATGATCCTATGAGGGAATGTTATGCATGTGAGAATGATGTGACATATCAAGTAACAATAAATGACTGATGGAAAGTGGAAAGTTAACGGACCCCGACACTGACACTGATGCAGATGACACTGACGCATGAGCCACGACAGAATACCCCTGATTTTTGTCGGTGGTATGAATATGACTGGACTTACCCAGGAACTTTAATTACTAGACTCACCAAGTAACTATCATGACTGGACTTACCAAGTAACTATAATTACTAGACTCACCAAGTAACTGTAATGACTGGACCTACCACCCACTAACTATAATGACTGGACTCACCCAGTAACTATAATTACTAGACTCACCAAGTAACTATAATGACAAGACTTACCAAGTAACTATAATGACTGGACTTACCAGGTAACTATAATTACTAGACTCAACAAGTAACTATAATGACTGGACTTTACTTACCCAGTACATTTAATTACTAGACTTACAAAGTAACTATAATGACTGGACTCACCAAGTAACTATATGAAGGGACTTAACAAGTAACTATAATGACTGGACTTACCCACTAACTATAATGACTGGACTTACCCAGTAACTATAATTACTTGACTTATCAAGTGACTTATTGTAATGAATATCTATTGGAACATTGTCCATGCTTCTTCCCATGCTGTAGCTGGAATGGAATAATTCTACGTTTGAATTATGTGCTCGTCATTTTTGGAAGAATTACGAAAGAGAAATGACGTATTTTACTCTTCTTGTCAAGTAAACATTCATTCGGTTATCGGCTAATCTTCATCACTGATCTGGGTCATGGACATTTCTTTCAAACAACTGGTAACTGTTAATGTTAATTAACTAACTAGCAGTAGAAGTAGAATGACTGTGGCAATTAATGATAATTTATCAATTGACTGATCAGTGACATTTCGAATATATTTCTGTCATCATATAATATACAAAGTCTACGCCTATGCATACCAGAATCCCAGGACCAGAAATCTGCAGAATTATGACGGGGACACTTTATTGATGTCATGATGTTGTTGTTGCTGTTGTCGAAAGTAATGTCACTGGCGTCTAATAGACAGAAGTAAGCGTTAGCTGCTGAGCACAGAGCTACTCAGATAGAGAGAGAGTAGTCAGCATGGTCAGAGACAGTCAGAGAGAGGCCTCGGAGTCAGAGGAGCTTACAAGGCTTGCTCATTCATTGCTGCATAGTGAGTATCATACTCATAGTCATACTCACAGTCATAGTCATAGTGCATGCAGTTTACACGTCATTTTGACTTCGTCTTTACATCTGCTTTTCAAACTATCCAACACTGTGACTTGACATTTCATTGATGGTCAACTTCGCTTTCTACATTTCCATCGTAAAATACTGTGGCTAATTACAAACCTCGTTGTTGTTGAAGCCAAAATATTGTGCAAAAATAGGATTTTTTGGAGATGGTGTTGCTGACAATTTCGTGAATGCTAAAATTACCGTACCACTTATGACCTTGACCTCAAAAAGTAAATACACTTGGTGTCTATTTATAGATTAGCACACGGCATTATTTACGACGAGACGCAAGCAGGTAGCCAAGTACTGCCATGCCATCTCGTGTAAGTCTGTGAAACTATGGTCCTGTTACAGGACTGGTAACTTACTCATGAACTGGTAACTCCCGAAAAGCAGGTCCTGTCATTATTGACCCTGTCCCTGGACAGGTGGTGTCCCCTTAGATAACCAAGTCCTGTCACTGTTGACCACGGTCATGCAGGTTGTGACAATTGGTGTCCCCTTAGATGACATTGACACTGTCCTGTCACTGTTGACCCTGGACAGGTTGTGATAATTGGTGTCCTCTTAGATGGCCAGGTCCTGTCACTGTTGACCCTGGACAGGTTGTGATAATTGGTGTCTTCTTAGATGGCCAGGTCCTGTCACTGTTGACAGTGGACAGGTTGTGAAAATTGGTGTCCCCTTAGATGGACAGGTCCTGTCACTGTTGACTCTGGACAGGTTGTGATAATTGGTGTCTTCTTAGATGGCCAGGTCCTGTCACTGTTGACAGTGGATAGGTTGTGATAATTGGTGTCCCCTTAGATGGACAGGTCCTGTCACTGTTGACCCTGGACAGGTTGTGATAATTGGTGTCCCCTTAGATGGCCAGGTCCTGTCACTGTTGACCCTGGACAGGTTGTGATGAGCGGTGTCCCCTTAGATGACCAGGTCCTGTCACTGTTGACAGTGGACAGGTTGTGATGAGTGGTGTCCCTCAGATGACCAGGTTCTGTCATTGTTGACCCTGGACAGGTTGTGATGAGTGGTGTCCCCTTAGATGGACAGGTCCTGTCACTGTTGACCCTGGACAGGTTGTGATAATTGTGTCCCCTTAGATGGCCAGGTCCTGTCACTGTTGACCCTGGAGAGGTTGTGATGATTGGTGTCCCCTTAGATGGACAGGTCCTGTCACTGTTGACCCTGGACAGGTTGTGATGATTGGTGTCCCCTTAGATGGACAGGTCCTGTCACTGTTGACAGTGGACAGGTTGTGATGAGTGGTGTCCCCTTAGATGTCCAGGTCCTGTCATTGTTGACCCTGGACAGGTTGTGATGATTGGTGTCCCCTTAGATGACCAGGTCCTGTCACTGTTGACAGTGGACAGGTTGTGATGAGTGGTGTCCCCTTAGATGGCCAGGTCCTGTCACTGTTGACAGTGGACAGGTTGTGATGATTGGTGTCCCCTTAGATGGCCAGGTCCTGTCACTGTTGACAGTGGACAGGTTGTGATGAGTGGTGTCCCTTAGATGTCCAGGTCCTGTCATTGTTGACCCTGGACAGGTTGTGATGATTGGTGTCCCCTTAGATGACCAGATTCGGTCACTGTTGACAGTGGACAGGTTGTGATGAGTGGTGTCCCCTTAGATGGCCAGGTCCTGTCACTGTTGACAGTGGACAGGTTGTGATGATTGGTGTCCCCTTAGATGGACAGGTCCTGCCACTGTTGACAGTGGACAGGTTGTGATGAGTGGTGTCCCCTTAGATGGACAGGTCCTGTCACTGTTGACCCTGGACAGGTTGTGATAATTGGTGTCCCCTTAGATGGCCAGGTCCTGTCACTGTTGACCCTGGAGAGGTTGTGATGATTGGTGTCCCCTTAGATGGACAGGTCCTGTCACTGTTGACAGTGGACAGGTTGTGATGATTGGTGTCCCCTTAGATGGCCAGGTCCTGTCACTGTTGACCCTGGACAGGTTGTGATGATTGGTGTCCCCTTAGATGGACAGGTCCTGTCACTGTTGACAGTGGACAGGTTGTGATAATTGGTGTCCCCTTAGATGGACAGGTCCTGTCACTGTTGACAGTGGACAGGTTGTGATGATTGGTGTCCCCTTAGATGGCCAGGTCCTGTCACTGTTGACAGTGGACAGGTTGTGATGATTGGTGTCCCCTTAGATGGCCAGGTCCTGTCACTGTTGACAGTGGACAGGTTGTGATGATTGGTGTCCCCTTAGATGACCAGGTCCTGTCACTGTTGACCCTGGAGAGGTTGTGATGATTGGTGTCCCCTTAGATGGCCAGGTCCTGTCACTGTTGACAGTGGACAGGTTGTGATGATTGGTGTCCCCTTAGATGGACAGGTCCTGTCACTGTTGACAGTGGACAGGTTGTGATGATTGGTGTCCCCTTAGATGACCAGGTCCTGTCACTGTTGACCCTGGAGAGGTTGTGATGATTGGTGTCCCCTTAGATGGACAGGTCCTGTCACTGTTGACCCTGGACAGGTTGTGATAATTGGTGTCCCCTTAGATGGCCAGGTCCTGTCACTGTTGACAGTGGACAGGTTGTGATGATTGGTGTCCCCTTAGATGGCCAGGTCCTGTCACTGTTGACCCTGGAGAGGTTGTGATGATTGGTGTCCCCTTAGATGGCCAGGTCCTGTCACTGTTGACCCTGGACAGGTTGTGATGATTGGTGTCCCCTTAGATGGCCAGGTCCTGTCACTGTTGACCCTGGACAGGTTGTGATGAGTGGTGTCCCCTTAGATGGACAGGTCCTGTCATTGTTGACCCTGGACAGGTTGTGATGATTGGTGTCCCCTTAGATGGACAGGTCCTGTCATTGTTGACCCTGGACAGGTTGTGATGATTGGTGTCCCCTTAGATGGCCAGGTCCTGTCATTGTTGACACTGGACAGGTTGTGATGATTGGTGTCCCCTTAGATGGCCAGGTCCTGTCACTGTTGACAGTGGACAGGTTGTGATGAGTGGTGTCCCCTTAGATGTCCAGGTCCTGTCACTGTTGACAGTGGACAGGTTGTGATGAGTGGTGTCCCCTTAGATGGCCAGGTCCTGTCACTGTTGACAGTGGACAGGTTGTGATGAGTGGTGTCCCCTTAGATGGCCAGGTCCTGTCACTGTTGACCCTGGACAGGTTGTGATGATTGGTGTCCCCTTAGATGGCCAGGTCCTGTCACTGTTGACAGTGGACAGGTTGTGATGATTGGTGTCCCCTTAGATGACCAGGTCCTGTCACTGTTGACAGTGGACAGGTTGTGATGATTGGTGTCCCCTTAGATGACCAGGTCCTGTCACTGTTGACAGTGGACAGGTTGTGATGATTGGTGTCCCCTTAGATGGACAGGTCCTGTCATTGTTGACCCTGGACAGGTTGTGATAATTGGTGTCCCCTTAGATGACCAGGTCCTGTCATTGTTGACCCTGGACAGGTTGTGATGATTGGTGTCCCCTTAGATGGACAGGTGCTGTCACTGTTGACCCTGGACAGGTTGTGATGAGTGGTGTCCCCTTAGATGGCCAGGTCCTGTCACTGTTGACCCTGGACAGGTTGTGATGATTGGTGTCCCCTTAGATGGCCAGGTCCTGTCACTGTTGACAGTGGACAGGTTGTGATGATTGGTGTCCCCTTAGATGGCCAGGTCCTGTCACTGTTGACAGTGGACAGGTTGTGATGATTGGTGTCCCCTTAGATGGACAGGTCCTGTCACTGTTGACAGTGGACAGGTTGTGATGAGTGGTGTCCCTCAGATGACCAGGTCCTGTCACTGTTGACAGTGGACAGGTTGTGATGAGTGGTGTCCCCTCAGATGACCAGATTCTGTCATTGTTGACCCTGGACAGGTTGTGATGAGTGGTGTCCCCTTAGATGGCCAGGTCCTGTCACTGTTGACAGTGGACAGGTTGTGATGATTGGTGTCCCCTTAGATGGCCAGGTCCTGTCACTGTTGACAGTGGACAGGTTGTGATGAGTGGTGTCCCTTAGATGTCCAGGTCCTGTCATTGTTGACCCTGGACAGGTTGTGATGATTGGTGTCCCCTTAGATGACCAGATTCGGTCACTGTTGACAGTGGACAGGTTGTGATGAGTGGTGTCCCCTTAGATGGCCAGGTCCTGTCACTGTTGACAGTGGACAGGTTGTGATGATTGGTGTCCCCTTAGATGGACAGGTCCTGCCACTGTTGACAGTGGACAGGTTGTGATGAGTGGTGTCCCCTTAGATGGACAGGTCCTGTCACTGTTGACCCTGGACAGGTTGTGATAATTGGTGTCACCTTAGATGGCCAGGTCCTGTCACTGTTGACCCTGGAGAGGTTGTGATGACTGGTGTCCCCTTAGATGGCCAGGTCCTGTCACTGTTGACCCTGGACAGGTTGTGATGATTGGTGTCCCCTTAGATGGACAGGTCCTGTCACTGTTGACCCTGGACAGGTTGTGATAATTGGTGTCCCCTTAGATGGCCAGGTCCTGTCACTGTTGACCCTGGACAGGTTGTGATGAGCGGTGTCCCCTTAGATGACCAGGTCCTGTCACTGTTGACAGTGGACAGGTTGTGATGAGTGGTGTCCCTCAGATGACCAGGTTCTGTCATTGTTGACCCTGGACAGGTTGTGATGAGTGGTGTCCCCTTAGATGGACAGGTCCTGTCACTGTTGACCCTGGACAGGTTGTGATAATTGTGTCCCCTTAGATGGCCAGGTCCTGTCACTGTTGACCCTGGAGAGGTTGTGATGATTGGTGTCCCCTTAGATGGACAGGTCCTGTCACTGTTGACCCTGGACAGGTTGTGATGATTGGTGTCCCCTTAGATGGACAGGTCCTGTCACTGTTGACAGTGGACAGGTTGTGATGAGTGGTGTCCCCTTAGATGTCCAGGTCCTGTCATTGTTGACCCTGGACAGGTTGTGATGATTGGTGTCCCCTTAGATGACCAGGTCCTGTAACTGTTGACAGTGGACAGGTTGTGATGAGTGGTGTCCCCTTAGATGGCCAGGTCCTGTCACTGTTGACAGTGGACAGGTTGTGATGATTGGTGTCCCCTTAGATGGCCAGGTCCTGTCACTGTTGACAGTGGACAGGTTGTGATGAGTGGTGTCCCTTAGATGTCCAGGTCCTGTCATTGTTGACCCTGGACAGGTTGTGATGATTGGTGTCCCCTTAGATGACCAGATTCGGTCACTGTTGACAGTGGACAGGTTGTGATGAGTGGTGTCCCCTTAGATGGCCAGGTCCTGTCACTGTTGACAGTGGACAGGTTGTGATGATTGGTGTCCCCTTAGATGGACAGGTCCTGTCACTGTTGACAGTGGACAGGTTGTGATGAGTGGTGTCCCCTTAGATGGACAGGTCCTGTCACTGTTGACCCTGGACAGGTTGTGATAATTGGTGTCCCCTTAGATGGCCAGGTCCTGTCACTGTTGACCCTGGAGAGGTTGTGATGATTGGTGTCCCCTTAGATGGACAGGTCCTGTCACTGTTGACAGTGGACAGGTTGTGATGATTGGTGTCCCCTTAGATGGCCAGGTCCTGTCACTGTTGACAGTGGACAGGTTGTGATGATTGGTGTCCCCTTAGATGGCCAGGTCCTGTCACTGTTGACCCTGGAGAGGTTGTGATGATTGGTGTCCCCTTAGATGGCCAGGTCCTGTCACTGTTGACCCTGGACAGGTTGTGATGATTGGTGTCCCCTTAGATGGCCAGGTCCTGTCACTGTTGACAGTGGACAGGTTGTGATGATTGGTGTCCCCTTAGATGACCAGGTCCTGTCACTGTTGACAGTGGACAGGTTGTGATGATTGGTGTCCCCTTAGATGACCAGGTCCTGTCACTGTTGACAGTGGACAGGTTGTGATGATTGGTGTCCCCTTAGATGGACAGGTCCTGTCATTGTTGACCCTGGACAGGTTGTGATAATTGGTGTCCCCTTAGATGACCAGGTCCTGTCATTGTTGACCCTGGACAGGTTGTGATGATTGGTGTCCCCTTAGATGGCCAGGTCCTGTCACTGTTGACCCTGGACAGGTTGTGATGATTGGTGTCCCCTTAGATGGCCAGGTCCTGTCACTGTTGACAGTGGACAGGTTGTGATGATTGGTGTCCCCTTAGATGACCAGGTCCTGTCACTGTTGACCCTGGACAGGTTGTGATGATTGGTGTCCCCTTAGATGGACAGGTCCTGTCACTGTTGACCCTGGACAGGTTGTGATGATTGGTGTCCCCTTAGATGGACAGGTCCTGTCACTGTTGACCCTGGACAGGTTGTGATAATTGGTGTCCCCTTAGATGACCAGGTCCTGTCACTGTTGACCCTGGAGAGGTTGTGATGATTGGTGTCCCCTTAGATGGCCAGGTCCTGTCACTGTTGACCCTGGACAGGTTGTGATGAGTGGTGTCCCCTTAGATGGCCAGGTCCTGTCACTGTTGACCCTGGAGAGGTTGTGATGATTGGTGTCCCCTTAGATGGACAGGTCCTGTCACTGTTGACAGTGGACAGGTTGTGATGAGTGGTGTCCCTCAGATGACCAGGTCCTGTCACTGTTGACAGTGGACAGGTTGTGATGAGTGGTGTCCCCTCAGATGACCAGATTCTGTCATTGTTGACCCTGGACAGGTTGTGATGAGTGGTGTCCCCTTAGATGGCCAGGTCCTGTCACTGTTGACAGTGGACAGGTTGTGATGATTGGTGTCCCCTTAGATGGCCAGGTCCTGTCACTGTTGACAGTGGACAGGTTGTGATGAGTGGTGTCCCTTAGATGTCCAGGTCCTGTCATTGTTGACCCTGGACAGGTTGTGATGATTGGTGTCCCCTTAGATGACCAGATTCGGTCACTGTTGACAGTGGACAGGTTGTGATGAGTGGTGTCCCCTTAGATGGCCAGGTCCTGTCACTGTTGACAGTGGACAGGTTGTGATGATTGGTGTCCCCTTAGATGGACAGGTCCTGCCACTGTTGACAGTGGACAGGTTGTGATGAGTGGTGTCCCCTTAGATGGACAGGTCCTGTCACTGTTGACCCTGGACAGGTTGTGATAATTGGTGTCACCTTAGATGGCCAGGTCCTGTCACTGTTGACCCTGGAGAGGTTGTGATGACTGGTGTCCCCTTAGATGGCCAGGTCCTGTCACTGTTGACCCTGGACAGGTTGTGATGATTGGTGTCCCCTTAGATGGACAGGTCCTGTCACTGTTGACCCTGGACAGGTTGTGATAATTGGTGTCCCCTTAGATGGCCAGGTCCTGTCACTGTTGACCCTGGACAGGTTGTGATGAGCGGTGTCCCCTTAGATGACCAGGTCCTGTCACTGTTGACAGTGGACAGGTTGTGATGAGTGGTGTCCCTCAGATGACCAGGTTCTGTCATTGTTGACCCTGGACAGGTTGTGATGAGTGGTGTCCCCTTAGATGGACAGGTCCTGTCACTGTTGACCCTGGACAGGTTGTGATAATTGTGTCCCCTTAGATGGCCAGGTCCTGTCACTGTTGACCCTGGAGAGGTTGTGATGATTGGTGTCCCCTTAGATGGACAGGTCCTGTCACTGTTGACCCTGGACAGGTTGTGATGATTGGTGTCCCCTTAGATGGACAGGTCCTGTCACTGTTGACAGTGGACAGGTTGTGATGAGTGGTGTCCCCTTAGATGTCCAGGTCCTGTCATTGTTGACCCTGGACAGGTTGTGATGATTGGTGTCCCCTTAGATGACCAGGTCCTGTAACTGTTGACAGTGGACAGGTTGTGATGAGTGGTGTCCCCTTAGATGGCCAGGTCCTGTCACTGTTGACAGTGGACAGGTTGTGATGATTGGTGTCCCCTTAGATGGCCAGGTCCTGTCACTGTTGACAGTGGACAGGTTGTGATGAGTGGTGTCCCTTAGATGTCCAGGTCCTGTCATTGTTGACCCTGGACAGGTTGTGATGATTGGTGTCCCCTTAGATGACCAGATTCGGTCACTGTTGACAGTGGACAGGTTGTGATGAGTGGTGTCCCCTTAGATGGCCAGGTCCTGTCACTGTTGACAGTGGACAGGTTGTGATGATTGGTGTCCCCTTAGATGGACAGGTCCTGCCACTGTTGACAGTGGACAGGTTGTGATGAGTGGTGTCCCCTTAGATGGACAGGTCCTGTCACTGTTGACCCTGGACAGGTTGTGATAATTGGTGTCCCCTTAGATGGCCAGGTCCTGTCACTGTTGACCCTGGAGAGGTTGTGATGATTGGTGTCCCCTTAGATGGACAGGTCCTGTCACTGTTGACAGTGGACAGGTTGTGATGATTGGTGTCCCCTTAGATGGCCAGGTCCTGTCACTGTTGACAGTGGACAGGTTGTGATGATTGGTGTCCCCTTAGATGGCCAGGTCCTGTCACTGTTGACCCTGGAGAGGTTGTGATGATTGGTGTCCCCTTAGATGGCCAGGTCCTGTCACTGTTGACCCTGGACAGGTTGTGATGATTGGTGTCCCCTTAGATGGCCAGGTCCTGTCACTGTTGACCCTGGACAGGTTGTGATGAGTGGTGTCCCCTTAGATGGACAGGTCCTGTCATTGTTGACCCTGGACAGGTTGTGATGATTGGTGTCCCCTTAGATGGACAGGTCCTGTCATTGTTGACCCTGGACAGGTTGTGATGATTGGTGTCCCCTTAGATGGCCAGGTCCTGTCATTGTTGACCCTGGACAGGTTGTGATGATTGGTGTCCCCTTAGATGGCCAGGTCCTGTCACTGTTGACAGTGGACAGGTTGTGATGAGTGGTGTCCCCTTAGATGTCCAGGTCCTGTCACTGTTGACAGTGGACAGGTTGTGATGAGTGGTGTCCCCTTAGATGGCCAGGTCCTGTCACTGTTGACAGTGGACAGGTTGTGATGAGTGGTGTCCCCTTAGATGGCCAGGTCCTGTCACTGTTGACCCTGGACAGGTTGTGATGATTGGTGTCCCCTTAGATGGCCAGGTCCTGTCACTGTTGACCCTGGACAGGTTGTGATGATTGGTGTCCCCTTAGATGGACAGGTCCTGTCATTGTTGACAGTGGACAGGTTGTGATGATTGGTGTCCCCTTAGATGGCCAGGTCCTGTCACTGTTGACAGTGGACAGGTTGTGATGATTGGTGTCCCCTTAGATGACCAGGTCCTGTCACTGTTGACAGTGGACAGGTTGTGATGATTGGTGTCCCCTTAGATGACCAGGTCCTGTCACTGTTGACAGTGGACAGGTTGTGATGATTGGTGTCCCCTTAGATGACCAGGTCCTGTCACTGTTGACAGTGGACAGGTTGTGATGATTGGTGTCCCCTTAGATGGACAGGTCCTGTCATTGTTGACCCTGGACAGGTTGTGATAATTGGTGTCCCCTTAGATGACCAGGTCCTGTCATTGTTGACCCTGGACAGGTTGTGATGATTGGTGTCCCCTTAGATGGACAGGTGCTGTCACTGTTGACCCTGGACAGGTTGTGATGAGTGGTGTCCCCTTAGATGGCCAGGTCCTGTCACTGTTGACCCTGGACAGGTTGTGATGATTGGTGTCCCCTTAGATGGCCAGGTCCTGTCACTGTTGACAGTGGACAGGTTGTGATGATTGGTGTCCCCTTAGATGACCAGGTCCTGTCACTGTTGACCCTGGACAGGTTGTGATGATTGGTGTCCCCTTAGATGGACAGGTCCTGTCACTGTTGACCCTGGACAGGTTGTGATGAGTGGTGTCCCCTTAGATGGCCAGGTCCTGTCACTGTTGACCCTGGAGAGGTTGTGATGATTGGTGTCCCCTTAGATGGACAGGTCCTGTCACTGTTGACAGTGGACAGGTTGTGATGAGTGGTGTCCCTCAGATGACCAGGTCCTGTCACTGTTGACAGTGGACAGGTTGTGATGAGTGGTGTCCCCTCAGATGACCAGATTCTGTCATTGTTGACCCTGGACAGGTTGTGATGAGTGGTGTCCCCTTAGATGGCCAGGTCCTGTCACTGTTGACAGTGGACAGGTTGTGATGATTGGTGTCCCCTTAGATGGCCAGGTCCTGTCACTGTTGACAGTGGACAGGTTGTGATGAGTGGTGTCCCTTAGATGTCCAGGTCCTGTCATTGTTGACCCTGGACAGGTTGTGATGATTGGTGTCCCCTTAGATGACCAGATTCGGTCACTGTTGACAGTGGACAGGTTGTGATGAGTGGTGTCCCCTTAGATGGCCAGGTCCTGTCACTGTTGACAGTGGACAGGTTGTGATGATTGGTGTCCCCTTAGATGGACAGGTCCTGCCACTGTTGACAGTGGACAGGTTGTGATGATTGGTGTCCCCTTAGATGGACAGGTCCTGCCACTGTTGACAGTGGACAGGTTGTGATGACTGGTGTCCCCTTAGATGGCCAGGTCCTGTCACTGTTGACCCTGCACAGGTTGTGATGATTGGTGTCCCCTTAGATGGACAGGTCCTGTCACTGTTGACAGTGGACAGGTTGTGATGAGTGGTGTCCCTCAGATGACCAGGTCCTGTCACTGTTGACAGTGGACAGGTTGTGATGAGTGGTGTCCCCTCAGATGACCAGATTCTGTCATTGTTGACCCTGGACAGGTTGTGATGAGTGGTGTCCCCTTAGATGGACAGGTCCTGTCACTGTTGACCCTGGACAGGTTGTGATGAGTGGTGTCCCCTTAGATGGACAGGTCCTGTCACTGTTGACCCTGGACAGGTTGTGATAATTGGTGTCCCCTTAGATGGCCAGGTCCTGTCACTGTTGACAGTGGACAGGTTGTGATGATTGGTGTCCCCTTAGATGGCCAGGTCCTGTCACTGTTGACCCTGGACAGGTTGTGATGATTGGTGTCCCCTTAGATGGCCAGGTCCTGTCACTGTTGACAGTGGACAGGTTGTGATGATTGGTGTCCCCTTAGATGGACAGGTCCTGTCACTGTTGACAGTGGACAGGTTGTGATGAGTGGTGTCCCTCAGATGACCAGGTCCTGTCACTGTTGACAGTGGACAGGTTGTGATGAGTGGTGTCCCCTCAGATGACCAGATTCTGTCATTGTTGACAGTGGACAGGTTGTGATGAGTGGTGTCCCTCAGATGACCAGATTCTGTCATTGTTGACCCAGCTTCAATGATTGGTGCCTTTTACATGGCCAGGCCCCAACTGGTTGACACTGGACAGCCCTACTTGTCGATGATTTCACCAAGAGAAGTATCAGTGTTTCCAGTAGCCTTCACTCTCAGCACATGGTCTTGCCACAGTGAATCCTTAAGCCAGTTAATGAAGATAAGGAGATACCCGCCAAAAAAAACCCTAAATCTAATGAATATTGCTGAATAATCAGTGATTTTATTACCAAAACATGTGAAAAATTATCACAAACTACAAATATATGATATTCTTCTGTAATATTAAGGGTGAGTGCACAAGACCAGCAAGTGACACTCGGTCTTTTAAAGAAAACAACATTGAAAAAAGATTGTCGATAATCAGCACTACAACCTGAGCGTTTCTGACTGGTCCCCATTTATACACCTGGGTCCGGTTGTTCAAAGCCTGGTTAGTTTAGCGACCGCTGCTTCACTTGGCAGCAGCCAAAGACAAAACCCTTGAGGTACCGCTTACTTAGCAGTTGTATAGCGGCCGCTAACCTTAACGCGAATTTGGCGGCCTGCTAAGATAACAGTGGTTTAGCGGCTGCCAAACCAGAAACAGAACTTTGAACAACCGGGTCCTGGGTGGAGGATGGGAAGTTAGACTATGACAACTGCTTAGCATCTTATGCCAACTGTAAGCTTTGAACCGGAGACCTCTTGACAGCTAGCCAAGTGTGATACACTAGACCATACTGACTCCCAAAAACAGAATAACTCTTGTGCATGTCAGTCTTCTGATCAACTGGAATGGTTAAACACATACCTGGTAATGTAAGATATGTGTTAAGTGATACAATCTGATCAACTGGAATGGTTAAACACATACCTGGTAATGTAAGATATGTGCCAAGTGATACAATCTGATTACCTGTAAGTTGTGTTGGGCAAACAAAATGTCTGATTGACATTCAGATATCATGCTAGCCGTAGATTTGAAATTTTTCTTATTAAGTTATAAATCTAACACATATTCAGATTTCAGTTAAATGTTAAGACATGATTGTAATACGGGTTATTTTAGATTATATTAGAGCAAAACAAGTTTATGTTCCATAATTAAAACTGATAAACGTCCATAAGAGATGTGATCCTGAGTGAATCCTGTAACACCATGACGGTCGTCACCTCCCATGGATAGAAGACCAGCGATAGAGCCTTGCTTGGTCCAGACATCATATGGAAACCATTTTGAGAGAATCGTCCCTTGATCCCCCATGCCTCCACAAAGACGAACAACGCCGGCTGGTCACTGGAGAGTGTGATCACGAAGTTCTTGTCCCGAGCTGTGACGCTTTTAACCTGAAGAAGAAAAAAATCACAATGATGTACAGTCTGGCAATGAAGAGTATCTCATGGCCAGCATCCTGTCCAGAGGATCTCATGGCCAGCATCCTGTCCAGGGGATCTCATGGCCAGCATCCTGTCCAGGGGATCTCATGGCCAGCATCCTGTCCAGGGGATCTCATGGCCAGCATTCTATCCAGGGGATCTCATGGCCAGCATCCTGTCCAGGGGATCTCATGGCCAGCATCCTGTCCAGGGGATCTCATGGCCAGCATCCTGTCCAGGGGATCTCATGGCCAGCATTCTATCCAGGGGAATGATATTCCTAGTTGCTTAATGCTAATCCATGAACTGATAACTTATTGAGGGATATAGCGACATAGTGGCTAGAGTACTAGGCTCTAAATCAGGAGGTTGTGGGTTCCAATTGCGGAAGGATCAAAACTGTCTTTGTGTCAAAAGAGGCATTTGTCTCAAATTGCCAAGATACCAGATTGGCTGCAGCGGCCACACGTTTCATTGTGATGTCACAATGGACCTACCTTGATGTTAGCCTTTCTCATCCCCCAGGCAGCTTTAGGAACGGTCAGGAAGTAAAAGTTTGAGGCCAGTGTCACGCTGGCCTCGTCTTGGACGGTAATCTCGATCATGTAATCTTCTCTCTTCAACTGACCCAACATCGTGGATGTCTCCGCTTCAAATATAACCATGGACGGTAAGATGGTGGACTGAAAAAATAGGTGCAGTTGGAAAATGTAACATCCCTTCTCTTCAGAAATGATTGTTTCCCAACTTATTATTGAGTATAACCATGGATGGTAAGATGGTGGACTGAAAAAATAGGTGCAGTTGGAAAATATAACATCCCTTCTCTTCAGAAATGATTGTTTCCCAACTTATTATTGAATATAACCATGGAGGGCTCAATCAGCCCCTGGAAATGTAACATCCCTTCTATTCAGAAATGATTGTTTCCCAACTTATTATTGAGTATAACAATGGATGGTAAGATGGTGGACTGAAAGAATAGGTGCAGTTGGAAAATATAACATCCCTTCTCTTCAGAAATGATTGTTTCCCAACTTATTATTGAGTATAACCATGGATGGTAAGATGGTGGACTGAAAGAATAGGTGCAGTTGGAAAATGTAACATCCCTTCTCTTCAGAAATGATTGTTTCCCAACTTATTATTGAATATAACCATGGACGGTAAGATGGTGGACTGAAAAAATAGGTGCAGTTGGAAAATATAACATCCCTTCGCTTTAGAAATGATTGTTTCCCAACTTATTATTGAATATAACCATGGATGGTAAGATGGTGGACTGAAAAAATGCATTTGAAAAATAAGACACCCCAGAAATTATTGATTCTCCCTAAAGCTTCAGTCCCCCAACTGACTGAGAATTCTGTGTATTCCAGACAGGCATTCCAACTTCCTGAGCAGCCTGCCCTGGGGGAGACCTGGGAAAATGTGTGCACCACAAACAAAACAATAGGCACTGCGGCCCTGTGTATGATACATGCAACACGATAATCAAGATGAGACGATAATCACCAGGCCTAGTTCTCATGAAACTGCTCAATTTTAAACTGTTTACAAACCTGTTTGATAATTGTTTGAATTCTAAGTGGAGATTTTGTGAGATCCCACGGCCTGAATGTGAGGACTAGAACACACGGCTTGGCAGTTGAGCAATACCACGACGAATCCTTATCACCGGCAGCCTTCTCCACGACAAGTAGTTTCTGCTGCCCCATGTGGACCACACCTGGACTCTGACCCTCCGACTCCTCTGTGACCGCACTCCTAGACCACTTCAGATCTTTGCCCTCTTCAGCCGATGACTGCTGCCATTCAAACGTCTCTTGTGAGTACTGGTCCTGCCCAGAACTTCTGTAAGACGACCCAAGAGGGATACCCGTCTTACTTTTGAGGATTTCCACCGATTCCCCTGGTGCCGGCAGCTGAACGTCCTCCTGGACGAAGCTGATCTTGAATGTATCCCCATCCTCCCACGGGACGACCACAGTCTTATTGTAGAAGTCTTTGATATAGTAATGCAGCATCTTCCATTTGCCAGTGTACTCTGAAAATTGATAATTAGACATTTGAGAAATTTCAAAAGCGAATAGAGGCACAAAATCTTGCTAGTTTTTTGAGTGAGAATAGCTCGCAAAACAATCACAACTGTGCTCTGGTCGAACTTAAAATACATGAAAAAAATAAACAGAATAGAAATGCAGTTCCACACAATTCAGTAGTCCAGTTCAGATGCAGATGAGTTTTGCTCAAATGTTTATTTGTATTTGTTTATCTGTCCACATAATCCTGTGTACATCTACACAGTTTGAAATTTTCTAATTCAATTACAAATTTCAAATATCAAACGAACAGTGAAGGCATTTACCTGGGTGTCTGTGGAGGATTTGGTTAAAGAAAGTCCTAAAGAATGAGAAACGAGACTGTCGACACTGAAACTTACCTAACGTCGCCCAAGAAGGCCCCTGCCAGTTATCATTGAGCTGCCAGATGAGTGATCCCATCGTGTAACCACCAAGACCATTCATGACACCCTGCATCCTTCTATAGACTTCGCTCTCTGTTTTGATGGACATTGCTTGATTAATCTGAAAGTGACAAGGCAAGATGAACTTAAACATCATCACAGAATGTCCTATTCGCATGCACCAGCCAGCAGCTGATGTTGTTTTCAGCAAGTGATAATGTGTTCCGTTCTAGAAAACCCAAAGAATAATGTAATGCTCTGTCAACAAAATGTCACTTGAGGTTCTATGTGACACAAGTGCCTATAATACCTACCTGGAAGACATAGAGAAGATCACTGAATAGTTTGATGTGGTCAGTCGAGTTGGGGAGATGCATCACAGCTTTCACCATATCAAAAAGTTGTTTGTCACCTGAAATTACCAGAAAATGTAAATTTCGAGAAAATAGATGAAGTTCAACGCAAGAAAGTGTGCGATATTCTTGTAGCAAGGGAATAAGAAACTAAATCACCATTCTCAAATATTTGATGATTTTCAGAATTCTTCATAACTTCATGAAATGTCTCATAAATTTTGACCACAAAGGGCCTGAAATTAATTAGATCAAGGTCAATCCATTGTTTATCATAATTAACGTCTTTGGCCATGGTGTCATCCATGTAAGTTTCAGGAATATTGCCCTGGTAGTTTTTGGATATCATCCAACCCCCCCCTCGTATATTTACAAAAGTGAGACCAATACATCAACATGCCTGCCCTGATATTGCTCGTGTCTTTTCACTATCAAGCATGTGTACCTACCAGGACAGTTTATCAGATACTGACACTGTAGAAGCTATTTAGCCGGTCTTAAGGCATCTATTTTACATAGGCCTATCACACGTTATATAGGACTTACCCTTCAACTGGTTGAACAGGGTCAACACCGGATGTCTGAACCCAGCGCGCCTGGTATCTAACCATGATGCAATGCAAAATGGACCGGATCATGATATTCAGATTTGACCTACCGCCACAATGATGCTGCCTGTCTGCAATAAACGTACTGTTGAAGTACCAATCCTCGGGCTGAGAGACTTGTTTCAACACCTCAAATGACGGGTACGATTGGATGCCGTATTCCGAGCAGAACTTGGGTTTTGGAAAGCGACGCCAGTCCCAGAGATTCCCCGAGTACGTGTAGAAGTGGACTGAACCAAAATGAAGAGAAGATCTGTCATGAGTTATGATGAGTGGATTGTTGATTTCACACGAAACTGGCACTCTAATTTTGGGTAATGTCCCACAGAAAACCACAGTTGAACAAAATGTATTATTACACACAAAAAAATCAAAATCTTAAGTATCACAAAAGATCACTTTGCCAGAATAAAATACAAAATTTCCAGGTTTTGGCATCATGTTACGCATGCACATTGATAACTTTACCGCTCGGTTACCATGGTTAATTCTGAACATTGATTTTAACCCTTGCACACTGACCGGGTCTTCTGTTTTGAAACTGTAAACACTGGCTTACCGTCACCATGGTGAGTGTCATAAACATTCTTATCGATCCAACCAGCTCCAGGCGTCAGCTTGCCATTACTGGGTGACGTACTGACGATAGGCCGACTCTGGTCCTCCTGGGCCGTCACATTCAACACCACGCCAATATAGAGGGCGACATAGTCGTTATAGTAACGTTTGTAATGGGCCGCCGTCCCAAAACTGGAAAGTAAGACATTCAATGATTATTTCTTAGTTTGAAGGAGGGAAATGCGAGCTTGTAGCGTTGATTGAGCAGCGGAGATCAATCAATCATATCAACCAAATGAGGGTGTTTATAGTGCCAGCATCCACTGAAGTGATCAGTGACACTTTACATTATACCGGGAAAAGAGATAGGTTTTTCAGTGACCCGCGAAGAGAGGGGTGCTGGTCAGTGTCTGCAAGCTGATTGGCAGTCGGTTCCACAGCTTGGGAACGACGCAAGACAGGCTCTGTCGCCAAAGGTCACCAACCTAGCCCTTGGCTGGTCAAAAAGCAAACCATCTGAAGATCTTAAAGTGCGGTCGGGTTGCTGAAAGGTTTCAGGGAAGACTGGGGAAAAAATGTGATGAGTTTGAGAAAGTTGTACAATATAAAGCGTACAAGCTAAAGGCCAATGAGAGTGACTTACCAGCTACCTGGCCAATGACAGCGACTTACCAGCTACCTGGCCAATGACAGCGACTTACCAGCTACCTGGCCAATGAGAGTGACTTACCAGCTACCTGGCCAATGACAGCGACTTACCAGCTACCTGGCCAATGACAGCGACTTACCAGCTACCTGACCAATGACAGCGACTTACCAGCTACCTGGCCAATGACAGCGACTTATCAGTTACCTGGCCAATGAGAGTGACTTATCAGTTACCTGGCCAATGAGAGTGACTTATCAGTTACCTGGCCAATGAGAGTGACTTACCAGCTACCTGGCCAATGAGAGTGACTTACTGGTTACCTAGCCAATGAGAGTGACTTACCAGCTACCTGGCCAATGAGAGTGACTTATCAGTTACCTGGTCAATGAGAGTGACTTACCAGCTACCTGGCCAATGAGAGTGACTTATCAGTTACCTGGCCAATGAGAGTGACTTACCAGTTACCTGGCCAATGAGAGTGACTTATCAGTTACCTGGCCAATGAGAGTGACTTACCAGCTACCTGGCCAATGAGAGTGACTTACAGGTTACCTGGCCAATGAGAGTGACTTATCAGTTACCTAGCCAATGAGAGTGACTTATCAGTTACCTGGTCAATGAGAGTGACTTACCAGCTACCTGGCCAATGAGAGTGACTTATCAGTTACCTGGCCAATGAGAGTGACTTATCAGTTACCTGGCCAATGAGAGTGACTTATCAGTTACCTGGCCAATGAGAGTGACTTACCGGTTACCTGGCCAATGAGAGTGACTTACCGGTTACCTGGCCAATGAGAGTGACTTACCGGTTACCTGACCAATGAGAGAGACTTACCGGTTACCTGGCCAATGAGAGTGACTTACCGGTTACCTGGCCAATGAGAGTGACTTACCGGTTACCTGGCCAATGAGAGTGACTTACCTGTTACCTGAACAATGAGAGGGAATTACCGGTTACCTGGCCAATGAGAGTGACTTACCGGTTACCTGAACAATGAGAGGGAATTACCGGTTACCTGGCCAATGAGAGTGACTTACCGGTTACTAGCGAGACAACCAGCACATTCATTGTTACCACTCCAGATGGCGATACTGGCATGATGCTGCAGACGACGCACCTGCGATGAAGACGGAGAGAGATGACAATCAAGTTGGAATCATAAATAGACCTCTCAGTGGCGTCCAAGTATAAACAGTGGGGGGGGAGGGTCACTCGCCAAGGAGGGGTATGCACATCTATGTCCATGGAGATTATTAAAGCCCCTTACAGCAGGCAGGCACCGGCAATGAGCAGCTTCAATCCACACCCCTTTCAGCAGCGTGCGAATTGAATTTCAGGGCATCACAGGTGATATGAGGAGTATAATCTTCCAGGCGTCAGTGTTTAAATGTTTCAAAATGGTAGCTTACCACACCTCTCATGGAGTAGATATTACTGCAGCAGTACATTGGCTAAGCACTTCCATGGACCTTGTGGTAAGGTATTAGCAGATGAATACTACTTCTCATGTACTACGATACTATTTGTAAACTCATGAATACAGCTTACTTGGTATGTGGTTTCTTCACGGACCGTATCAAGATATTCCTGGTCGGCCGGGTACATGGCTACAGCAAACATAAAGTCCTGCCAGACCATGATGCCCAGCTCATCCATCAGGTCGTAGAATACATCCGTTTCATAGATCTGGAATCAGATGGAGATTTTTAGGTTGAAAAGTGAAAGTTGTGCGCCCTCGCATAGCAAAGGGCATACAGCGCATTTCAACATTTTTAGAAAATTGATGTTTTGGGCCTTTTTACAACTGGAAAACGTGAGGAAACTACAAGTTTGGAAGCATCATAACTCTGCTTATTGATCAAATCTACCCCTCCACCCCAGACCCTCATCATACACATGCCAGCATCAGCAGCTGACTATCTATCACATTCAACCTACCCCTCCACCCCAGACCCTCATCATACACATGCCAGCATCAACAACTGACTATCTATCACATTCAACCTACCCCTCCTCCCCAGACCCTCATCATACACATGCCAGCATCAGCAGCTGACTATCTATCACATTCAACCTACCCCTCCTCCCCAGACCCTCATCACACACATGCCAGCATCAGCAGCTGACTATCTATCACATTCAACCTACCCCTCCACCCCAGACCCTCATCATACACATGCCAGCATCAGCAGCTGACTATCTATCACATTCAACCTACCCCTCCTCCCCAGACCCTCATCATACACATGCCAGCATCAGCAGCTGACTATCTATCACATTCAATCTACCCCTCCACCCCAGACCCTCATCATACACATGCCAGCATCAGCAGCTGACTATCTATCACATTCAACCTACCCCTCCTCCCCAGACCCTCATCATACACATGCCAGCATCAGCAGCTGACTATCTATCACATTCAACCTACCCCTCCTCCCCAGACCCTCATCATACACATGCCAGCATCAGCAGCTGACTATCTATCACATTCAACCTACCCCTCCACCGCAGACCCTCATCATACACATGCCAGTATCAACAGCTGACTATCTATCACATTCAACCTACCCCTCCTCCCCAGACCCTCATCATACACATGCCAGCATCAGCAGCTGACTATCTATCACATTCAACCTACCCCTCCACCCCAGACCCTCATCATACACATGCCAGCATCAGCAGCTGACTATCTATCACATTCAACCTACCCCTCCACCCCAGACCCTCATCATACACATGCCAGCATCAACAGCTGACTATCTATCACATTCAACCTACCCCTCCTCCCCAGACCCTCATCATACACATGCCAGCATCAACAGCTGACTATCTATCACATTCAACCTACCCCTCCACCCCAGACCCTCATCATACACATGCCAGCATCAGCAGCTGACTATCTATCACATTCAACCTACCCCTCCACCCCAGACCCTCATCATACACATGCCAGCATCAGCAGCTGACTATCTATCACATTCAACCTACCCCTCCTCCCCAGACCCTCATCATACACATGCCAGCATCAGCAGCTGACTATCTATCACATTCAACCTACCCCTCCTCCCCAGACCCTCATCATACACATGCCAGCATCAGCAGCTGACTATCTATCACATTCAACCTACCCCTCCTCCCCAGACCCTCATCATACACATGCCAGCATCAGCAGCTGACTATCTATCACATTCAACCTACCCCTCCACCCCAGACCCTCATCATACACATGCCAGCATCAGCAGCTGACTATCTATCACATTCAACCTACCCCTCCTCCCCAGACCCTCATCATACACATGCCAGCATCAGCAGCTGACTATCTATCACATTCAACCTACCCCTCCTCCCCAGACCCTCATCATACACATGCCAGCATCAGCAGCTGACTATCTATCATATTCAACCTACCCCTCCTCCCCAGACCCTCATCATACACATGCCAGCATCAGCAGCTGACTATCTATCACATTCAACCTACCCCTCCACCCCAGACCCTCATCATACACATGCCAGCATCAGCAGCTGACTATCTATCACACTCAACCTACCCCTCCTCCCCAGACCCTCATCATACACATGCCAGCATCAGCAGCTGACTATCTATCACATTCAACCTACCCCTCCACCCCAGACCCTCATCATACACATGCCAACATCAGCAGCTGACTATCTATCACATTCAACCTACCCCTCCTCCCCAGACCCTCATCATACACATGCCAGCATCAGCAGCTGACTATCTATCACATTCAACCTACCCCTCTGCCCCAGACCCTCATCATAGACATGCCAGCATCAGCAGCTGACTATCTATCACATTCAACCTACCCCTCCTCCCCAGACCCTCTACATACACATGCCAGCATCAGCAGCTGACTATCTATCACATTCAACCTACCCCTCCTCCCCAGGACCTCATCATACACATGCCAGCATCAACAGCTGACTATCTATCACATTCAACCTACCCCTCCTCCCCAGACCCTCTACATACACATGCCAGCATCAGCAGCTGACTATCTATCACATTCAACCTACCCCTCCTCTCCAGACCCTCATCATACACATGCCAGCATCAACAGCTGACTATCTATCACATTCAACCTACCCCTCCTCCTCAGACCCTCATCATACACATGCCAGCATCAACAGCTGACTATCTATCACATTCAACCTACCCCTCCACCCCAGACCCTCATCATACACATGCCAGCATCAACAGCTGACTATCTATCACATTCAACCTACCCCTCCTCCCCAGACCCTCATCATACACATGCCAGCATCAACAGCTGACTATCTATCACATTCAACCTATCCCTCCACCCCAGACCCTCATCATACACATGCCAGCATCAGCAGCTGACTATCTATCACATTCAACCTACCCCTCCTCCCCAGACCCTCATCATACACATGCCAGCATCAGCAGCTGACTATCTATCACATTCAACCTACCCCTCCACCCCAGACCCTCATCATACACATGCCAGCATCAGCAGCTGACTGCAGCAGGTTCCTCGTCCTCTCAGGGGTCATTCTCTCTTGGAACGCATCACCAGGGATCCAGTTGGAGCCCTTCATGAAGATCGGCTTGTCGTTGATCATGAAGTAAAATGTGGTCGCTGAAATAAAGCCAGAAAGTTATGATAGATATTCAAGCATGCATAGGTCTCCAACAACTCATCAACAGTTTTTCCTCGCAGAGACAAGGAATAAGTATGATCAGTAAGGTTTGTATAGATTTTTATTGAGAAGTTGCAGACTTGAAATGGGCTCCAGAACATCACTGATCGCAGACAGAGGTTTAGGTAAGCGCGTAAACGAACCTCATTTTGTTCATATTCTGGATGCAAGTTCTTCATAGTAATCAACCTTCATCGAGCAACTAGAGTGAAACCTCCATTAGTGGTCACCTAACTTTGACCGGACGAGAAAATATCCTTGGTGGACCGTGCCCAATCAGACTATCACCCACCGGCTGATCAAGGAGCTACGCATGGATCAAGCCTCAGTAGACACAAACAATATAGCTTGATGGACCGGTGGTTTGGGGGAGTACTATAAGATATCTTCATTGGCCTATGATCGGCCAATAGAAGATCTCTCCTCGACCACTAACCTTTGCCACCTTGTATATCATTCTCGATCAACTTGATTGTACGGAATCCAAACCGTAACGACTTCTTATCAACCGGGTCCAAACTATTGTCTGTAATTTGTACGTTTATATCATAGAGTTTCTGATTCCCATGTCCGTTTGGCCACCAGAGTTCAACTGGCTGAAAGACAATGAGAGCTCTTTTCTAATTTTGTGTAATAAAGTGTCTATTAGTCTGATAGATTATCATTAAGAGGATGGCAGTGGGCAAACACGGTGGGTTTATAAAATAGGGACCGATGGACATTGTTGTAAACTACAGTGACGGTATCCAATTTTACTTCTACTATTCCGATTTTATTGTCTGGTCCGTGTGTATCATCGGTTGATCCTGTACTCCTCAACATGTGCCATTTGGACAGCCCACCTGCTTGACTACAACAGAATGTTTCAACAACAGAGTCGCAACAAAGTCTAGAACGTCACAACGTCATTGAGAAACCACCCCTGAGTCATGATGTCATTCAAACTGTGAACTTGGAACAAGACAGATGTAAGTCAACCCCAGCCACCCTGATGAAGCCTAGAGGGGCAGAAACGCGCGTCGGTGGAGCAACACAACAGCCCAACAATAGGGACCGATGGACATTGTTGTAAACTACAGTGACGGTATCCAGTTTTACTTCTACTATTCCAAACACGGTGGGTTTGACACCACACACTGTAATGCTGCTTGTGATCATGGGCAAGTCACTTTATTTTGATTGTGTTGGCTTTTTAATGAGACGTTACATGAAACTGAGATTCACTGCTCATGTACCAATATGCTAGGGGAAGTAAACGACTCTGTCTAAGTGGACAGTAGCCTGAGATTGACTCCTTTACCCAGTTACCCTGTAAATGGGGGGTCCAACTGTAGTGGCACACAACAGAAAGATCAGTACTGAAGTGGTTAATATTTGTAGAATCCTGTTTCAAATGGACACATCGCATCAATGTGAATTTCAACAGCAGGAACATCAGTGCAAGGGATGTCCTTAATAGAGAGGTACTAATGTATACTCACAGTTGTAATAGACAGACGATACTTAAACTCCTGACCTCCCGTGACCTTTGGCGAGAGTTTGACCTTGAACATCTCAACTTTCTTCAGCCCCGGGATACTGATCACAAGATCGATGGTGACGTCAGACAAGACGTGGAAGTGCACTTTACCACTCACGACCCAACTGGAGTTGGTCGCTGAAATGACGTCATATTATAATCACTTTTGGCAAGGCATGCACTTGAGAATTATGACTATTGAGTCTGGTTCTTTTATAATGTATGTGCTACATTTGTAACAGATAAGTTTCTCCTTTTATTAAAGGGCCAGCCAGACATGGGATTAAGGTGACCAGGAGGATAATGTAATGACCTGCCACCATGCACCGCCACATGTAGCACTGTATGGACACCCCTTGGTTTCTTTAGACAGGCTCCTGGATTTGACTGGAGTGACTGGTGAATGAATTCAAAGTGCTTTGACACTGTTGTAGAGTATAAAATATGCAAATTAAGAACTGAAATTATCCTTATTTTCATTTTTCTTTTGAATTTTTGTGTACGTGTGTTATAGTTTTTGTCTACAATAATATCGCTACCGTCTATAGGCTACTTACTTTTTGAGGTAGCGACAGTGACTTCACCAATTCTTGCCTCTGTGTAGCCATCGATGTATATAGGCTTCCTGGAATGGAATGATTGTACTGCCCCTTATGTGTTACTAGAGAGTAAACTCATCTTCATAACCTATTCAAGGCCTAACTGCTAGCCATTCACTTGAATTGCTGAATGGAAGGGAATTAGAGAGATCACATGAATAGTTTTTATGTACAGCAAAGATATAATTTTCGGGCATAATTAAAAGTCCAACAGACAAATTTAATGAACAAATAAGCAGGTCATCTGTCTATTTGTCAATCTATTAAAGCACATTTTCCTATTTCCATTTTCATCACTTCAGTCGCGGGGAGGGGGGTGGGGGGGGGGGTTATTCAATTAAGTAAACGAAAACTCAGTCAAAGGCACAAAGTGGCAACCAGATCCTGTGACCACTGGGGGATTTGAGGGATAGTTGAAGAGACGCGCCTCCCCCTTTGGTCGGAGAGCAATTCTTTTTCAAGACGCCTCGTGGAGGGAGAACCATCAGACCCTGCACATTTCCAAGATCCTGGATCCTGGAATTTCTGGATCTGCCACTGCTGGTTTGACAGTATAAAACCTTCACCAGTACACCACCTCACTCTAGGAATGAACCCAAAGTTTAAAACTCACCAAATCCCGACTGTCGGGAAAGCAGGGCCCCAATCCCAAGAAAACGCCGACTGCCGAGTGCGTATGAATTGATGATACTTCTCGCTATTTTCACATGGATTCCTGTCAGCAGGAGGGATTGGATACGCATGAGCTTTAGCCTGCTCAGCCGCATACAGGACGGCCGATGTAAACACAACTTTCACTACATTTTTGCCAGGCTACAAAAAAAGGGGACACAAGTATCTTTGCTGGTAACAACTTGGCAAGGGATCCAACAACAGAAAGGAAGGATTCCATACCAAAATCCTGAAAAAGATTTTCCTTATTTTCACTTCGCACTATTTTTTAATTTTTCTAAATCACACTCTGTGCTAAGTTTCAATTCCGCCTTCTGAAGTAAAGAAAACATGATGGCCATCATTTCCAACAAAAAGAATTTGATTCCTTATCAAGAATCTGGATGAAATGCAAAGGATTTTAGTCAATGAACTTACCACAAGGAGGCCTTTGACATCAAAGCGATGCTTGATGAACATGTTTTTTGTTCTGGCGAGAAGTTTATCGTTGATGTAGACAGCTGCGACCGTGTCCAAGCCCTCACAGACCAGGTCAAGGTGGGGGCGGTCGTACACATCCTCAGATACTGAAATAATACAAGGATATGCTTCAAATTAAGGAAAACTGATTCGAGTTTCAAGAGCATTTCAAGAAGAGTATGGCCCTCAAAGTGAGACTGGATAGGACCACTATTAAGATCAACTGGATTTAGCAGATAAAGTCACCTTGATTCCGACTACATACCTAGAAAAGATCTTGAATACGTCCAGTTCCTGTACGACACCCAACGATACTTAATGTAATTGGATCGATAATAGGGGTCGTCTAGGAAGCCGCCATTGACCAGATCCATAAAGATTTCTCCAGGCACTGTGGCAAGTGTTACAATCTCACGTCCTGAAAAATGAACAGATTAGATAACAGATATTAGAACCTTGGGCTGCATTAACATAGGATTCACATGTCATATATCACTTGTCATAAGCATGTTCTTCATCAACTCAATACTTTTGAAAACATGACACTGACATGAGCGTATTATGCTATGCACCAAGGCAAACTAACCAGCATGCTTCCAGCTTACTGTTCTCCTTTAGCTGGAGACTGGATTGGTCAGAGAAATCATACATTGAGTCGGGGCGATTCCATACGTAGGTAGGCAAGCACACTGCACAGTTAAGTTTCCAATCAACATGATGAACCCCAAGATTGCACAAGTTCTCCTTCTCCTAGCTATAACGTCTTATTCTCCTTGAGGGTGAAAGTGACATATATTCATAAAGCCAAAGCCATGAAAGCCCGCAACATTATGATCATGACATGGGTAAAGCCAAGGGCGTGCCATAGTACAGCCAGCTCAGGCATGCAGATAGTTTTACTTTTTTTACTACTTTCTTCTTGGATGACTGTTTACATAGTAAGCACAAACTTGGCAATTACCCACCGGTTACTCACAATGAGTGACTGGCAGTTCTATGAACAACCTACCCACCTTCATCTTCGACAGCCCAGCTACCATTAAGGTTGATTTTTACGCCAGAAATAAGAGTTATTGCCAAAATAACAAGGAAAACAACAAAATCTGATTTTAATCTGGTGGCGGCCATTTTCTTCAAATGTCACATGATGTCACAGGTATTCGTTCGTTTCGCGCCCTGACCTTTACGCCCCCAGTCGTTTCGCACTCGCAACTCGAAGAGATCTGGATCTGGATGATAATCGACAAACCTCCAGTTGGAGTATGACGTCGATGAGGTATGGAGTCCACTATAAACCTTTCCAGAAATGGGGCGCTGAGTGTCCGAAATAGTGATGTCATAAGGGGAAACTGGGCCTCATGTTGGAGGGATGGTTGACCAACACACATGCCTTTAATGACGGACAAGGGGGAAAAAGTTAGTTCCAATGCAAGCCACCAATTTCGGGAAGCATTTATAGGCTACTGTCCGCCTATGTGGGATCTTACCTGCCCTGGCATAGACACTCAGGTAAAGGTACAAGGGACCACGGCTTTTAGTCTCATCCGACAGACCCTCGAGTATATAATACGTCAATGTAGGCCTACGTGTTGTGAGAGCCAGGAATTTTAGTTCCTTGAAAGCCACGCCGGTTCATCCAGAAATACAATCCTGGGTTCTCCCCGGGATCGAACCCGGGCCCTATTGCGTGGTAGCCAGCAGTGTTAACCACTAGGCTATGAGGCTATGAGTGACATCCACTTCGAATAGGCTGGTTACTCTTAATTAAATGTGCATCGAAGAGGGATCCTACGAATCGGAAGTACCGTACTGGTATGTGCCAAATTGACCGACTATACAGTCCAAACAGTTGGCCTATTCGACGATGCGGACATGACATTTACGAATGGACTATAACGTCTTCGCGATTTCTCATCTCGCAGTTTCGTACTCTCCGAAGACAGTCACAACCCTACAAGTTGTTTTTGCTTCATCGTAAAACAGTCACCCTGACCATTTTCCTTGGAGCCAACTTCTCTCATCTCTGACACGAAGCTGGACGTCATTCCAGTACTGACTTGATCTACAAGCTAGCATCTCACAATTTTCTGGAAGAAAATCACAGCCTTTTCTCTTCTAAAGCAGTCATCCTCGGCCTACTGTACTGTCTTAGACTGACCGAACAGCTCACTGCATGGTGCTCTAGACGACAGTGCACACCAGAGCTTACTGCCTTAGACTGAGCTATCATCTCATCGTGCTAGCGTGTAGACAGGTACAACCTGATATCAGATTGGTTGTGACATGGTCTCTACAGGGAGACATACAATAGGCCTACATGTGCCTTCCAATATCAAATATTATGGCTCGATGAATTTAAACAGTTTTTGTAAATCGCTGATGAATAATCGAGATATTTATGGCAACTCGTGTCGATAACAGTAGAAATAAAAACGTGAAAAAGAGCATCATATCCTTCATTAGCAGATTGATTGCATTCAGGGAGAATGGGGAACAAGCAACCTTAGTCCCCAGATCGGCCATGCAGTGTAAAATTGATACAACAGGTGGCAGCACAGACGTTTGGCCAACTCGTCAACAAAACGCCTTCCCCAGGAGACGAACCCAGTGTGACAGCGGATATAGTCCCCCTGAGGTCATAGTCCGGTAGCATTGTATTTGACCAATTAAGCAGCATGATCTATTGTACCGCTAACCCTAACCAAAACATTTAGCAATGCGGGCTATTGTTACACGGACTATCAGCCCTAGGACTACTATCCCCGCCACACCGGGATCTCTCGCAGCCTATGCGAGAATCGTTACCAGAACAACGGGCTGTTCTGTCAGTACCCTTTGTTACTGGTGTATTAATACAACAAGTGGAAGCTCAGACGATTGACGGGACATGTTAGTAAGCCCTGATTTAGCGAGTGAATATAATTTTTCCGAATGCGTGAATATTATTTAGGCCAACACTCTCAATGAACCACTTTGTAATTTATATATATGTATATTTGATTTCCTGTATACGACAAACGTGGTCGTCTGGAGTGAATGAACTTACTTATACTTTACTCTATATGTTCACATACGTCATGGGGTCAATACCAAAGGAGTAATGCTGAGAGAATCGGCACAACATATTATTTAAAGCCGGGTCGTGTTATGTAAGTTAAGTTCAGATAAGCTGTGAGATCTAACGGTCAACAGAGGCATTTTGGGGTTCATGCTGTTAATCGTCCCCGCCCTAAAAACGGGCGTGATTTTTTGATTTAAGGTAAAGCCTAGTTAGAATTATTTAGTTCAGATGGCAGCACTTGAGAGTGACGGACTCGTAAAGATTCGGCAAGTGTCATACGGATTTACCGTCCGTGGCCCTCTGTTGTACTGCTGCTGAGGAGGACCATGTTCTTCAGAAATGACTATTGCTAATGCGACAGTACCGGCCTGGCCCCTTCTCACTATGAACAGCGTAGCGGACCACAGCCTATTTTAATGGGCTAATGAGACAGCTGCACTCTGAATTCTGTCCTCACTTAAGACAAATCAGGTTTCTTGTCTTCCTGGATGAGATAATACTGGTATTCCACTTGCGGACAACATTGATCAGCTTTATAATCAATCTTACCTCGATATTGATGGTCGGTCTATAACTCAGAGTGTAGGTATGAGAAGTATTCTGTATATACAGAGCACTGTCGCAATCAACTGGGCTATCAGCTGGGACACTTAGGGTACAGCATTTATTCGTTTTCCTCATACTTTTTTGGGCTCTGTGGTACTTACTGCTGGTCAGTTTCTTGTTGACCTGGGGCAAGATTGGGACATTTCATCAGCTTCGGCATTCTGACGAGTGCTGCAGTGCAACATATGTTATTTCGAGATTGTGACCACCGCCAATGAATTCAAGTACACTATAAATAGTGGATATATTCATGACCAACATCACAATATAGCGTATCGCGACTATACTCTTAACTTATCCATGGGGCAACACATTAGAGGACAGATCAGTGCTAGCTCGGGATGATGGTTTATCAGGGGAAAAACCGTTCTTGGAGACAGATCAGTGCTTGCTCTGGGCGATGGTGAACTGGCGGAACAATCCACCCTGAAGACGCTTCAGTGCCAGCTTTGGGCAATGTTGTTTCAGGGGAACACCCTATCTTGAAGGCAGATCAGTGCCAGCTCTGGGCGGAGGTGTATTGGGGGAACAATTCATCGTCGAGACTCAAAGGAAGGAGCTATCATCGGTGCTTATACCGGTAGTGGCTTAAAGTCAAACTCCAGATGATCAATTAAACATTTGATGACCAAGACAAACGTTACTTGCCCAAGATCATTCTCAACCACATGACTACAGAGGTCCCAGGAGCGAAACGACTGGGGCGAAAAGGCAAGGGAGCGAAACGACCACAATTCTGGTTGAGCTATTTTTAGACCAGCACATGGTCGTGTTTGGGGACCATCTCACAAACGCGATTTTTGTTGCAGCGACTTATGGTACTGCTACAGCCCCGAAAAGCTCCCTTGTATGCAGCTAAAACTGGCTATTTGCTGGGTTTTATGTCCAATTCTTTCTTGACAACGATCTGCGATGGCCCCCACAAATAAACGATTCTTGTTGCAGTGCCAGTGCCGAAATTAAAACATTTCAGACAGTCAGAGGCAGAGGCGTTGTAAGGAAGATTGGTTGCATGCTAAATGCCGCCATTACTGAAGCTGCACGACTCACTAACTGGACACTTCATGATACTCTGTGGAGTCACAGGCGTGTGAAGGCACAAAGAGGCGATCATCCCTGAAGTAAATGGAACACCTCAATAAGAAACAACTAGTAGAAATAGGAAAATCGTGGAATTTTATTTTTTCAAAATCTATCACAATGTTCTCAGAACGCAGGGATCATCTCAAAATTGCTTATGTCTTGAGAGAATTTCATGGGGGTCCGTCTTTTCCCAGTCAAATGGCATTTTTTTTCGAACTTCCACCATCATTCAATCAACATTTTCCCAATGATTTTGAAGTTTGAAAATGTGGCCAATTTAGTATTAATTTTTGTAGTTTCCACATCTTCGGTTCGGTGTCAAATCATATTGTTAATACTACTTTTACTCGGGCCTGGCACGAGGGAATTCACGTTCAGGCCACACTGGGCCTTCCCTTCAGGCCGCACTGGGCCTGCCCTTCAGGCCGCACTGGGCCTGCCCTTCAGGCCGCACTGGGCCTGCCCTTCAGGCCGCACTGGGCCTGCCCTTCAGGCCGCACTGGGCCTGCCCTTCAGGCCGCACTGGGCCTGCCCTTCAGGCCGCACTGGGCCTGCCCTTCAGGCCGCACTGGGCCTGCCCTTCAGGCCGCACTGGGCCTGCCCTTCAGGCCGCACTGGGCCTGCCCTTCAGGCCGCACTGGGCCTGCCCTTCAGGCCGCAAGATCTGATGCTTACCCAAGTGCGGTGCAAATCGAACACACTATTTACATCTCATGGAAAGTATATTCTCTGTCAATTAAAACGATTGGTCAAATTTTCTGTAGGTATCCAAAGCGATGTATAGATTTCAACCACTATGGCAAAGAGTATTTTTGAGATGTTCCCTTACAACTATCATTTGAGTATTATTCATTCTATCAGTTGGATACATCTACTAATTTCACAGACTAAAGGCAGGAGCCAGTTGGGCCAGATTAAGTTACATGAAGCTGCTGATAGGTGCCACTACTACTATTTCACTGTTCTTTATACCATATACGGAACAATGAGAAAAAGATGACACAAGACGCAGTTCTCTAATCGTGCATATTAGTCACACGTAGAACACCTGTTGACCTCCCCCTGCCCCCAGCTTCTGCTGATAACCCCCTTTCAATAGTCAAGTTTCATTGCAAAGATTACGGTATCAGTGCACAACGGCCATGTGAATTACTACATTGTTATTCAAAATGATATTCTTGCAATTGCAAAATGGATCAAAAGAAAAGGTTCTAAAAGATTCATTTCCTCATTGGCAGGCCATACCAACTCAATAGCATTGCACACCAGTCCAAATGTAGAATCTGATGACACATATGAGGGATACAAGATACTCCCGGCGGAGAAAATGATGGCTTGTGATGAACAGCATCAAAATGGCCAAATTGGAACCAAAATCTTCACTGAATGACATTTACCCAGATGAATTCATCAGTGAACTACACTATGGTCATAGGAGAACAGGCCCCAAACCATTGCATGATCTATCATACTGCGGTCTGCACTGAACATTCAATACTGGCTTATGTGTATGCGTTCAAAGTCACATGTATCTCAGCGGAATCTAAGTTTGAGAAGTTTGAGTACCAACCATTTTTGGAATCCAATTCCTGGGGATTTGGACGGGTGTGCATTGCATGTAAGTACATATCAGCTGAAAATGATGCAAGTGATTTCATTGACATATTTTAACACTATAACACTTTAAATGTGTTTAAATTTATCACAAACTACAAGTACAATGTATAGCTTAATACTTCATCTATATACACTATAACTAAAAATATTCTAATTTGGGTTCCTTTATTATGAATCTCATCTGAAGAAAGCCTTTGTTTGGAGTGGTCTTTTCTATAGAATACCCTTATATGGAATCTTTCATATCACCCTAACTTGCCCTATCATTTCGAGATTAATCAAAACTGATAAACGTCCATAAGAGATGTGATCCTGAGTGAATCCTGTAACGCCCTGACGGTCGTCACCTCCCATGGATAGAAGACCAGCGTTAGAGCCTTGCTTGGTCCAGACATCATATGGAAACCATTTTGAGAGAATCGTCCCTTGATCCCCCATGCCTCCACAAAGACGAACAACGCCGGCTGGTCACTGGAGAGTGTGATCACGAAGTTCTTGTCCCGAGCTGTGACGCTTTTAACCTGAAAGGCAGAATATGACTGTTAGTAGTCACATATTGATCCTTGTTAGACGAATGGTAGGCTGGTCAAGTTATTTATTTTTGCCCAAACTGCAGGTTGATTGGCCTGTGTTATTCCTAAAGGGAACTGAAACCGCCGAGCCAGTTCGTATGACCTTGTTTTCATTTCCCGCGTATCGGGTGATCAGAACGAGGCATGAATGAAACATGGCGCCTCGCTGTCAATCATTGAGTGACGTCACTACTATGGAATTTACTACGAAAACTCATGAATGAAAGATCGCATGACTCACGTGATTCTCACATGATTCTCAATAATAACAAATTGAACTGCGCATGCTCGGGCACTGGGGGCGGAGCTACAAATCTGAACTCGAATGGGAAGTTCGAAGTTTGACTTTCTCGGGCGGTGAAAGTCGAAAAGTTGAATAAATCGCTCGGCGGTTCCAGTTCCCTTTAACTGAAGGGAGAATTCACAGTTTGAAGATGAAGCCAGCAGGTCGCTGCAGAGCCTGTGATCATCACTTGTCCTCTGCTGCCACATTTTTCACCGAAAAGAATGGCATATTAAGACGCACATGTTAATAGAACTATTAAAGGCCTACATTGTTAGTTGACTATTTGAAATTTGTAATTGAATTTGAAAATTCATATAGTGTTAATGCGTACTGGACATAAATTTCAAATATGCCACCATGTGGACAGATAAACAAACACAATAAGTACTGCGACACCCTTCCTAAAGATAGTGAGAAAATAATTTCACATTTCCTTCAGACCAAACAGGCAACTAAGGCCTGTATTCAGTCAGCCAAGACTAGTGACATAATCTAAATTGCCTATAGTAGCTATTATGAAGGCCATTATGAGGTGTTTTGAGCAGCTTATCAATAAAAGACCTAATCCATATTCTTACATCAACCCCCCCCCTGTCATTGTTGTCCAATTGTCATGAATGGGGGATTACTCACCATGCATTTCCTATGAACCACTCAGATCCCTCCGACTTCATGAAACTGATCCTGCCTGAGGACCTCAGTGACTGATCAGCGGGGCTGACTATCACAGTTGGCTTATTATAAGTTAAGCAACCCCGTTATGGGTGAAAACATGAACAATTTAGATCTCATCAAAACCAGTTTTGGCACTGTTCCCGAAGGAAATGGGAATTATTTTTCACATTTCTTATCAAAGTTCACAGCATCATACGCATGAACCAGAATTCTCAGAAGCAGAGGTGTTGTGGTTTCTGTGGTGATTAGCAGGTCCCATGTTACTCAAGCCCCGACCGCCTTGGGAATGCTTGAGAGAGGAGAGAGATTCCAGTGACTCACAGACAGTGGGGCCATCGTGTACCTCGAATACATCAAGATGAATTTACGGTAGAGAGCAACAGCATTGTAGCCATGATGTGCTTAGTTATTGTGATATCCACCTCTTTAGTTTTCTGAATGTCGTATGCCGTGGATTTTGAAGGACAAACACCAAATCTGCAATAGTCGCAATTTCACCCAATCATGGTGCCAACTCAATGTCCTTTAATCGTATTGACCATTGGGTGGACGTTCGCAATAAACCAACCTACCTTGATGTTAGCCTTTCTCATCCCACAGGCAGCTTTAGGAACGGTCAGGAAGTAAAAGTTTGAGGCCAGTGTCACGCTGGCCTCGTCTTGGACGGTAATCTCGATCATGTAATCTTCTCTCTTCAACTGACCCAACATCGTGGATGTCTCCGCTTCAAATATAACCATGGACGGTAAGATGGTGGACTGAAAAAATAGGTGCAGTTGGAAAATATAACATCCCTTCTCTTCAGAAATGATTGTTTCCCAACTTATTATTGAATATAACCATGGAGGGCTCAATCAGCCCCTGGAAATGTAACATCCCTTCTATTCAGAAATGATTGTTTCCCAACTTATTATTGAGTATAACAATGGATGGTAAGATGGTGGACTGAAAAAATAGGTGCAGTTGGAAAATATAACATCCCTTCTCTTCAGAAATGATTGTTTCCCAACTTATTATTGAATATAACCATGGATGGTAAGATGGTGGACTGAAAAAATAGGTGCAGTTGGAAAATATAACATCCCTTCGCTTTAGAAATGATTGTTTCCCAACTTATTATTGAGTATAACCATGGACAGCAAGATAGTGGACTGAAATGAAACGGCCAGGGGCCATTGTGCTCACCGTATACATCTTTTATTAGGCAGGATTATGCTTAGTTTAGAGGAGAATATGGTGAACACAATCAGGCATGAAGACTTTTTTTAGATGTGTATTGATGTCAAGTAATAAGACAGGGCAGTATATATAAGTTTATGATCCAACCAATAATTGTCTATGACATCAACAAGATCAATATCGTGTGATTGCTAAGAGTCCCTGCAATAAAAAATTCATCGAAAAAAAGTCATTAATAAGCGAGATATTGCACGTCCTACTTTTTCAGTTTTGACCCCCTGGTGGCCAAATCAAGAATCAGATCAGGCCAAAATTCGGTGTCAGAGATTATCTGATGTAGGGGGTTACATGTACCAACTTTCAAGTTCATAGCTTTAGCAGTTAAGAAACGTGCCATAGTTACACTCGAACGGTCAATTTACGCCATTTGACCTCTGTGACCTAGAAAAGGAGGTCAAATCCAAAAATCATAGGAAATGTGATGTATCCTTGCTAGGAGTCCCTGCCATAAAATTTTATCGAAAACAATTCACTCAAATAGGCAAGATATTGCACTTCTTCCTTTTTCCGTTATGGCCCCCTGGTGGCCGAATAAAGAATCAGATCAGGCCAAAATTCGACATCAGACGTTATCTGATGTAGGGAGTTATATGCACCAAGTTTCAAGTTCATAGCTTTACTGGTTAAGAAACGTGCCATAGTTTACACTCTAACAGCCAATTTACGCCATATGACTTCTGTGACCTTGAAAAGTAGGTCAAATTGAAAACCCGTATAATATGTGATGTATTCTTCAAAACAGTACCTACCATAAGAATTTTATCGAAAACAAGTCACTTATAAGCGAGATATCACACTTTTTAGATTTCCACTTTTGGCCCCCTGGTGGCAAAGTTAGGAATCAGATCGAACCAAAATTCAACGCCAGAGGCTATGTGATATAGGGGGTTATATGTACCAAGTTTCAAGTTCATAGCTTTAGTGGTTAAGAAACGTGCCATAGTTTACACTCTAATGGCCAATTTACACCATATGACCTCTGTGACCTTGAAAAGTAGGTCAAATTGAAAACCCGTATAATATAAAATGTATATTTGCTATGAGTACCTACAACAAAAGTTTTATCGAAAACAAGTCACTTATAAGCGAGATATCACACTTTTTAGATTTCCACTTTTGGCCCCCTGGTGGCAAAGTTAGGAATCAGATCGAACCAAAATTCAGCACCAGAGGCTATGTGATATAGGGGGTTATATGTACCAAGTTTCAAGTTCATAGCTTTAGTGGTTAAGAAACGTGCCATAGTTTACACTCTAATGGCCAATTTACGCCATATGACCTCTGCGACCTTGAAAACAAGGTCAAATTAAAAACCCGTATAATATAAAATGTATATTTGCTATGAGTACCTACAACAAAAGTTTTATCGAAAACAAGTCACTAATAAGCGAGATATCACACTTTTTAGATATCGACATTTGGCCCCCTGGTGGCCAAACAGAGAATCAGATCGGACCGAAAATCAGTGTCAGAGGTCAGCTGACCTAGGGCATTCTGTGTACAAAGTTTCAAGTTCATAGCCCTAGCAGTTAAGAAACGTGCCACTGTTAGGATACGACGACGACGACGACGACGACGACGACGACGACGACGACGACGGACACAGCGCTATCATATAGACTCCCCTTACGGTGAGCCAAAAATAGGTGCAGTTGGAAAATATAACATCCCTTCGCTTTAGAAATGATTGTTTCCCAACTTATTATTGAATATAACCATGGACAGCAAGATGGTGGACTGAAATGAAATGGCCAGGGCCATTGTGCTCACCTCATGTGGAGGAAAGATGGATAAAGAGCATGGTATTGTGTCATGTAGTGTTAGGTTTGATGTAGGTCCAAGCAATTACAATTTCCCCAAAATGGCCAATTTACAGTACATTCGACCTCTGTGACCTTGAAAAGTAGGTCAAATCAAAGAAGACCCTGGTGACACATTGAATGGTTGTTAGAATTAGATGTACCTATGATATAAAATTGGTGCCAATCGGGCAAGTCATTACTAGGAATAATGGCATTTTGAAGAATTTAGGATTTGGCCCCCTCCCTGGAGGCCAAACGGCAAATCAGATCGCACCAAACTTCGGTCCTGAGATCACCTGACCAAGGGGTACATGTGTACTTAATTTGTGATCAATAGTCATTGCAGTTAAGGAACGTGCCATAGTTACGGCCTGATGGCGAATTTATGCCATTTGACCTCTGTGACCTTGACAAGAAGGTCAAATTAAAAACCTGTGTGACATATACTGTATGGTGGTTAGATGTACCCATGATATCAAATTGGTGGCAATCGGGCAAGAAGTTTAGGAATAATCACATTTTTAAGGTTTTTGGATTTTGCCCCCTGGTGGTCAAGTGGTGAATCATATTGGACCAAACTTCGGTCCCTGATATCACCTGACTAAGGGGTAAGTGTGCACCAAATTTGGTATCAATAGTCATTGCAGTTTAGAAACGTGCCATCGTTACATCCTAACGGCCAATTTACACCATTTGACCTCTGTGACCTTGAAAAGGAGGTCAAATCAAAAACCCGGAGGATATATGATGCACCTTTGCTAGAAGTACCTACCATATTTTTTTCAAAATTTCCCGACTACTATTAAGGGAGATATTGCATATTTTCACTTTTAACGTTTGGCCCCCTGGTGGCCAAACCATGAAACGAATCGGACCGAAACTTGGTCTCCAAGGTGTCATTACATAAGGGTACATGTGTACCAAGTTTCAACTCAATAGCTCTAACAGTTACGAAACGTGCCCTGCTAACGGACGACGGACGACGACGACGACGACGACGACGACGACGACGGACGACGGACGCCACGGTATGGGATAAGCTCACCTCTTAGCAGAGGTGAGCTAATAACACTATGTTGAAAATCACCCCTGGATAATTCTCATTTGTGATGACTTTTGACACTGTCCCACTGTCCCACTGTAAGCTCAGAACACAGCTACCCTCCCAAGGTGATGGGATTGATCACACACTATCATTTCCTCAGAATTATACACTACCCACCTAAACAAGTCTTAGTTCGTACTACAACACTAGTGATTTTTGGCGGTATTTTTCCCGACATAAAAAAGTGTTTTGTGGACCTTTTTAAATGGTCGATTACATCGTATATGAAGACAATTATGACGCATGATTGCAATAGTACTCAGCAGTCAGAAATACCTTACAACTAAGGTTTTCGACCAAACTTGTAACTTTAATGATGCATGGTTTCATTTTCTGATGAGTATATCAGCAAAAGTGAAGTCTACTTGAGAGATCTGGGCACAGGCATTCGCACGTCATTATCTAAATAGTAACAGGTGCCAAAATGGAGAATTCCTGGACCGAGTGACATTTCAATATCAGTCTAGGAAACTCGGTTTGGACATGTTGGAGTGGTAAAGATCAATGAATGAATCGTGAATGATTACCTGATAACAAACCAGGTCTATAAATAACAGGGCACCAAGTTGTTTAAGCTATCATGTCATGGTGATTGGAACCAATCATTTGGCAAAGTCATGCATACTTAGGATTGCTCCCCTCTGAGCTCTGAGTGATGGACTTTTGGTTGTGATTTTTTTAATCACTATCAACCTGAGGTTTGACAGTCTTCAAATCTTCGCCAAAAACAGGTAAAGCAATTATATTATTCACAATGTGATCTTATTTCTGTTCCTGAAAAGTTGTTTTCAGTGTATTTTCTCCTTGAAATCGATCACTTCAGGTACTATTACTGTGCATACCTAGCTAAATTAGTGTCTAGTTTCGTCTCTGATGACATTTATTTCGTAAAAATCGCTGTTTTTTTCTAAAAAGGTGTTTTTGTGGTCATTTTGGCTGTTTATTTCGAGGGTACGGTAGGAGGTCATCGTTCACTCGATAACTCTTTTTAAAATGAAATAAAAGCGTTTTAAGATACATGATATGAATTGATATTAATATTCGTTAAGTGGGATTGTCGGTGGACGTTCATTGGTGAACAGTTGTGCTGGAATTACGAAAATATATCGATATCGTTGAGAGTTCATTCATTAGGGGCCTGCTCTCAATTTTCCTTACAACGCCTCTAGCACTGGGCAATTGCCACCATCTTGAAAAGCAGTGCCGCGGATGGCTATCGCATCCCCACTACGCATGAGAACACGATGGCTGCCCTGCGCTGCATTGATAGTTCGTAATAAATTCACATAAAAACACACCAGAAGATCTCCGATTTTATTTACAAAGATCATATTTTGTTATTTATTGATAAAACAAGCCATTTTACCACAGCAGGTGACACATATTAGGCCTGAATAAGACTTTAGAATTTGAAGTGGTGGTGACGATGCCGATATCCAAGAAGGCGGAAATATACCAGTGGTCAAATCTCATCTATTTTGGGTAATTGCATCATTATTTCTTTTTGTGATTGGTGATTTGTAAAATTGAGAATGATTGAAAAATCAGTATTTTTTCACCCAAAGGCATGAGTGAACATTTGATAAGTTTATTGTGATTTAATTGGTAATTTGGTCGACATTTTGACAATTATATTTAGCAATATTTCGATAAATGCGGACCTGCTTCTTCCTCTTTTCGCAGTGACGGTGTTTCGATAACTCAGGTCAGTTTCACGGCAAAAATAAGTGGTAGTTTTGAAATTCGAATGTGCATTTATTGATGTAACGATAAAGTACATTTCCGAGAATAATTAGTGAAAGTTTCAGTAGGTGTCGATTTTTGTAAAGTAGTGTATAGGCGATGGATTGGCTCAGCCATGTGCTCGTCGTGTCAGCGGGGCGCAAGCCGTCATGGGATGGGGGATGTACACTACTACAATGCACGTGATTGATGGTTGAACATTCATTCTCGTTGACAGTGTATTATTGAAATATTTGATTGTGATGATGGTGTATTGTACTAGGCCTTGCATGCTCCCAATGTGTGGCATATTTCACATTGATACTACCAGTATCAATTACAAAAAAATAGATTGTGAGTAACAATAGGCCTACAAACAATGCTACATGTCATGAGGGTGGGAACGGGGAAGGGGGGGGGGTAACTGTCTCGACGTCCCGTTAGGAAAAAAGGCTTACCCGTTTCCCAATACGCAATTTTAGCCGAATCGTGACGCAAAACACGGCTTGTCTCGAATCCCGCTAAAATAAGGGTGTCTATCCCGAATCCCGACAGTTATTTTCGGCCCATCCCAGTGTCCCGAAAATACCCGTTCTCCCCCTCATACATAGTAGACCATATTGTCACATTGATGTTTTCTTTCATTACAGTTAGACTTCGAGATCTACATTTTCGACAAAGGCCTGGTGTAATATTATTACGTACTTGATGAAGGTAATATTAATTTCTTCAAATATGAAGCATGACGTTAATGGAGTACCAGCACAACTTCATTGACTGCTACGTGGCGCTGGTGGAAACTAAGGTATTGCATCGCTCATATCACTTGAAAAAAACATTTACCCTAGTTACGACCAAAGCTGCTTAGCAGAGGGCGATACCTCATCAGGAGCGCCACAATCATATCATTGGTGTGAAAGCATTTGTATGAAGTTTTTCAGTTCTCAATGTGTTCGAAACCTTAATTGTGAATTTGTGCACTTCGAATTCAAATTTACGTCACTACGTTAGTTTGACATCCATTGATGTCACGGTAATTTCACTGTTATGCTGTGCTGCTTTCAGGTTTAATGACACGAATGAGTACAAGTACATTACATTTTTCGACGAAGGCCTTCTGTAATTTCATACGCTTCTTACGGTTAGTATTGATTCATAATTTCTAGTAAAAAAGTTAATTTTGAAAAATATGTTACAATACAATAGACCTGCAAATACCATATATGCAAGTTTTGAACAAATATCACACATATTCCCCAGTTGACTTGTGATGATATTGATAATGGTGGTGGTGGTGTTATCATGTACATGGCTTCTAACGTAGTAAGTGTTTTCTTTTCAGCAACATTCAATAGATTTATTTACTGTATTATCATTTCGACCAAGGCGAATTCGACACTTCAATTACACAAGGTTAGTAACTTTTGTTCACAAAATCCAAATGGAGGCAAATACAGAACAATCAAACTTAGTCATTCCAGTCAGTTACTGAAGCACAGTGAAAACTGTCGGGAGCAGTGCAACTGATGGCATGTCAAACTTCCAGTGACTGTCCCTGTCCATATATTTCAAGACAGTACAAATCTTGTAATCATTTTGTTTATGCAATGTACGTTATTATGTATCATTTCAGCACAATCAAACTTAGTCATTCCAGTCAGTTACTGAAGCACAGCGAAAACTGTCTGAATTAGTGCTGCTGATGGCATGTAATTACTCTACTACTACTACCAGTGACAGTCAATGTCCAAATATTTTCAAGTGTGTGAAATTAGTACTAGTCTACTTCTTAGTGTTATTTGAATGCAATGTATGTTATAAAAATATTTTTTCAACACTATATCAACATTCTCATTCCTGTCAGTTTCTGAAAATCAGCTAAAGCAATCGCTACCAATGCAGCTGATAACAGCAATTCTTTTTGTTCCCAATGCCCATCCATGACAATATATTTCACGCATGTGACAATCATGTAATCATCCTGTTTTTTGTGTTCTATTCATGCAATAAATAAATTCAGTATTTTCAAATCATTGGTGCTACAAAACTATTCTCATTATAGATTATTCATATTTTATAAAATGCTGTCATGTCAAATTTTGTGTCCTAGTATAAATCATAATGAAGTCGGCATTTTATATACAACTTTTGTACTCCTCCTAAATAAACATACAAATCTTGTTTTATGTAAACTTTGTATATGTGACCCGTCACAGCAAAACCAGGCGCATGTCGCTCTGAGCTTGGCAGGTTGAGACGGACTGTTCTAATCTTTCATTAGCGACACCATTTCTTACCAGAGTGCCTCCTTCATTCATACATCTTGTACTTTAACTCAAGATACCCATCTTTGAATATTTTTAGTATACCAAGTACTACAATGTCAATGTATTGAAGTCATGTTCTTGTAGTGTTATTGGCTTTCTATTATCTTGTCAAAATACCACTTGGTTCTCGCAAAATCTCAATAAAAACAAATGCTATTGCATGTATTGCATATTCTAACAGCTATCCACTGTATCGATTTATCCATCATCTGTACTATTTGTCACAAAAATGTTATATTATGTAAATCATATTTCATTACATAATGCACACTGCCAATTACTGCTGAACCATTCATATGTCATTTAAATAAATAATTTTCAACTTTTTAAAACCGTCTTATAGTACTGTTCTTGTCACTTAGCTGAACCAATTGCTCTATAGCATGAAATTTCCAGAAATGCCCCAGGGACTGAAAAGTGCTGTTTTAACAGAGAGGTGTCCTAAACTGAGAAGTCGAGTTGAATGGAAACAACCAATTTGGAACCAAAAACTACTGTCCTTATTAAAGAGGTTGTCCTCAATAGAAAGGTGTCCACAAAAAGTAGGTCCACTGTATATGAAAGTACAAACCCTGGTACATGTAGTGACATCATCTACTCCTCGATGTGGACACCTGCAAATGCAGCGACAATGTCACATCAGTTATTTAATTCATCGTCCTTTGTGCAGATGGCACCACCCATCAAACATGTTGGTGACGAATAGTGTCGCAGCATTTCGTCACCGAGCTTTCACGAAAATGCACTGTCATTCATTCAGCCATAAGTGTAAGACTGTAGGGTTGTTTCCAACCAAACCATGTTCGAAATGTGTCAAGCATTCGGAACACCCAAAGACTGATTAGAGAAGTCAAAATTGAATGGAAACAACCAATTTGGAACCAAAACTAGTGTCCTTATTGGAAAGGTTGTCTTTAATAGAGAGGTGTCTACTAATGTAGGAACCCTGGTTGTGACATTGTCCACTCCTCCAGCTGCACACCACCAAATCCACAACAATGTCACACCAGTTATTTAGTTCATCATGGTTATGGTCATTGTACTTTCATCTTATGTAAAATGTAACTTTTTACACGGTTTCAATAAACGATTTGTAATTTGTAATTTGTAAATTATAAATTTCACTAATAATTTGACGCCGCCAATTCCACTGGTCTTCGAAATACGTAAGCTACACTGTTGACGACTATGACACTCCTCACAAACCACATTGTGAATCAGACGCCGATAGGCTTGTTTCTACTTATTTTGACCTAAAAAGGCATTGACATTCACAGGTTCATTTCATTTTAACTGACCAGTATTTTTCCTACAAATTTCTTTAATCAGAAGAAAAAATCATTTGCAAATTTGTCTTTCCAGTATTGATCATGATACATTGCTACAAGATTGACATGATCAATGTGTGCATTCTTACAACCAGTTGGAATAGAAACTTGCAGAAGGAATCTTGAAGTAGTCTTATATCAGACAACGTCATAAGCAGTCAATTTTTTCAAAGTCAACTGAAAAAAAACTACACAATTTGAAAGATCTCCAAAGCCTCTCTCCATTGCACCAAGGAACATATCAATCAGTGATTATTTTCATTTCTCAAAAAGTTCTAGTTTAGAGTTGAACTAACAAATTGACCTCTTAGTTATCATCCTAATGCAAGCCAATACAATACCCTAACCCACTATAACAGAAAGGATTGCATAAAAGAACATCAAAATCTGTAAGCTATAACCATTTGCTTGGAACGCAGACAATTATACAAAGTAAGATTCAGTGCACAGACAAAGGTAAACAATCACGAAACAACTACTTCTTCTTCAGACAAGTCAAATAGTTTCACTTTCAGGATTAAACAATTCTGTATCATATCAACGATAAATATATTCAACCTCCATTTTATCAAAATGGCCGCGGCGATAACTTCACAAAAGAGGAGACAAGACCACCATTGATTTTTTAAGCCTTTTAGCAGTTGAATTGTCAATGTTTGACCGCGACGCATCAAATACTGCGTGGGGTTGTGAATCTGAAATTTTGATATGATATTTCAGACAGTCGGGCAAGTAAATGGTGAAAAGTAAACTGGTAGTTGACCACGGAAATTTTTTGATAATCGACAAATTAGGCAGACATTGATATTTCCACCCTTTTCAGCCAACTGGCAGAAAATCTCAAAACACGCCCCGCCCCCTATTACCAAATTAGCAAAATATTTTTTCAATACCTCTCCAAATATGTACTTGAGAGTTAAAAACATGCACTCGTCTAATTGATAGGCCTCGACCCTCCAACCTATGAATATTCATTAGTGGTCTTGTCTCAGAGTAGTGGTGAAATGCCACCTGGTGAGAAACCTGAAAAGTATCCTTTACACAAAGCGGCCAAAGATGGCAACTTGGATCTAGTTCAGTCTCTTGTCCACCAGGGGGCAGATATCACCGCCAAGAATGACGAGGGGCGGATGGTGCTGCATTGTGCGGCAATGTCAAGTGAACAGAAAGTTGTTGAGTACCTAGTCAGTCAAGGAGCTGATGTCAACTGTAAAACAGAGGGTGGCAGTAATCCCTTGGCAAACTGCTCATTAACGGGTTACATGGACAGGGTGAAATACTTCATAAGCCTTGGGACTAATGTCTTCACTGAAAACAAAGTAGGATGCAATGCATTGCACTGGGATTTCCAATGGTTAAGTACAAAGTATCACCAAACATAATACTTGAGAGTGATAAATGTCAGGCAAGATAAAGCTCACAGTTTGAAATTACTTTAAAAAGGTCAGAGGACATAAAGTTTTCATGTTTTATTTAATTAGGTGTATAGTTCTTTGTATGGGCAGGTCTATAGATTATCAACAAGCATGCAGGACGTCCAATGACGGCATCCAGAATTAGTTGGGTGGCATCCAGGCAGCCGCTGATATTCTGGCAGCTCTCAAAGCTGTTTCTGATGCCACAACATTCTTCTTCCAAAAAATCATCAGAAAACCCGCTGCAGGCTTCTGAAACACTAATTCTGTGGGGAGAACAAACATACCCTCCCTTCAAGTCTTCACTTTGAATGTTTCGAAAGCATTTTGTGAATTTTGCAAATCTTAACATTGAACATTTCCCACTTCCACAGCCAACCCGACGTCTTCTGAACCTTAAATTATCCTAATGTCATTTATGATTTTGAGGGGATAAGAAAATCTCACAAAAATCATCGAAAATTGAAAATCTCAGATGTTTGATATTTTGCGATTATCAAGAAAGCAGACACAACTTTTGTAGAACTTTCTTTAAGTCAGAGAAATGACCAGAGCATGATTCCACTCTATTTTAAGATTAATAACTTCATGATTTGAAAAGATAGATTTTTTCGTGACACTTTGATGAAGAATTTTACGATTGACGTAAGTGCAGACTAAACTGAGGTACATCAAGGGCATTATATTACTCGTTCAAGAATCGCTTTAAAGGCCTACGCCGTTCGTTTGTTCAAGATTCGCTTTAAGAACAAGCTAGGCCAAGAAGTGTTTGAAACTTGGGCATATCATTGAGTATCTCAGTACAGATGCACTTATTATCAGTGACACAATGACATTTTCAATATTTGATAAGGCCGAAATTCGAGTTTCACTTTACATTCACTTTATTGATGGGGAAAAATGATTTTTTGAAGATGATATGTCATTAAGAAGAAGAAGAAACTAATAATGATCAGAATATGGCCCACGTAAAATGGGTCCAACAAGAGTGAAGAGAAAGTGAGACACGTCTCAATTGGCGATCAAAGGCCGCTTGGGTGGATCTAGGCTTTGTCATGTTGATAGTCTCTGGCCAGATAGATGCCTATTTTAGAACAAGCCAGCCAAGATGAGTTTGAAAACATCAGATCACACAAACTCAGGCATGTCTCAGTACACATGTACATACTCTCAACTCAGCTCTATAAGACCAGGTTGATAATACCGTCCAATACCACATTTATGATGTTTATTCACAAGGATATTCATCCAGGTTAGGGGTGGTAGGCCTATACAAATTCTCGTCAGACCTCATTGGTTGGAATCGAGATTTTGGGTAATCCTACATGTATGATTAACATGTAATGGGCGGCAAGAAATACATGATCTGGTCTTATATAGCCGAGTTGAGAGTATTATCACTGACACAATAACATTTTCATATTTGATCAGGCTGAAGTTTGAGTTTCACGTTACATTCATTTCATTGATCAGGTTGATGGGGAAGAATAATTTTTGACGATGATATAATGTTATTACATCTACCTGTGATAAAAACTTGGTGATAATCGAGTCCCAAGTTAGCGTGATACAGCACTTTTTGTGCTTTTGGTCAATACTCTAAACTCTCCGATCTAAGACTGTTTCTAGATATGTAAGCCAAGCCCCCTGTAGATATGATGCGCATTGTCGTTGGATGCCATCCAACATTCAACTCAATCGGGATGAACAGTGAGTGGGTAATAATAATTTGTTCAATGCTTATGCCTTTCGCCTTCGGATCCGCTTTATTATCCAATAGTTGATTAACTATTAACACTGATAGAGAGGTGTCCTAAGTAGGGAGGTTATGCCATTATTGTCCAATAGTTGATTCATATGTATGTTTCATGGGGGGTCTTGGGTCCTTTATATGCACTTTGATGAAAAGAAATCAGTCTTAATTATTGATTATTTCAACATCATTGAGAGGCACATTCGAGAGTATTTCATTATGATACCTTATACCTTATGACTATTCTACTGGAGGCAATTTATAATTACCAACATTGCTATTACATTGTAGTGTTAGTACTTAGGTCATTCTAATTAGGGCATCCTGACGAATATATCTGTCAACCTCGATCCTAGTACTGTACTTCTAATGATTTGTATGAATGGAAATCACAATAAGAAATATCAGATCGAGGTTACAGTGTGCACCATGAAGGAGACAGTGCTCTCTAATCATCAGATCAAACAAACAGGGAACATGTGAGTTACTAAGTGTGTGACATTCCCAGACTCAAATGTAAGCGACGCTCTGATTGGGTGCACTTACTTCTGCGCTGGCTACTTCACCAAATGCGGGCGAATGTCTCTGGGGTTTGTGGGCACGGTCAGAGAAGCAAACATTAACCCCTGATTTCCTCAGGATGTAACTAGAGAAGCAACAAACATTGAATTCACTCCACCCTTATTAACTGAACACAATGTCTAATTCATCAATTATGGAAACTTCTCACTTGTTAGGCCTAATCAGAGTTGTTTGACAGATCCGGGCCTAATCAACTCCCTAAGTGCACACGGGAAGCCATTGCTTTTGTTCACTGTCTGTAATTGCAAGGTAATTGGACCAAAAAGTCACCATCGCCGTCTCTGCAATTCTAAGTAGATCGGGACTGAACAGACTTGTCTGTGATACAGAGGCATCCGCATGGTAGAGGCGTCCGCAAGGGGAGGTTCTACTGTATTCTTCTAACTACTTTATTCATCAAATATCATTGTAAAGGGTATAATTGGTGGAGGAAGTAGGCTAATTTTGAGACAGATGCTTTTTTTTAATTAAAAAAATATCCCAATGTCACAGGGCAGTCGGAGTAGAAAACGGGTTAAATAGAATGTTGACTAGCAGGATATCGCCACTTCAACTGAGTTCGAAATAGAAAGAATCCACTCAACAAATGGTCTGATCTATCACGAGACATAACACTTGAGAACTTTAAAAATAATTCCAGCAATAAGTTTTTGAGAAGGTCAGACCTAATATCAGGCACACTGTTTATCTCGGCAAGTAGAAACAGTGGAGGGAATATACCAATACCTTATAAAAGATAACTCAAAATAATGCCAAGCTCAATCAGGTGAACTGGCTTGTGTTCCTTCCCACCACCAAGACAAGTTCGGTCCGCTGCCATTTCGGCCCATGATCTATGACTAAAAGGACCAATGGGATTATTAAAGGACCATTGGTAAAATTATGGGCAATATTACCAAGCTGTTGGCAGCCCATTCACCACCTATTCTACATACTAGCATATACCCATGGAGCGGGCATAGTTGAAATGTAATATACATTAGTTAAATGGGCACGATGATTGAACTACATTAAATTTCAAACGTTACTGAAGTTTTATTAAAGGTTAAACACGCAATGAACTGCATTTAGGGACTTATTGCTGCTATCTACATGCAACCCCCAATAGATTGATTGGAGTACGCTATTTTACACAATGCATTGAGACCAGTGACAGCAGGTCCTGTTCCAAATAAGGCCCTCACATATTAGGCATATCACCTACCCACTCCCGTACCCAATGCCACTGTCGGATCAAAGCCAGGTGCATGGAGAGATGCAGAACACAATTCAAACTGACAACATCAGTCAGTAAAGAATAAATCAAAGAGCAAGCGCTGGCCACTGTACATATTTTGTCCATCCTGGCATAACTGTTTCTCGAATAGAACTAAAATAGAATAGGCTAATCATTAATCTCCCTGCTAATACCCTGCACCATGGACCAGGTTGTGTAGCACTACATACGTGCTGGAAGCTAATACTGATGTGGCAGGGAGAATATGCGTGAAGTTTGTGTATGCTTTTGAGAATGAGCGGAGCTCTCCAGTCGACGTGCTCTCTGAAAAGTTGTTATTTATTCTAAAACCACCAAGATATTCGACGTATGACACCCTCAGTGACACTCTTACTTATGATCCACACCTACGAAACCAAAAGTTGCAAGAATTCGACGCATTTTCGAGGCCCAATTTTGAAACAAAAATCGCCTCCTATTTAGCGGCCACAACGCGCATTATAGTATAGATTTCCAAGGCATTCAATGCGGTAGAACCTAAAGAGGGTGACCGTATCATAGATGACTGGAGGTCCCAAATAATGACCAGGCAAATCTGTATCAAAGTATTACAAAAGTGTTCCGTCAAAAGCTTTCGTCGTGTGCTGCCGCCTATCGGCGGTTCCTGGAACATTGCGTCAAGTTTCAACACTTTATTATCGTTCTCTCTAAGACGTCATAGATATCATATCACTGTGGTTCATGTTGGGAAACTTTGTTTTGTTTCCAACGACGCGGGGGAACTGCAGCCCATGCGCGTGGTCCCCGTAGATTCTTTATAGAAGGGCTTTTCAGTCTGAGATCGAGCAGAATGCTAGCACGACTTAGCATTTGAGGTAGTTCATCCCTCTTGCATGAGCAGACACCCCACAGTCTCTCAGTAAAATGCAAACCTCGGCAAAATGAGCCACAGGAGCTCTTTCACATACATGTGCTATTCCCATGCACTGACTTTTATGGCTGTATCAAAACAGTATGACGAAACGAAATGAGCGATTAGTTGTACCTGGAATGTGCTGTAGAGATTTGCTGAATCCATACAGGGAATATGACGTCAAGGAAGTGGCCACCCACTGAAAGTGTCAATTTCAAGTGTCACAATAGCGCAAACGGTAGAGCGATGCGCAGTCACGCGCAGTGTTCCAGGTTCAACTCCTGCCCAGCCAAGGGGTTTCTTCTTTTAATTTTCATTCTTTGCTTTTATCTTTTATTTTCCTTTTTTATTCTCAAGAGATATACCGGTAGAACATTTTGAAAACGGCACTCTGCGTTGGGAAGGGGGTTGGTTGGTACTGCTGGTACCAAACTGTACAACATTTTCGGTTTACTCCACCGGCTCCACATGCTCCGACTGGCTGCCTAATAGGCAGACATCATTTTGGTTCCCAAACCGCCACTAGGGTTCGGCTTCGAGAACCGAAATGAATATGGGTCATTTTAAAATATAGCCAAGTATTACAATCCTCTGGGGATATTTCCCATATTCCTGCATGTAGGTCCCTATGCTTCGCCTGAACTTCTCTCTCTCACGGCCCTGACAGGACTCCTGGGGCATGAATGGAGCTTGGTGTTGGCCCAGTACCGATAGCTGACCGAGAATATAAAACTAAGCAACCAATAGCCTTGGCTGTGGTTCCATCCCCTTTCTAATGGGTGTAATAAATTGGGTGGATAGATAGAAATAAGCCAAAGATACAAAACTAAACTTGAACTTTATTAAGATATAATCTTTGAAATGACTATGGCCACATAGGCTTAATAGCAAGTGAGGCAAAAATTACAATAATACAACTCTATTTAACAATGCAACATAATTTTACCTGAAGGAAAAAAAATCACAATGGGAATGCGGAATCCTAAAAATTCATTCATGAGGGCCTAGTAGGCTGATAGGCATAGGCCATCTGAGTTTAACACTAACAGGCTCAGGCGATTGCTCCTGGCCTCGGAAATCGAAGGAAAACAAAATTATAAAATAGGCCGGGTCTATTTGGCAAGCCGCTCGCCGAACAGGCATCTTTTTTTTGTCCTGTTTGGAGAGCCGCTTGCCAAACAGCACTAAAAGCCACCCTGTTCGGCCAGCCGGGCTTGCCAAACAGGTAAAAAATCTACCCTGTTTGGCGAGCTGGAGACTTTAATATTAATGAGTTCGGCTCTCCATTCAGGACAAGAAAAAGTCGCTGTTTGGTAAGTCGGGCTTGCCAAGTAGTCACTTCCTATAAAATATTAACCGCACCATTGTGATGGCAGTGCATGAGTGGTCCCGGTTCCCTGCGCAGATTCAGCGAATCTTTACCAGTCCATGAGTCACAGTATTCTAACCTCGTCCCCAGGAGTCATACACACTGTGTGTCGAGGTTGACTCGATGTATTCTACTTTGTGGATACAGGCACAACTCATTGATCATTTCGTTTCGTCATTTCGCCATTTTGTCATTTCGCTGTTTTGATACAGCAAACTTTTATGTATGCTGAGCTGAGCAATTGCCTGTTGACTCCAAGTGTATAAAGTTAGACTGAGAGACATTCCCATCCTTTTTGATAAGGGTCAGGGTTATCACTACAGCTTTGAAACTGAACATCTACTACGCAAAGCAAATTTAGGTAAGAGCAATTTTATAATTATTTTGAAAGGTTGGTTGAGGTGTACCCAACAAGGTTATAATCAGTACAAAGACCAAGTTACTCAAAACCAAAATGCCTCTGTATGAAGCACCAAGTGGGCACATTTATCCTGATGACATGGCGGTGATTGGCACCTTTATAGAACTTACTAGAAGAGGTGGTTGCTTTCCTCCAGGAACTTCTCGATTTTTTGACTCGTTTGATGGGTTGTGAGGACATAGATATGAGCTTGTATCCTGCCATCAATCATTTGGTATAAATTCAATCTCTGTAAATATGACTATCATCCCATGTCTGTAAACCATTTTACCACATTTATTGCCACTGTTATGAGGTGGGAATAAAGCTTATGATTTATATGAGAAGTATTTTTGCCTTTTGTGATAGCTTAGAGTAGTTGTTTCATCCTGATTCATATTGTCAGCTCTTTACTCAGTATTCTTATGTCAACGGGACGTACCATTGTCATTTTGCCCCCTGCCCAAGACCCTGAACTATTAGCCAAGCCCCTCTGAGACAGCTCTGGTTTGCCAGACTTGGGTGTGACATTGTCCCTGTCTCATAGTTTGGTGAAGCCTTAACGCTCGACCCGGTTTTACGCTACAATATCTTTATGGAACTAGTTTGGCCAATAAAGTTACTGGCTACGGAACAAAAGTTCCGGTGGACGTACGTAGCTTTAGTTGTTAAGAGTAGTTACCAGATTTCGGAGACAGTTCGTGTGAGGCGGAGTTTTAGCCTCATTAGCATTTTGATGATGCATTTTGATATTGATACTGAGTATGCCAATAAGATCTCTGCAGACGATCCAGCCGAATTAAAGACCAACCTTGGAATATGATATTTGTGTGGATAATGTGTTTCTTATTTAAAGTTCCAGGTGGAATCCAAGAACTCAAGACTGTACTTCCTCCTCATATAGCTGCTGTCACTGGAACGATACTGATTACCCCGAGCACGAGGATTCAAATAGGATCTGAAGGTAATATTCTTCTCTTTACTTTTCCTGACCCCTTAGAGAACCTTACATGTTATTCCCAATCAAACAATTACATTCGTGGCCGAAACTTTGCAGGAATACATTTCTACTGAGTCATATCCAATTGGTTGTCCTAAAGTCAATAAACATGTACTGAATTTAAACAAAAAAGGGACAATATAGGCATTGACAAACTATATCGTAGCTTGGCAAGTTGAAGTTCGCTTTCTAAAACGCATATCGCCCCTTCCAACAAACCAATTTCAAATCTCCGCGAGCTTGTTCCGTTCTATAGTGCATAGCGATACATAGCAGGCCTAGACCATGTATTCGCCGGGATTCTGGTCACGAGTCGGTATTGGGATAGAAGAGGTTGGGTTGGTTTGCAAGGACATACCTGTAAACAAGCTAATGTTTATTTCAACGCCTTTGAAGGCCATTGTGTTCGTGAGCAAGTGATCGACCTAATTAACAACTAATTCCCGTGATTTTCAGCGGGTGCGTACCAGCTTTAATTAGACCGTGGTACGTACATCTCATTCATGGGTGATTATCATGGTTGGCACTGTATAGCACAAGAAGCATAAAGATAGCTTGAACAATTTAGCAATGTTTCGTTTCATATCGCGCGCTCTCAGTCATAAAATGGCATCGGCACTTCTGATTACCGTCCACCAAGGCATGCATATAAGCATTTGAGATACGAACGATGAGGCCGCGGTTGCTGAAGTAGACTGGAAAAAAAGTAATAATTGCCAAAGTAGTGAGCGACTGCAACAACCTGAGCATTTCTGTGTGCCTCCTCAGTCTAAAAACGCACTCTTGTTGCGCGAATTTTACTTCGGAGTTCCGGACCGTTTTTCTTTCCGACCTGCGCTCCCAGGCCCAGCTCCTACGTACCTGGTATATGAACGCGAAAGCATTGGCATTGAGGCGTCAGGTACGCCCGTCACGTGACTGCATGATATGAAGTGGCTTCGATAGAGTTTATTAATTTTTTCATTGTAAAAGCCATCATTCCTAAGAGACTTCATTCGATTGGTTGACACTAAAACAGTATGATATAACTGATTCTAACACATTCGACTGTAACGCAGTGTTGATTGATATGTATTATGTAATACCAAGCATTGATTAGAGACGAAAACTTTTAAAACAGGCTATTGGTAAGGTAACACTCAGTTTTGAATATAGGGGGCTTTTGTAATTTGATTAGCCTTGACTCTTCCAAGGTTGGACTTATCTCACTGCTTCTGCGTGAAATAGTTCATTAAGACAAATGATTTTACACTGGGCCTCATTTTCGAGGCAGCGCTCTTAATTTCTTATCTTGATCTGTGCGACATTAAGATCTCGTGTTTCATTGCAGGCAAACTTGTAATCGCCTGGTAAAGCACTGACCCAAACAAGTGATAACCGTCGCATGTGCTTTAAATCGCGGCTTCACCAATCTAAATCGCTCGTCTGTGGAGCTGTTACTATTTTTTCTCGCGGACGAGAGATTCTTTTAACTCTCCGTTTTTTGCAGGATTATATTAAATTAATTGGACTTGTTGATTGTACTGTCTTTAGCAGGTGGCAACATATTATATCATCGCAATTCTCTGCATATAAAGATCTTTCAACTCCGAGAATGCACTGCATTATACAGTGCGTATCAACAAAAGGTAATCTAAAGTCAAGGGGTTAATATTCCAAGGCTATTTAGTTTCAGAAGCTACATGTGGTCTACTATTGAAGAGGATATCCTCAGATTTCCATTGATACCATTCTTGCGTTATTACGGTCTCGCATGACCGAGTAAATTGTAATAGAAAATGACGAGTTCAAATCGAAAATTTCCAAGTTTGTGCAAGTTGAATGAATACGTTCAAATTGTACGTTTACAAACTTAAAAAGATCAAAACGAACACGATTTTCTCGGGAATTATTTGGCTTTATTCAGAGATCTTCTTATCTTGTATTTTATGCACCCACACTTTCAACATGCCCTCCGCCTCTTGCAACACAAAGTTCACAGCGATAGAGCATGCCCTGAACTGCTTTTCTGATCACTGCGCGATTCCCGCGTAAATCATCCACTTCGTGTTGAATTCGGCCATCCAAGTCATTAAGATCACGGGGAGGAGTCGCAGACACCTTGTTTTTCATGTGTCCCCAAAGGAAAAAGTGACATAGTGTGAGATCAGCTTGTAATCGTTTATTTCAATTCACCAATCTTGGACATTTTTGGAGGAATGGTATCATTGGAAAGCTGAGGATCTCCTCTTCATTAGTAAACCACGTGTTAATCAGCTTGTTAAACTAAATAGGCATATTAACTCCATGAATTTGGATTACCTTTTTTTGATACGCACTGTATTATGGAACTGTTTGATTTCAAGCTCCCAAGAACAGTCCATGATGCCAGCCACACGGCCCCAACTTGCTCCGTTCGATGCAGCAGCATTCGGTTATTTTTGGCTAATAAGATTCGTCCTGTCATTCTGTGAACTGGAGTACATATAAAGTGCAAAAATTACATGGATCCCATATTCATCGCCTCGATTATAGGAGACAAAAATCTTGTGGCTCAATTGATTAAAGCCGGGGCGAATATAGAATGGAAATACAATGACGGGAATACTCCAATCATCATCGCCTCGACTATTGGACACCAAGAGGTGGTGGATCTATTGATTAAAGCGGGGGCGAATATAGACCATGCCAACGATATTGGAAGAACTCCTCTAGGGTGTGTTTCTATTGAAGGACACAAAGAGTTGGTGGATCTATTGATTAAAGCGGGGGCGGATATAGAAGGTAAAGACAATGGCGGGAATACTCCAATCATCATCGCCTCGATTAAAGGACACCAAGAGGTGGTGGATCTATTGATTAAAGTGGGGGCGGATATAGAATGTAAAAGAATATATGTATTGTGGTGGTAGGAATCTAGGTAATTCTAAGCTATTTTAACAAAAGCCCTTACAGGCCTTTTTGTCACAAAATAGCTTAGAAACCCCTAAGAACCAGACACCACAATACATATATTCTATCATTCATTAGATTCCCAGTGAAGCGTTGCAATGAAATGGTCAGTGAAGCGTTGCAGTGAAATGGTAAGGGAATACTAGAGTTCAATGGGTTAATGTAATCATGACTTACTGTATTCCAACAGAAAGTACACGTCAATAGCTTTTTTCCGTGCATTTTACCTGATATATGATGTTGGCACTGTTCACTGCATGTATATAATTTTACTAGTAAATAAATAGAAAATGGCAACAGGATATTTATTAAATACCGAAAGGGCACATAAGATTCCACTTGGTTTAAAAGCTGAGAGGCAGCATCATATCATTACTCATAACCCATCATCTGCTAACCCCAAAGAAACACTGTATGTTAGAATACCGGCATTGCGAGAGAATACATTCTTTGTACCTAAATCTCTTTATCAGTCTGCTGATGTAACCATTTCTGGTGATTCTAAAAATAGTGTTGTAAATAATCTTGGTAGAAACCTAATCTCAAAGATGGTGGTTAAGTGGGGAACAGAGCAGATATTTGACCTTGACGAATACAGTCATTATTCTACATTTAAAGATCTGTGGTTTACAGAAGAAGAAAGAAATGATAGAGTTTTTCAGGGTATTCAGTCAAAAAATCTTAGAGAATTAAGATCAGGAGTCGCTGAAGCTGATGTCACTGGAGAAACAGCTAATGAAAAGACTTTAAAGAAAGTGTTTGACAAGAAGTACAAAATACCATTAGATTTTGAACTATTCCATCATCATGCTCCATTTTACAAGTTTCCAATTCAAGAAGATGTTATCATTGAAATAACTTTAGCACCAAAGGAGGAAATCATAGTCACCACAACCACAGCAAGTATGGGCTACAAACTTGAAAATATTTGTTTTGAATATGATAACCAACAAAATGATTGCTAGTCAATTGAGTAACAAGTACAATTCTGGATTCTCAATATTTTATGATTGGGTAGACCATTTTAAGACAGTCAATGTTACTGCTAATGAAACACTAATTAATGAGAACATCAACTTTCCAAGAATGTCTATTAAAGGATTATTATTACTATTTGTGTCTGACTATGTAGATGGAGCTAGAGATTCAGAGAAGTTTGAAAACCCTAACATAAGTAAAGTGCAGATCACAATAGAGGGTGTTGCCAATCAGGTGTTCCCAGAAGGAATGAGAATGATGGATCAATGGGAGGAGATCAAGAAACATTTTATGTCTGAAGATTTGAAGAAAACTCATGACTGTAACATGACCATGGAAAAATACTATGGTGATTCTAATCACTATGGTTTATGGTTGGACCTGAGAACTTCTGAGGATAATCGTCTTCACGGATCAGGAAAGAAGCTCCAGAACACAAAAGATGGTATTCAATTATCTATTACAAAGAAATCTGGAAAGGGACCATACAAAATGCACATATTCGTGGTTTCTGACGCCCAGGTAAACATCCAGAATTCTCAGATTGCTTCACTCCAGCACTGAGGTGCTGCAAGAACAAAGTTCGCTCCAACACTGAAACAAAGTTCGTACAACACTAAATTAAATACTGAATACTAGATAAATGAGTTTTACTAGTGATTTTCTAAGTAATTAAATGGATACACCAGGAAAGAAAGATATCATAAATACACTGTATCAAAGTTTACTGTTGGCATCAACAACAATTGGTTACTCTATGTTACTGAAAAGGTTCTTGAGAATCAATATTGGTCCCCCAAGTCAGGCCAACCTAGAGGAAATTCTTAAACTGGGAGGAACTGTAGCTATTAGTAATGGAACATTAGAGTACCTTTACGATCAAGGAATCCTACCCAGAAATATTATGAAGTAAGAATAATTTACTTATTTGATAAAAGGTAAATTTGAAAACGAAAATTTGCTTAAGTAAATGGTTACTGTAATGAACATAGATTCAAGTGACTATCCAGATCAGAGTTCAAGTGATTTAACAGTCAATCTCAAGACTGAAATTCAGGATGCATGTAGCATCACTTTAACTTTTGCAGTAATACCTTGTACATTCTACAACATAAGTGCAGCCAGGGAGAATAACCGAATCAAAGTTAAGGGGTTTGATGTGGCAGAGATTACGCTACCAGATGGTCTCTATGACCTACAGAGCTTTTCAAAAGTATTTGCGGATAAGTTGAAAGAAAATAGTATGAGTAGAGGTGCTGTCAGATTTGACCTTGAAGAACCAACAGGTAAGGACATCTTACACTTCCTAAAGAGAAAAAATGAGGCGCATTATCAGATCTATTTTATTGGTAAAAGTAATGAATTATTTGGCATGAAATCAGAATGGCCTTACCCTTTAGACAATAAAAGTAAGGATGATGTTGTAAGCGAGAAACCCATCAATTTTAGACCAATTAACCATTTTGTTTTTCACTGTGACATAATCGAATCTAATAGTGTATTAAGTAATGGTGAAGCATCTGATGTGCTAACCACAAGACCAATAAAGGAAGCTAATTTTGGGGATTTAATAGCATACACATTTGAGAAACCAATAGCAATTCCCTGTAAACCAAGATTCAATAAGCTGAATATTCGCTTAACTGATGAAAAAGGTGACATCATCGATCTTAATGGTCATAATGTACAGTACCAATTGGTATTAACTCGAGCTATGCTCTCAGGGACACATCATTGAAATCAAAATTCATTGGAATTAAATGGCTGGCATTGGCATGTTATTTGGATCTGCAATAATCAATGGATTACCTTTTTAAAAAACTAGACAAGAATGGCTATGAGACTGAAGTGAAAAGACATGATTTGGCTCAGGAGCAATTGCAAAGAGCATCCACAGAATGGGATGAGCATAGGAAAAGTACCATTGACTTTGTTAATCTTGAATTAAAGAGAGAAAGAGACGCTTCTATTGATTTTAACAATACTGATTCAGCACTTACTGTTTACAATCATTTACATCCAGAAAGAACTATTGTACTACCTCAGCGACCACAATTAAGTGATTACTACCAACCTAGTGATGAAATGAAGAAATACGAGTACCTATGGATTATCCTAGGACTTAGCGGTTTAGGGTTAATAATTTATTATTTTACTAGGGTTAGAAAGACTAAGACCACTGATCGGACACAGTCCTGAGAGCATAGCTCAATCAGAAGCGGGACTAAGATTTTTGATGTGAAAGAGTAAATCCAAATGGATGTTGTAGTCTAATGATCAGTTTTGATCCTTTTTTCATCTTAAGTTCTTCTATGTAGTACTGTCTTTTCTCCTTAGGAATAACATTGTTTTCTTCTAAGGCATCTTTCATGGCTGATTCATCCTTATTAAAAAATAATACTAAAATTCTTATGTTCTCTCTGTAGTCCTTAACAACTGAATTGTACTTCTGAACTAGTAACCAAACAGTGAGATTGTAGTGCCTGCCGGAAAAGGCAAGATTACATAACTCGGACACCTTCTTTTTTGTGTCTCTCAAATTAGCACAGTCATCAATGAGGAATAATGTGTTAGAACCAGCAAAGGTCAGAGTAGCAAACTGAAGCACAAGGTCCAAATTACTGGCCACAGCTTCGGGATTAACTATGTAGACGTTCTTGTCTTGGTAAATCCATTTCCTTTCATATGTCTTATTGTTGAAATATGTTGGACAGAAAATGACTATGTTCTGGAACTTGTGCCGATACTCCTTTTCTAAGAGGTCAAGGGCAAAATATGTCTTACCACAATTGGTAACACCAGAAATTAACATATTGTGTGGCTCGTAAATAAATACTTCACTCATTTAAATGAATGTAAAGGATGACAAACAGCAGTATCTAAGGGATTTGTACTACAACCCCGAGAGTCCCGTGGCTTACAGTTCTTTGAGTAAAATCTGGAAACAGGTCAAGGAAGATATGACTTCGTCACGAGAGCAGAGCACAACTTCGTTGTTAGGGACAAAGTCCCGCTCAGGAAAACTTATTAAACAAAAAGAAGTGAAAGAATTTCTAGAAACACTACCAACTCACCAACTACACAAACCGGCCATTAAGAAATTCACCTTCAGGAAGACAATGGTATCGTACATCGATCAACAATGGCAAGCAGATCTGGTTGACATGCAGAAATTCGAGAAACAAAATAAAGGCAACAGATTCATTTTAACAGTCATAGATCTATTTAGTCGTTTTTCTTGGGCTCTAGCAGTTAAGAGTAAGAGGGGAGAAGAAATCAGAGATGCATTTAAAGTGATATTTGAGGAAGCAAAACCAACGAAAATCCAGTTTGATGACGGTAAAGAATTTTACAACAAACACTTCAAGGAACTTTTAACAGAAAATGACATAGACTGGTTCTCCACAAAATCTGATAAGAAGGCAGCAGTAGTAGAGAGATTCAATAGAACCCTTAAAGAAAAAATGTGGCGTTATTTCACCGCTAAGGAGACTGACAAGTGGATTGACGTTCTGGATGACCTGGTCAGCGGCTACAATAACACATTTCACTCATCAATAGGTATGAAACCTGTAGACGCCAGAAAGATGGAAAACGAAGGAACAGTGTGGTACAATCTTTACGGTCTTCACCTCAAAGAGACATTTGGTAATCCAAAGTACAAAGTAGGTGACAGTGTAAGAATTTCAAAGTACAAGTCCATTTTCGGTAAAGGTTACATGCCCAACTACACTGAGGAGGTGTTCCAAATCAAACAGATCAGCTTTACTCACCCTATCGTCTACCAGCTTGAGGATTACCACAAAGAAGAAATTCAAGGATATTTCTATGAAGAGGAATTGAGCTATGTTCCTAATCCTGACCAGCTAGAGTACAAGATCGAGAAAATCCTAAGGTACAAGACCAGTAAAGGCAAGAAATACGGATTAGTGAAGTGGAAGGGTTACAGTGATAAGTTCAATGAATGGTTACCAATTTCAGGAATAAAAAGCCTAAAAACATAATTTAAAATCTTTTTATCCTTTAAATCAAGCTAGAAATGGAAGGACAGATATTTAACGTTAACTATTATGGTACTGTCAATGTTAATCAGTATCCTGTTAATCAGTATCCTGTTAATCAGTATCCTGTTAATCAGTATCCTGTTTATCAGTATCAACCAGTAGTTTCAGGGCCTACATTTAAATGTGTTAAGTGCGATGTAACAAAACTTGAAAGTGAATTTGGAAAGAACAGGCGTAATAAACTACTTGATTACTGTAAAGAATGTGGTTCAAGTAAAACCAAGAAATGTGGTAAATGTGGAGAAGTTAAATTACTAAGTGATGGTGAATTTGGTAAAGACGGAAATAGAGGTAATTGCAGATCATGTTTTAATTCATATTACAAAAATGATTACCTTGACCAAAATGGTAATAGAGACAGACACAAAATTAGAGTTGGTCTAAACCGCATTTCTAAGGGAGAGTGTAATCGAGCTCTGCTCTCAGGACGAAGTCTGACCGGTAATTCATCATTCAATCTAGGATGTACAGACAGTTTCTTCCATCAGTGGTTAGAGTACCAGAGGAGTCTATCTCCAATAGGACAAAGTCCCGAGAACAGAGTTCGAATAGTAGAAGAAGAGTTGGATCATGTCTTACCAATCAAGGAATTCAAAGATAAACCTGAACTGTGCTTTGCTTGGTTTAACATTAGACCAATGGAAAAGACAGAAAACAGACAGAAGAGTGCTAAAGTAGACTACACACTATTTAAGGATCAATTGGATAGGTCAATGGATTTCATGGTAAAGATGAGAAGTGAAAACTGGTTTGTCTTTCGAGACCAGGATGTAATACCAGATTGGAAAATAGTGATATCACAGCATTTCGGGGATTATCTTCGTGATGAAAATATGATTCTTCTTGATAGATTATCGAATTTAAATAATAACATGAGAATGAACCAGAACATTAACATATGTAGTCAGACAGAAATCATAAACGAGATGATTAAGTTGAATAATAGACTTGAAAGAAATTTACTCTTTGCAGTGAATTGATTTTATTTAACTTAATTAAATGAATAGAACTTGGGGTTACACAAAACGACCACGTAATTGGAAAGAAAGATTAGAACGATTTCATAGAGAATTAGAGGCAGAAGTAGAGTCAAAGTTGGAGCCTGGTCCCGAAAAACCTTTAAAACCTGCTGTGCCTGCTGGGTCAGAAAAACCTGTTGGGTCAGAAAAACCTTTAAAATTTAATGTACTTCAAAAACCTGTAGTGTCTGTAGGATCAACACTAAACACTAGAAATGACAGAACAACTGATTCTAGTTATTCCCACTAATTAAATGGATGGAGACAATAAGGTTTATCCAGATTTAAGTAATTTAAACTCTGAAAGTCATTTGAACTATGAAAGGTCTGAAAAGCATACAGAAAGTAACCCTCAGGCTTTCAGACTACAACAAATATGTGAGGTTAAGAGTTTCTTAGAAAGCGAGATTGAATTTAGAAGAAAGATATTTTCAAAGTACAAAAAAGCATTTAGCGTAATTACTGGCATTAGCCATTTCCTTAATTTTGCCAGCGTTGCAGCTGGCTCTGTTGGTGTTTCCGCTCTAGCTGGTGTCATCACGGCACCGATAGGCTTAGCTCTGGGTGGCGTAACAATAGGTAGTGCCATTATTTCATCAGCCTTAGGCTGGGAGAAAAAGAATATTCTAAGGAAAATTGAAAAACATGAGAATATCAGAATGTTGGCAATTTCAAAACTGAACACAATCAATGATTTGGTTAGTAAAGCCTTAACCGATTCTCACATATCTACAGATGAGTTTACTTTGATTCTCAAGGAGAAGGAGAAATACATTTCGATGAAAAATGCCATTAGGAAAAAACAAAGGGAGGCAAGTTCAGCTGTTGATGTAGAGTCTTTAAAGAAGACTTTTTTAGAAGAAGGAAAAAAACTAGCACAGACAGAGATGCTAGAAAAACTAAAAGTTCAGTAAATCAAACAGGACCCGGACTACGTCCTAATCCTAATGTGGTGTATCACTATCACTATTATCATGACTTCGGTGTTAGGGATGAATTTCACCAAGTAACACTACCATCAGCACCACCCTATTCATTAGTTTAATCGAACTTTGCTCTCTGGACGTAGTCGTACTCAAGCGAAGTTTGAATCGCTGTAATCTATGTAGCCTTCATAATACATTCCAAATGGTAAGGTGCTTATTCCATCTTCAAGTATGAACCTCTTGTCATCAAAAGGACTGAGGCTTTTTTTGTCAACTTCTTCCAAATAGATTTGGTGTTTATCTGATCTTAAGTGTCTCATCTTGTGGTAAAATGACCTACTCTTTTCAAGACAATCAACATAGTCATCAAATGAGATATTTCTCCTTACTACATTCTTGGCAATACCCTTTAATTTCTTAGAATCGTAATCTTTTGTCGAGCCTTGCTCTCCAGACATAGTCTTGGTCCTGTAAGCGTACATCTTACTTCTCAGGGCAATGAATTCAGTCATCTCTACTCCTCCTAGCTCATCCTTAAAGTAGCCTGGTACCTTCTTCTTACTGGTGTCATAGAGTGTATGATCTTTTGGATAATTACTGAAGTCAAAATAGTGTTTCAACTCCTTTAAGTCTTTAGTTAAGTCATCAGTATTAATGTTAAGTACAAAGGAATCTGTATCTAGATACAGCAGTTCAATATTTTTCTCACCAAAGTACGGTTGAAGAACTTCATAATAGAATTCATACATTAATAATTTAGACAATTCAAGAACTGAAGCTCCTATGTAGATTGGTTTGTTGAATTTCATTGATGTTTTCCTCATGCTAATAGCAGCATTATGTTCGTCAAATACGCATATCGATGAAAACCTGGGATTGGCCATTACATTCCTGGCTCTCTCCCCGTCCGATACAAATTCAATTTCAACCCTGTTCCTTATGTTCTCACAAGTTTTTCCATAAAAAGAATTGTTCATCAGTTTAAAATAGTCTTTCTCAAAATCAGTCTTAGAGTCCATACGTCTTTTAGTGTTAAAATCAATGTATGGTGCTAACCACTTTGATTGTTTAAAGCTTATCACTGAATGAACCCTCTTAAGTACCATTCCGTGCTTGAGGTAAAATTGTAGCATTCTGTAATGCACTATGTAATTAGTTTATCCTTTTGTGTTAGTATTAGTTTCTCTACATTTGATCTTTTATCATCGCCCAGTAACTCTCTCTGGTAAGGACTTAATTCATCATCTTCAATAAAGAGAGATTCGGGACAGAATGGAAAGTTCCTTGACTTAAATTTAATATTTCCTGGATACTCCAAATCCACCTCTAAGAAATACCCTACTTCACTATCACTTGGAATTGCCATAATCTGCTCTTTACTGATAACATTCATGTTAAGTGGATCAATATCTATCATTTCAAAACTACCATAGGGTTGAGGTTCCATCATGGACCAGCCGTAGAGATTATTTGCGTCTACGTAGAGTAGTTTGTGGTGTTCATCTGCCTTGACATGTCTTGTTCCCATAACACCCGAAATTCCACCTCGTATTGCTTTCTCAAAAGTAAGTAAGATGTTGGTATCAGTCAGTAGTTCTAGGTTTATTCCTGTGTACTTCAAACCAGCTTGCCAGGTTAGGCCTGGTGCCGAGTAACAGTGACAGGGATCTATCTGAAAGTAGTTCAAATTGACATCCCTGAATTTCTCAAATAAATCAGCTAAAAGGATCACATCAGTTTTGAGGTAGAGGTCAATGAACTCACCGTGATTCCTGATCTTGAAATGATCCCATATTACCTTAGCCTCATCATAGGCAGAATCAGGTGCCATTTCATTTTTCAATTCGTCAAAAAACATAGACTTTTCTAGGTAAGTAACATTGTAGCTTTCATGTGATGTGTAAAAAGAGTAAGGTACTGAACCCTTCTTCCTCAATAGCTTAAAGTCAGTGGTATTTGGGAACAGCTGTCTGGTAATTTTAAAATCATCATCCAACATTGATTTTGTAATACTGAATTATATCAGTCTTCATGTCCACAGATTCACTGTTCCAATCCTTGTGACATTGTTGATGAAAAGGAAGAAATCAAATATATAGAACTGTTTATATTAAACTCATCTGACCAGGTCTACAACATGCATGTACACAGTTCGGGATCCCAAGGCTAACTGAATTTGGAGGGAAACTCAGTAGACCAGGAAAACTATACAAACAATAATAGCTGATAAAGCACATACAATGAAATGACATAAGGCTCAGGGACCGTGAAGGCCCAAAATAACCTGAGCTAAACCATTGGTCATAGCAGACTTAAAGGGGGAATAAACTCTTCAAACTGTTCAAATTGAACCTGTTACACATTCCCCTGTCAAGAGAAAATGGCTCCTGACATTTACCATAGATAAAAAGAAATGTACACCATATATACAAAACATGTAACCCAAAATACCAGGTGAAACTCAAAACGAAACCGAGTTGAGAAAGATGCGAAACCAAAACCTTCAAACAATAAGAAGGGAAGAATGGAACCATCAAAGAGCAGAATTCAGAATCATTAAAGACAAAGACTGAAAAGTGAAAATTTCAATCCAGCATCCTGAAAACTGAAAAACACCATAAGGTAAAGAGCTACAAGAAATGGAATTATTATTGTATTTACAATTTAACAGTAAACTTCTAGAGTTCACACTGAAAATTAATTGTATCGCACGAATCAGAACGAGATTAAGGCGAATAGACAAGATACTGAAATATATAAGTTTAGAATCATTATCAGAATACGGTACTGTGAAGAACTATTGTAGTATTGTTTGATTTACTGAAGATCATTGCAAGAAGATATAATAGAAGAGAAGGGGTAATGACCTCCTCAATCTTACCATCACACCACAAAACAACAATCAATAAGATGATACAAGATTGGGAAAAAAGGAAAATTGCAGGGAATTGACTTACAAAACATCTGGAAGGTATTAATTAGTAACTGTTTGACCAAAAACCCTTAGTCCAAAAGGGATTTACATTGATAAACTGTCAAACAATACCTTGAATAACTGATATGAGTAGAGATGCAACAGAATAAGTACTGATGAATTATCTATGGAATCTATACAGACTCTAATCATACAGTACAAAATATCAATACCAAGAATTACTTGATATAAATCTCCACGAAATATCGAAACAAAAGAAGAAAACACACACTCAAGTAGAAAACAATCTCTTGATTGACATGGCCTGCCAAAACCAGCCAACATTCAATCAAAATGTTATATATATTTCAAACCAGAAAATAATCACGAGTTGAAAACCAACTATCATTCAATCCTTCATTAAAGACAGAACTTTGTCAAGAATAGCGGGATTTTGCGCAAACTCAGGCTTGCTTGCAAGTGACATAAAATAATCAACCTTGGATCGCCAAGGCTCAGGCGGCGCGCGCGGCTGTTGCTGATACATCTGATATGGCTTGAAACGGTTAGGCGGTTTATGTTCCCTCTTAGATCTCCTCGGGGCTGCAACAGGGCTGTCCTCCGGAGCACTCTCTTCCTCGTCATCCTGGGATGTGTGGAATTCAGCAGAGGATTCACCAGGGGGAACATCTACAGGGACCGTCTCATCCACTGGACCAACGGTTGAAAATTCCACTGGAGGCGGAACAGTACCACCATCAACAAATTCCACTGGAGGCGGAACAGTACCATCATCGATCGAAGTCACGTCAAGCGCAATTCCTGACGGCGTATCGACATCTATCATTGGAGGAGGAACGGTCACATCTGTAGTAGGATAACTGGCATCTACGGCAGGCTGGGACGCGCTGACATCAACCGAAGACTGGGACACAGGCTCAACAGCAGGATGCTCGGACGCACTAACATCAACCGAAGACTGGGACGCAGGCTCAACAACAGCGGGCTGGACCGGAACGACATCTGTAATGGATAATGGTGGGGTAGAATCGGTAGACAAAGTAGACGGAACAATATCAGAAGGAGGTGCAGCATCAGATCTGACAGATGTAAAAGATGGAAGTTTGTCACCATGTGGAACATCGGCGGTTGAAGCGGATGCAAAAGAAGAAGGAACTTCATCAACACGTGGCAAAATCATCACATCGACATCCTCGTCATCACTCATCGCAGGCTGTACAACAACTTCCTTCTCAGGGCGAGTACGACTGGACCGGGCCGGAGTCTTCACAACTTCCTCATCTCTAATCTCTCCAACTGGCATCAACAAATTACGGTGTAAAACACGCGGATTACCTCCTTTCGAGGAGCGAACCGAAAATACCGGAATATTGGGGTTTGGTTGACCCACAACAGTATAAACATCGGTCGACCACTTGTCAGCCAATTTATGTCTACCGCGTAAGTGGACATTGCGGACAAGAACACAATCACCAGTCTGAAGAACAGAAGCTTTCGCTTTGAGATCATATCTTCCTTTATTCTTACATGAAGCGGTATCCTGGTTTTTCATAGCCATAGAGAATGCATAATCAAGACGCTCCTGCAAAGATTTAATGTAGGAACTATAAGATTCACTAGGGCCAACATCAGGAGTACCGAGACCATAATTGATATCTACAGGAAGAAGTGGCTCACGGCCAAACATTAGAAAATGCGGACTGAATCCAGTAGAATCGTGACGCGTACAATTGTACGCATGCGTCAACGTGGAGAGGTACAGCGACCAACTACTCTTCTTGTCCTCGGACAACGTACCCAACATTGACAAAAGGGTGCGGTTATACCGTTCGCAAAGCCCATTGCCCATTGGATGGTAGGGAGTTGTCCGAGACTTGGTCATTCCAGCTAAAGCACACAATTCCTTTATAACAGCAGATTCAAAATTACGGCCCTGATCACTATGTAGCCGACCAGGAAAACCATAATGAACTATAAAATTTTCATAAAGAGCTTTGGCAGTAGTATGTGCTGTCTGATTTCTTGTTGCAATAGCTACAGAGTACTTGGTGAAATGATCTGTAATTACTAAAATATTTTCACAACCCCTGGAAGGTTCAACTGTGAGATAGTCCATACAGACCATCTCCAGAGGCTGCGACGTGGTTATGCTGGTGAGAGAAGCTTTCTCATTAGTAGGTGTCTTTCGGCGTAAACATCGACCACAAGTTTGAATGTAATTCTCTATATCACTGACATAACCCGGCCAGAAGAATCTGGACTTTACAAGATCAATCACCCTATCCTTACCAAGGTGACCCATGTCATCATGCAGCTGCTTCAAAGTAGATGTGTGAAGAGACAATGGCAAGACGACACGATCAACAACTTGATCATTCAACATACTTTGTTTTACTAAAATACCTTTGTCGTTCAATCGATAAGAGTTAAAATGACGTAACCAAGGTTTCAGCTCCGGAGAGGGGTCAGGACGAATACCTCTGGCCAGAGAAGCAATGATATCTGAAATATATTTATCCTGCCCCTGATGATACTTAATATCAACAAAATCCGTAGTGAGCGAATCAACTTGGTATAGGGAATGTGAAGAATCAATATTGGCATTCAGAATTTCAACAGCAGAGAGATTTTGACAAGTGAGGGAAAGTGAAATAGCTTTTACAACATCCTCATTGATCAGACTAGTTTCTCTTGGAAGACGAGACAACGCATCTGCAGCTGCATTGCTCTTTCCAGCAAAATATTCGATGGTAAAGTCATAAGCTGACAACTCAGCTAACCAGCGGTGCCCTGTGGCATCGAGCTTCGCACTCGTCAACACATATGTCAGCGGATTATTGTCAGTCTTGACTCTGAACTCTGCCCCGAATAAATAGTCCTTAAACTTGTCAGTCACTGCCCACTTCAGCCCCAAGAACTCTAACTTGTGAGTGGGGTAGTTCCTTTCTGAAGCGGACAGTCCTCTACTAGCAAAATATATAGGTTTTCTAACATCATCCTGGTACTGGTATAATATAGCTCCAAGGCCATCTCTCGAAGCATCTATTTCTAACTCATATGGCAAAGAATAATCTGCAAAGCCAAGGACTGGGGGAGAGCACAATGATTCATTCAAATTTTTAAATGCGGTTTGTTCTTCCTCTCCCCAGCGAAACGACGGCTTGTCTTTTTGCCTTTTCTGAGTAGAATGACCTTGGAGTAAACAATTCAAAGGTTTAGCTAACTTAGCATAATCCTTGATGAACCTTCGATTGTATGATGTGAAACCGAGATAACGCCTGAGTTCATCAACCGACTGAGGAGGTGGCCAGTCTCGCACAGCCTGAACTTTGTCAGGGTCCATCTCAATGCCTTTTTTGGAAACATAATACCCTAGATATTTGACTCGATTTAAGAGGAACTGGCATTTAGAAGGCTTTAACTTGAGTCCGGCTTTGTGTAACTTGTCAAAAATGATTTCAAGACGGTCTAAATGTTGCTCTACAGTAGGACTAAAAATGATGACATCGTCCAAATACACTAAACACATCTCAAGATTTACATCGCGCAAAGCCAGCTCCATGAGACGCTGGAATGTACTGGGAGCATTTGTAGCCCCAAACGGCATAACGTTACATTCATAAAAACCCAGCGGTCCCACAGAAAACGCAGTCCTCTCCTTATGTTCTTCCTCTAACTCCACTTGCCAATAGCCTGCCTTCAGATCAAGACAGGAGAACCAGGAAGAACCAGCAATAGAATCTAGAGTCTCATCAATTCTAGGCAATGAATATGAATCCTTGATGGTCCGTTTATTAAGTTCCCTCAGATCAATGCAGAATCTGAGAGACCCATCTTTTTTTCGTACTAGTACAACAGGAGAACAGTAAGGGCTCTTAGACTCACGGATGACTCCCGTGTCTAACATTTTCTGTAAATGAACCCTCACATCCTCGTACATGTTCGGTGGAATTCTCCTATGCCTAATCTTAAATGGCTTATCATCGGACAAATCAATACGATGCTTCAAGACATTTGTCTTGCCCATCTCTGACTCTGACTTGGCAAACACATGTTTCCATTTCAACAAACGATTCTTCAATTCAGAGAAATGTTCTGAGTCCATGTCAGACTGAAACTTGAAAAGTTGAAGAAAATCAGAATCAGGCATTTCATCAGAGGTATCGGAGACTTCTGCAGCAGTCTCGATCCCAGATGCATTGGGAAAAGAAGTATCTTCAATGTCCATAGTAGGCGGAGAAATATCTAAGTTGGCTTCTGAAATACTACAAAGAACGGAACGCTTTGGTATGGTAACTGGAGTATTCGAAACATTCTTTAAAATAACCGAGACTTTCTGAGATGCACTGCGAGAAGACACTTTCTGAAGAGAAGAAACAAGTACAAGTCCACCTGGAAGTGGCCTGGAAGATTCAGTAACAACATTGGCAGAGTGACCTAATTTACAACGAGTAATCCCCTTTATTGAAATCTGAGAGTTGCTGTTAATTGTAACAGACTTACATGTTGTAACATTCCCTACAGTACTACCGGACAGGCAGTAACTGCGTAAAGTATCACGCCAAACAGAATCCTCAACGTTACATCTCTCCGGAGCCAACTCAGCAAGCACATTAGTTCCAAGTAGAAGTGGAACAAGACGGTTATAATTTGTATCTGGCACAACTAGAAGTAAAATGTCGAGGCGACAGGAACCGAGGGTCAAAGGTAATTTGACATAGCCCATATAGGGTAATTTATCTCCTGTCGCACTCTGTATATCAATAAAATCATCCAAAGGATGAATGTCTTCATCGGGAAAATTCTCTGAAAAATAAGTAGTAGAAATGGTGGAGACCACAGAACCAGTATCGAGAAGACAATCAACATTTGTCTCCTTCAATAAAACAGTGGTCTCCGACGCCTTTCCTATCAGAGAATTGTGGGGGTGGGGCTTTACTCTTTGTCCCCTTGACCGCCCCTGATCAAGGGTGCGTTGGCGTTTCCCAACCGCTTGTTCTTATTCTGTAGTTTGAAACAATCATCGATGTGATGACCCTTCTTCTTGCAGTAACTACAAATACCTGCATAATAGGACTTTCCACCTGAAGAAGAATGTGTAGAGGTGGTAGTAGAATCTGCAAAAGAAGAAGTTTGATCTGCTCTCTTAGCAGCCTCACGAGCTTTCTCTTTCTTCAAAGTGGCCAACTCACCTTCAAGAGCAGTAACTTTCTTCAAAATCAAGTCAAGCTTGTTTACCTCCGCGGCAGTAGAGCTATTGCTAAGCTGTTGGACCGGTTTAGGTTTCCCTAAACCCATCTCTTGCTCCACCTGCCGGGCCGCCACTAAAAGCTCGCTATAACCACGACCTGCATCGTAAAAGTGCCTAGTTGCCGACTTCACATCCTTTGACCTGAGGCCAGACCAAAATTTTTGTCTCAACATGGCCTGGGCCTGAGGACCGGTACAATATGTGTCATCGGGGCACCTAGAAAGAATCTCCCTAATTCGGCAACCCCAAGCCGCAACGTTTTCATCCGGTTCCTGCGACGACGCGTAGAATTTCGCCAACACCTGTTCAGATGTTAATACCTCCCCAAACATTTTGTCAAACTCCCCAATGACCTCATGCGGGGCGAAGAGCCCCTCCCCAAACTGCAATAAACATTCTGCAGCCATACCCTTCAATGATCTCCTGATAGCACCTACAATGGTCTGCATAGGTAGTCCAAGGTCAGCAAGTAATCCCTTTACCTCAGCCCTCCACTGGCGATATGACACCTCTGACTTTTTGTCGCCAGAGAAAGAACCTAAACGTGGAGTACTGACTACATAACGAGGCTGCCTTGAACTGTCAGTTTGATTCAACTGAAAAGAAAGTTTCTTTCTCTCAGACCCTATAGGTGGTAACTTTGATCTAATACTATCACTATCATGATCAGCTGAAAGGGAAGATGCATGAGGATGAGGGGTAGATGGTGGCATATGAGGTGGACTGACCCCAGCATACCCACCAGGGGAACGGACAGGGGGTGGGGGCGACTGAGGTGTAGCAGTAGCACCCTGCGGCGTACTATGCCGCAGCAAATCTCCCATCGTTCTACCCCGTCCATCATTAGGACGAGAAGTAAAATTGAAAATATGTCCACGACCCATTGCATTTGTCTTAACTGGGTTTGAGACGGTAGACGATGTTGCAGGAACTGAAGTTACAGGTTGGTGTGCACTTACAGGTTCAGACTTCGGTTTGGGCTGCGACTCACCCAAGGCCTTCATGAGGGCCTCCCTTTGACTGAAGTCGAGATCTTTTATCATCTCCAAACAAATATTCAAAACTTCTGTCCTATTGGACCCTATACCAGAACCAGTAGTAGCAGTCAAATCCATGTCTTCCGCTTTGAAATTATCACCAGTTGCCATTTGGAAAATCAGGCGCATAACAGCGAAGACAAGGAGGCCATGTCAACACGGTGTAGAAATCTTGGAGACCAAGTACCAAACCATCACCCTGCCAAAGTAAAATGTTCACAATTAATGATCAATAATATAAGTGCAAGTACTAAAGACTCACAAATAATACCAATGATGATAAATCAAATCAATCCAAAGTCACAAAGGACACCCTGTATAAATGATAAAGTTGTACTACAATATGGAACACACTGTATGCTGATACAAAAATGAACTGTAAAGTCCACCAAGAAACATCAAAGTGATTCCACACACTGTAAGGTTCACCAAGTACCAACAAAGAAATACATAGGATCACCTGACCAAAACAAAGTAAATTCAAACCGAGTCACCCTGTACCTGACAACTAAATCAAAACCACAAGAAAATCCAAAATGACCCAAGAAATTCAAAGTAGTACCACCAAAGTTATTATCATAATTCAAGCGAACATTATCGAAACCTATTCGATTAATGACGGCAAGTTACGCAACGGCCAGGTCGACAAAGTCAACAAAATTCAAACCGTCTAAATGTCAACAAAAATTACCCTGTCTGCGTATGACCTAAACACATCATTGGAAACCAAAAGAATCTTCATGTAAAATAATACACTACTAAGTACATGCGATGCACAAAGACACCATAGGAAAATAATTGTCAAATAAATTATTTCCAAAATAACTCAAAATCACATGCACTAAGTTTCAAGCATGCAGCATAATGTCACCAGAAAGGAAGGCACCCACAGCAAAACCAAGTAAAGACACAAAGTCCCCAAGTGTCACTAGACACCAAAAACACAGGTACACTTTCCCTTTAAATTTTCAAAAACCCAACTACACTGCATGGCTGAAAATGTGTCAAAAATTCACAAACAGAATTTTACATAAATTGGTTACAATGACATGCAAACTGAATACAACAACACACAAGCATTCTGTTACAAACAGAAAGAAATGACAAATCAAAGATAATATAAACTTAAAAGTTCAAATGAAATGAGAATACATGAAGAATGAAAATGAAATGATGAATGAGTTAGCAAAGAGAACCAAAACTGTCCATGTTACGAACACAGAAAAAGTCAGTTCATAATGTCAGTGTCAATGGTCAAAGTCGGATGTCCACAGCGGAAGTCTTGCACGAGTCAGTCATGTACACGGTGTACAGCGCAATACGCGGAATACACAGTCAAGCAATACACGGAGTCAAAAGTCACAGCGCGATGCGCGAGACAACGCGAAATTTATGCGGGAACGCGGCGAACACTAAAGATGGACCGGTCAAAAGAAAGAACAGTGTCGCAAGTGCACAATGTATCGACGTCAAAACGACAATGGCGGTCTGCCAAAGTCAAAACATCACGAAGATGTGAAAAAAACCAGACGATCACTGGGCGAATCACTCCCACTACGAAAAACACAACTGCTGGCAGCAGACGATAGAAATTACTTCACGTCGACGACTCCATGACAGCACACACGACTTCCTCCTGAAGGTTTCGGAAACACCCGTCAGCCATCTTGAATTTTTAAATCACAAAAGAATGTCCAAGGAATACCTATACCCAAATAAAGTTCAAACGGCTGAGCCCCCAAATGTAATACTGAATTATATCAGTCTTCATGTCCACAGATTCACTGTTCCAATCCTTGTGACATTGTTGATGAAAAGGAAGAAATCAAATATATAGAACTGTTTATATTAAACTCATCTGACCAGGTCTACAACATGCATGTACACAGTTCGGGATCCCAAGGCTAACTGAATTTGGAGGGAAACTCAGTAGACCAGGAAAACTATACAAACAATAATAGCTGATAAAGCACATACAATGAAATGACATAAGGCTCAGGGACCGTGAAGGCCCAAAATAACCTGAGCTAAACCATTGGTCATAGCAGACTTAAAGGGGGAATAAACTCTTCAAACTGTTCAAATTGAACCTGTTACAATTTGGTTATGTTGTCTAAACTGGACTGCAGGAATCTGTACGAGTCCAAAAACCTGAAACAACCGAACTGAAATGAGATGTATTCCTCTGATGTTTTGGCAAGTATTTTCAGTTTCTTGTACTTCGGTAGCTTATTCATTAATTCTTTAATAAATAAGTGAGAATCGTAATTACTGAGATTGTGAAAAAACACTGGAACAAACATAGCTTTCTTTTCATTCAAATTACACGAGTTGTGAGCAGCACCTCGATATCTACCACAGTAGTGATCATGATCCTTGACCGTGTCATATCCCAAAGGTTGATTACAATAGTAACAATGTGTTTCTAATTGATATTTATGCCAGTCGGACTTCGTCCTGAGAGCAGAGCTCGAGTCTTCATCTGTCATTGTTAGAGGAAAGTTACAGTTCAATAAATTGGAGAATTGTTCTTCCATCCTGATTAACCAATTACAGAACACATCTACAACATCAGCACCCCTGTGAGACACATACTGGCTACTGTAAAGGTGTGTGTAGTCTGAGTGAACATAAACACCAACAGCTGATGCATTTTGTTTAAAAAGTTTCTTTGAACTCGGTTCTTTCATCATAGGTGGCTCTACTGATACTACTGGTATGTTGCCTTCGGCAGAAGAACAAGGTTCGCTTATCGCTTCGAAATCAGCATAGATCACAAACGGAACTCTATTTTTGAATGAGTGTTTTTTAAATTTAATTTGTGACCATTTACTGTTAGGTGGAGGCAAAGTAATCTTACAGTAATCGTGTTCTCCACATTTCTTTTTATGTTTATCTAGTGTTGACTTCCTGTAAAAGTAATTCATGCATCTCCTGCAAAGATACACTCTATGAGCTAGTGTCCTGAAGAAAAGATTGATGTCTCTTATGTACATGAAATGGTCCTTGAAATACAACAGATCGATGACATCATCATCATCATAATTCTTGGACAGGTAGAGAGGTTCTAGTTTTGCCTCACAGGTGCTCTTAGCCCATTCGTTCTCTAACTTGAACACATTAATCTTGAGATTATTATCACTCTCTATCTTAGGAATATCCTTTTGAATACATACAGGAAATGATTTGATTTTGATATCAGTAGTTTTCGAACTCTGTTCTCGTGACGAAGTCATTTCTAGCATATCGGTAGTGATATTGAATGTACTCTCGAGCTCTGCTCTCAGGACAAAGTCCGTCTCTGGATTTTCTTTCAGATATTTAGCGGCCAATAAAGACCAGAGAAAACATTTATTGTCATTTGATTCCACATTTATTACTGCTTTTGTTTTAAATGGTAATTTAGTGTAATGACCACCTTTACACCTCTTGTAAGAACAGATGGTCATGTTACAAGACTCTATTTTATTTAAAGTAAGTCCAGAACCTTGAAAGTACCTTTCCTCAATCTGTGTCTTAATGTAGTTTAACTGGTTGGTTATGGCATAAATTACCTGGTTCCTTGAAATTATGCTTTCCATTGGAGACTGTATGGGGTGTGTTACACTTTCACCCTGACGATCAAACTGAGCAAATACTGATATGCTAATTTTGTGATGGTAATCATTGAGTTGAAATAATACCTCCTCTAATTTATCTCTGTATTCATACACTTGTTTAGCTTCTCTGTCAATCTTCAAACTAATGGTGACTACAGGCTTGCCAAATTGTTTTACTATTTCTATTCCACTCACTTTCTTTATGCCATCTAGCTCATTTTCCTCAAATGCAAGTTTCTTATCCATAGTTTTAGGGATCAGTGATGGGGCTCGGGGTTGAGCAAGAGGCACATAATCCGGATTTAATTTACTTAAGTGACCTTTGGTTCTCCTGTGAATAGCCATATTATTGTAGGATATGTACTTGTCACATGTAGTGCAAAGTATTTTCTGATTCTTATCAGTCATTCTATTTATTAGATTAAAATTTATTAAATTCAATAAATCTCTTGAATTAAATAGAAATGGACTTCATAATCAATGAACAAGAATGTAATGAAGCCAAATTTGAGTACTACTTAACAGACCAATTAGACATAAAATCCATTACTTTGAAATCGATAACCTTTTACAATTCATGGTGGACAGGTGATTTTCTACCAGAGGGAGTAAGGATTTTCTCATTTCTAGTCGAAATAACCAGAATTACAAAACATGAGCCCTTAGATAAACAATTATGGTGTAGGACATTATTTGCTCCTGGACTTGAAACAGATACACTTGAAAAGGAAGTCATGAAAATTTGCGAACGGCATTTGGAAAATGATTCTACCACAACTAAAGACACCATTACTCAATACACATTTCCATACTCTCGACATTTTAGTTTAAGTGAGTTTTGTGAGGTATGGCAAAAATACATAAAAGAAATTGGAATAAGCCATGTGAAAATTTACTGTGATAACAATAATTACATAACCCTTGAACTTACAGAGGATAAAGAGTACCCTCTGAAAGTAGACAAGTTAGATAAAAATGAAAAAATCAAGATTGAGAGAAACACAGAAGGTTTTCAAATAAGCAAAACCATAAGAGAGGTGATAGAAAAACAGCTCACAGTGGTGAATGAGTGGTTTGGCTTTAAGCAAACTAAATTCACCAAGAAAGGAAAATACTACTCCACAAGACCACTCAACTTTTACAGGAAATATCTATTCCTGAAAGCTAATTTGGTTGACAAAGCTAAGACCCTCTACAACAAACATTTTCTGCATCATACCTGTAGAAGATGGTGACCAAATAAAAATGCAGCGATATGAACCGAATTGTAAGAAAACGATAAATAAGTGTACTAATCACATAAAATTCGAAATCACTGATGAGAATGGTAAGCTAGTTAATTTCAGAGGAACAGAGGTTTCTTTAGAGTTAAGAATCGAGCTCTGCTCTCAAGACGAAGTCTGACTGAGACAAGGTCCAGAGAACAAAGTTCGACTCGAGCAGAGCTCTCAAGACGAAGTCGGACCACCTGATGAGATCATTCCATTAAAGGAATAGTACATTTCTTCTCTTTAACTACAGGTTTAACAAGAGGGTTAATTGATCCCTTCATGACTGCTTCATTCGGACTTTGTCCAGAGAACAAAGTTCGATTAGGACTTTGTCCTGAGAGCATAGCTCGATTCAAGCCTGATCGCTGCTCTTTACTTACTTTTTTAGGAAGTTTCTTAAACATAATGAATGCTGCTAAAATAACGGCACCTAAACCTAGTACATAGACATAAGTATTACTACTAGATTCACGCAGTGATACATCAGTATTTTGAGATTGTGGTTCTTCTTCCTCTAATTCTTCTTCCTCCTTTTCCACAACTCTGTTGTTTGGTGAGGAGTCCTGTACTTTAAATGTCGTCTTATCCTTTTTTATCCTCTTAAATTCCTTAGATCTTCTACCCAGTTCTCTAGACCATGCTAATTGTTTCTCTGATCGAGGTTTCTTAGACACTGAAACTTTAGTAGTATCAGTTACAGTTTCAAGTTCCATTTATCTTGGCCGAATTTAATTCGAACTATGTTCTCATAACCAGGTTAATTTAGTCTTCTTTATCATCACTACCTGTGATATCTAGACTTTCATCTATTGATTTGTCACATTCAGAGACAGTCATATTTGGTGTATTCATATTTGATGCAGTCATACTCGATGTATTCATAGATGATTCCTCATGACAATGACCTAAAGTAATAAGTGTTGTTGAAGCAAGTGCAGTTAATGGACCCATTCTCAAACTCAACCATCCAAGCCATTTATCCAACTCGTTAGTTATCAAATAATCATTTCTAAGATCATGATAAAGATTATCTTCATCATCTATTGGTAATAACCACCTTGATAATTAAGTGTAAGCTTTAATTACTGTCTTACCCAAAAAATCATTAAGTCTGGCAGCCATCTTTGTTTCATACATTCTATGATGTTTTAAGATTTCTTTTTCAGTCATATTATCTAAGTCATTAAAAGTTATTTGTTTATTAAGGAAATCCTTGCTTTTACCAGTTGCAACTAGAATTTCTAAGTCTTGTTTGGCTTTAAGGCCACTATCAGTCAAATAGTTCAAATTTTGTTGATTGCTAGTTGAGCCTAGTTGGCAACTAGAATTGACTATTCCTTGACTGGGATTAACTATTCCTTGACTAGGATTAACAAAATTTGAACTATTCAACTGCTTGTTTGAAACTTGTTGATTTGTAGAGCAGTTCTGTTGAAAGTTAGTTCTGTTTTGTTGGTAACTACCAGTGTTCTGTTGGTTAGAAGCCCCAACTCGAGCTAAGCTCTCAGGACTCATAACACCAATCTGTTTCATCTGTTGTTCAATCACTGCAGATGTCTGACTATTCATTTGCTGATTATTCATTTAAAATTATGGAAAAATGACTGTTAAGTGCAAAATGCTGTTTTCACAACTTTATTGCATCTTAACACTAGATCGAGCTATGCTCTCAGGACGAAGTCCGGCTGGTGTAAACTTCATATTACTGATGCAGTTAATATCTCGACCTGCACTGGCACTCAGTAAAACGTCAAACTGCTTGTCAATATCCTGGTCATATTCCTTCTCAACCTTGTAATTCTGGAAGAAAATACTTTGAGTGAAATCATACCATAATCTCTCCAAATCATTTACTCGCTCCTTGTTGGTTAAAAAAGGTGTAAATATTACATAATCAATTTTCAGCGTTTTAAAGGCTTGGTGTAAAAATACCTTGTAGTTAATGGTGACCTTCACACCACAGTAATGCAGAAATCTAAGGAAAGCATAGTACACTAGTCTAAGGTCAGTGATATTCTCATCGGTTAATTGCGGTTTACCAATTGCCCTGTTAATAAATTCAATGGCAAGAAACCAATCATATTCCCCACAGTGAAATTTAAAAAGCATGGCTTCACCATGTAACCCTTGGTTACATAACTTAGAGGGGAGAGTGTTAATACCCATTTTTAGGGCTGACTGAAGAGTACTTTCATATCTCTGCTTACTAAGACATTTTCTGTGACTTGAAAAGTAGCACTGTAAATACCCTTCCACAAAGTCCTTTAAATACTTAACTGCCGATTCGGACATCCGACTCCATCCAAGTTTCCTTAGAATACTGTCAAAGTAACGTGTCTTGTTGTCAATATTGATCTCAAGAGTTTTAAAATCATCGTCGTAAGTAGTCGAATTGCAATTGGTGCAGAATTGATACTTCACAGTTTTAGCTGCGTACCTTGCTGAATTCAAGTTTTTTTGATACTCAAAAAGGGTCCACCTTTTACAATTACGGCAGAATTGAGCATTAGTGTTGGTACTGACGTCATATTCTTTCATTCTTGGCAGGACTACTTTGATTGTCTCAGTCGGACTTCGTCCTGAGAGCTCTGCTCGAGTCAAGCTTTGCTCTCGGGACTTTGTCCTAGTCCGACTTCGTCCTGAGAGCTCTGCTCGATCCATAACCCTAGGACGAATGTATCCTTTAAGATTCTCATTGTTCCACTCGAGCTCTGCTCTCAGGACGAAGTCCGACTCACTAGAATAATAGTCTTTTAATGAGATGTATTTATTCATATTTACATAATAATTATTTTTTAAACATTGTTTTGATAGAAGGTCACCTAAGACCTTTTACGTGATTTTACTGTTTTACGTGATTTTAAGGCTTTAACACCCCCAATTAAACCATAAATTATGGAACTAACAATAGCAATAACTGCTATGATCAGATGTTCGGCTAGAAAGCCAACAACTGCACCAATTGTTTTCAGGAGAAATGATACGATAGAACCGATGATTCCCGGTAAAGCCGCAGCTGATTTCTTGGCTAGTTCTTTTAGCCATTCAGCAAACTTCTTGAGACCTTCTTTTACTTTATCTGGTATTGATGGTTTTGGTCCAGGTTCTGGTGTAGGTCCTGGAGTTGGGTCTGGTCCTGGAGATGGTCCTGGTCCTGGAGTTGGTTTTACAGATTTAGTGGCACCACTTAAAGCACTACTGATACTGAGACCTAGAGTTGTAAATGTCATTACAACAGCTGTTATTATGGCGCTAATAGTTACACCATACGTCTTAAAAAGTAACTTTATTCTGTCCTTCAGAGGAATAGTTGAATCTGGTTTCTTTAGAACATCAACAATTAAACGTTTAATTCTTCTAGTTTGTGACTCCCTGTCATTGTCTAACCTCCATACCTTTGACTTTTCCTCATACAATTTGTCATTTAGTTCATCTATTTTCTTTTTCAACTCCCCCGTATCTTTAGCATCTTCTTCTACAGACTTTACATAGTCTCTTGTTAAATTATTAAGTTCTTCTTCTAGGCTTTCTATTTGCATGTCCTTATCCCTCTTTACTGCAGCTAGATCATCACCAGCCTGTTTTAACCCTCTAAGTTCTCTCAAGGCATATTCAGTAAAACCCAGTGATTTAAGTTCATCATCATTATAATCTATCAGTTTATCTATTGGTTTGTTTGAACTGTTTACCTCATTAATTACTGCCTGTGTTTCAGGGGTTACTAATGTAGGTTGACTTACTGGTTGGTCAGGTGCAATCATACCTCTAATCATGTTAGCAAATCTAGTACCAAACTTAGTCTTTAATGTGCCTTCAGAAAGGAATTTACCATCTGATTTAATTAAAGGAATGATAAAGGCATTCCCTCCATTAGGATTAGGAATTTCATTCATATTGTTCTTTTGTTGTACTGTAAAGTTTGCTAATTCTCCTTTTGTAGGCAAGAAGTAAGGTTCCTCGTTGTGCAAATAAATACGTGTTGCTAGTTTACTTAGTTTGTTAGGGTCATATTTCCATTTACCACTTTTTTTCAATGCTGTATCAAGTTTATCCTCTTTATCATCTAGAAATGACTCCTTTTCCATCAATTCAGGGACAATACCTCTTACTCTTTCTGGAGTTGTAGTGAATGAAGTTTCATCAGTAAGATTTTCACCTCCTGTGTTGTATGTTTTGCCTGGCCTTTCTGGAGTTTTAGTGAATGAAGTTTCAGTAGTAAGATTTTCACCTCCTGTGTTGTATGTTGTGCCGTCATCTTGAAAAGTTCTATTGGTTTCAACTGTATTAGGATCATTCAAATTACTAATGCGATAATTATCTATCGCATCCATTTGGATATCTTGACCTCCTGTGTTGTATGTTGTGCCGTCATCTGGATAAGGGAGATTCTTTCTCATTTCTAGAATTTGTTCAAAAGTTCCTGATGATGATGATGATGATGATGATGATGATTGTGAATCGTAATCATCCATTCATCATGTATAAATGAGACTACGGGGCCAAGTCAAATTCCAGTCAAAAAAAAATTGAATTCCAGTCAAACTTATCTCAGTTAAATCCTAGTCTAAACTTATCTCAGTCAAATCCCAGTCAACACGTTTCAAAACTTATCTCAGTTAAATCCTAGTCTAAATAGTTTCCAGTCAAACTTCAGTCAAGTCCAAATTTACAAAAATCGTCCAAATTTACAAAAATTTAAAAATTAAAAAAATTAAAAAAATTAAAAAAATTAAAAAATTAAAAAAATTTAAAAATTTAAAAAATTTAAAAAATTAAAAAAATTTAAAAATTTAAAAATTTAAAAAATTTAAAAAATTTAAAAAATTTAAAAATTTAAAAATTTAAAAATTTAAAAAATTTAAAAATTTTAAAAAATTTAAAAATTTAAAAAAATTATTTTCTTCTAAATAAAATGTACAACTTTCCGTCAAACGAAGAACTTGAATCAAGAATCACAGATTATACAAAGTTTAAAGATCTTCCATTGAACAAATGGTATAAAATCAACTCATTCAGAAGTATAAGCACAAAAATAGGAGAATCAACAATCCTTGAACTTGTTGACTCAGAATCTAAAGAGTTGACCGTTTGGGCGACAAGTCTGATTAAACTAAAATTAAATCCAGCTCACAATTATATAAGGTCCACAGGAGTCAAGGAAACAAAACAGGGTAAGAAATTCTATGGATTTAATCTTTTAGAATAATAACTCGCTAGAGATGGATTGATGTAATTTTATAAGCTAAAAAACTTATAAATTTACTCACCCACACTACTTTTGTCTGACTCGCTAAAATTAGCCCAAACTGATTATCTCAGATGAAAGTCATGTCATTTCGGATTCTAGGATGAGTTCAAATTCACTTGCAGAAATAGTTCCATTGTCCATGAATCTGGAAAGTAGAGAGTCGACACTCCGTAAGCATGCTTTTTTCTTAATTAAAATATCTAAATGTTTTTTCTCTTTTTTCCTCAACTGAGGAACTACAATTTTTCCAACCAACCCTAGAAGTGTACAGATAGCAGAAATTGGAATGCTAACTACATTTCCAATCACTGTCGCAGCTCCAATTGATGCGACTGTGACACTGGTAATATACATACCAATTTCACAACCGTGTAAGATTTGACTAGCTTTTTTATAATTTTTATTTAATTTTTTTCTTTTTTCAATATTCAACTCTAATTCAGAAATTTTTTCTTTAATTTTTTCAAGTCTAAATTGTTCAGCATCAACACACTCGCTTCGCTCGTGGACACCATCTATATCATCCACACACTCACTTCGTTCGCGGGTGTTCACGCCGTTCATGGTGTGTTTATTTATAGATCTAATTCAATCAATAGACAGATAATTGTTGACCGTGCAGATGCTCTAATTTCATTGAGAAAACTAATCACATCATTTTGATTTAAAGGAACATCTACTTGCTTTGTCGATGTTATAGTGTCTCCTTCAATAAATGCTTGTTTAACCCCATTTACAATAACATGAATTTTATAGGGTTTTCTTGCATCTGTAGTAATTCCCATGCGAATAATTTTACCAGGAGACATCATGGTATAACCTGTTGTACTAGTTTGACTGCCATCACCAAAGCTAAAATCTGCAATATTACCATGCAGAACCCCTCTTTCATCTGCATATATTGTGATAACAGGTTTGCTTTTAAAATTTTGAATTTGAGTGTTTATTGAGTCAAATTCTAAATTAATATTTTCAATGTTTGAATTACTCTGAATCTGAAGGTCTTGTAAGTCTTCAATGATGTCTTGGTTAGTTTCTCTAAGTCCAGTACACATGTTTGTCATTTATTCTAACAGCAAATCAATTGAAACAGGTGTTAAAAATTCAATAGGCTCTTCATTCTGATCTTTGATTTGAAGTTCAATATAAGTATGGTCATACTGTGTGATCTTTACTTTTTGCAGGGAGGTATATTCATGTATATCTCCATAATATTTACCTTTAGGAACAAATGTAGTAATTAGATCACTACGCTTTCCATTCACTAAATTTTTACTCGTATCAACAATATTACAAGAAATTCTATACTCATGATTAGGTAACAATTGACAAGGTTTATCACCTGTAATTTCATGGCTTAGAAAGACATTATTTTCAAAAGTTATTCCTAATAATTCACCTAGTTCTTTATGGAGAACTACAGCAAATGGTGGCTCGACTTTAATTTTAATTTTACCTTCATTGGGTAAATAAGTTAATTCAAATTTATCAGAATGCCCTTTTTCACTCAGTGCTTCTTGTACTGCTTTATTGTAGGTAACTGGAGTATAAAATCCATTGGGAATAGTGATTAAATCAGGATTCGTATAGATCGCTCTATCTTTAAGCGCAAATCGCAGATGGCTATTTTTTAATTCCCTTGAAATATTATAGTAAGTCATAGGGATAATAGCCTTTTCAACTCTTACTGTCTTATATTGATTGATGCTGACGGGTAATTCACAACGTGTTTGATTATGAAATCTAACGTGCATTTATTTTATTAGAAATTTTATGTGCTTTTTGTTTAATGCTTCCAACATTGTTTGTTATGATTTGAATAATAACTAAAATAGTGACTGCGACCATAATAATCAGATGCTCAGCCATAAATCCTACAACAGAACTTGCAGCCTTAAAAATGGTTGAAACAATGGAGCCTAAAATTCCGGGCAAAGCTACTAAAGCTTTTTTACCTAAAGAAAGTAACCAATTTTTAAATTTGATCAAACCATCATGAATTTTACCAGGAATTCCTGGCTTACTCGGACCATCAGGTTTGCTAGGTTTATCAGGTCTAACTGACTTACTAGATTTGACAAAGCTTCCAGCTATAGAAGAAATGACTATGATAACAGCTGTGACAATGCTTCCAATTTTAAAGCCCTTTAACTTAAATAATGCTTCAAGTCTTTCTCTTAATGATTTAGTAACATCATTTACAGCTTTGCTATAGCCTTCAGCTATTTTTTCAAAATAAGGTCTTGACCTTTCTTTGAGTGAATGTAATTCATCAGCTTCTGCTTCATCAATTTCTTTTAAATTTGCTTCTTCTCGTTCAATCAAAGGTTCCATTTCAATTTCATCTTTGTTCACTCTAATATACTGAATTTTTTTCTTAATACGTTCTTTTAATAATCTATATTTTTCTCTAATATATTTATATTTATCTTTAAATTTTTGAATAAATGTTTTTTCTTCTTTGGTTTTTGCTTCAAAAGCACCAGTCATCACTTCTTCAGACAAATTTTCAATATCTTCAGGTGCAACCTGTACAACATTTGATTCACCAGTATCAATATTTGTTTCTTGTTCACCTAAGCCTAAATCATCAGCTGCTTGATTCATTCTTTCTTGAAAATTTCCTGACTTAGGAACACCTCCAGTTAGTTTAGGTGTTCCTTCAGGAAGTGATATTGTTTCTTTTCCTTCAAAATGATTGAGAAATCTACTTGCTAAATCTTTTTGTTTACTTTTTTCCAATGCCTCTTTTGGTTTAAAATCACCACTTTTACTACCTTTATAATCAATTTTGTAAGTTAATTGTAATTTTTTATCTCCTTCTACATAGTAATATGTATCATTTTCAAACTTAATATGTGGTTTTAGTAAATCTCTTTCAATATCACTTATAAATTTACCATATTGTTTTTCTAATTTTGGTTCAAGAATTTGTATTCTTCTTTCGGGTGTATCAATGCGTACATCATCTTCATTAGAAGGTGGGTCAAATTCTTTTCTTAAAGCATCTTCATTTGCAAGTTGTTGATCATAATTTTCATTCATGTCTTCTGTAGCATCTTCAATTGGTTCATAATCTTCAATTGGTTCATAATCTGCCATTTATTTTATAAAAATTTTGATAGTGCAGCTGATCCAATAACACTTGCTGCAATATAGGCTTGTTCATAACTTTTCTGAGAAGAACTAGGTTTATAATAGTGAGTTAAATTTGGCTTAGGATTGAGTTGATCATACTGTCGAATAGAATCTTTCATGTCTAAAATGTCTGATTTTGCTTGAAGTTGTTTCTGATGTTGGGAAGCTAGGAAATCAAGATGTTTGATTCTATTCTGGCTCCATTCAGCTGACTGTTTTTGTAATTTTTCGCTTGCTAAATCGTGTCTTTTACGCTCTTCTGCAGCATTCTGCGCATCAAATGCATGATATATAGCATTTCCCCCTATAAATGCGGTGGCATTAGCTATAGCTCCTGCTATCATCATGAATGCCATTTATTTTATACTAATTATTGATATTATGAGGCAAACCATGTTTTTCTAAGTAGCCTTTGGTTATGATAGCAAGTGACACTGCACCAGTTAGCTTCAATGCTTCCATCAAGTCAGGTTTACTAGGATCTCCAATATTTGACTTTAATAGCTTTTTAGCAGCCATTCCATAGCCAACAACAAGTGCTGCTAAAACTGCAGAATGGTAAATTGTGTTTCCAATATTTTTCGTGTCGATCATTGTGCTCATTTATTTATGAAAAAGTTTTTTTTTAAAATTTATAATTTAGTGAGTAAGCTTACGAGATTAGTGAGTACTCACTACGCTCGTAGAAAGTATCATAAGATCAGATTTTCAGATTTTTGTTTAGTTTTTTTATGTAAAGTAGGTGACTCCTCAATACTCGCAGAAGTAGGTGATGAATTTTTGGAATAGAACCAAACAAAACCTGCTAAAGTTATTCCACTTATCAATATTAAAGGATACTCGTAGAAGTAGTTTGTAGCTTGTGTGACTTCTTGTTGAACAGGCTTCTTCTTTCCTTTATTCAACTGACCTAATTTTTTACCCCATTCAACTCTCTTAGGATTCTTTGGCTTTTCTGCTGTTGTAATTTCAGCTGTTGTGTTATCTTTTTCGCCGTTCATACCTGTCTATTTTATGAAAAATATTAACGACTATTAATAGTTATTATTAACGACTATTAATAGTTATTATTAACGACTATTAATAGTTATTATTAACGACTATTAATAGTTATTATTAGCGACTATTAATAGTTATTATTAACGACTATTAATAGTTATTATTAACGACTATTAATAGTTATTATTGTCTTACTCGCTCTCACATGTGTCCTCTGCTAATTCTGATTTTCCATGCGTCATTGCAGTTTCAGCCGTATTGACTACAATTGTACCTGCCGCTAAAAGTGTTGGGTTCAAATATTGACCCAGTTGTTTTTTTATTTCATGGTTTACTATGATATTGTCATTTAATTTTTCATGTAATTTTTTTTGGTCTAAATTTGGAAATACAATTTTTACTGCTTGAGTATATCCAAATAGTAAATTAGATACTAAATCATCAGCAATCTGAGTATTATATTTGATTTTATATTCATTATGTAGTTTTTCAATATTTTTTTGTGAAGCTTTTTTAATCGTAGCCTCAGATGATTTTATTCCTAGTTTATTTAGTAATCCTGATTGATAGTGTGAAAGTAATTCACTTCGCATTTCACTCTCGCTTCGCTCGTCAACATCATTGTTATTCATTTATTTATTACAAATATTTACTTAATATGCTAAGCTTACGCTCGTAGAAAGTACTTCTACGAACGAAGTGAGTAATCAAAAGGCATCTTTCTGCGCAGTATAAGCTTCTTTCCTGCATCAATCTGCATCAGAACTGTGTCTTTTTCGCTTTGTGGAATACTTCGATTTTCTTTGAAAATTTGATCCATAGATAATTGATCATTCATTGAATGAATCACCATATGTTTACAATTTTCTCTAAAATCTTTTACAACTGCATTATATTTTTGTGTCAAAAGCCACACAGAAATTCCATAATGTCTTCCTGAGAAAGCTAGTTCAGTCAATTTTGTACATTTATTCTTTGATTCCCACAAATTAGCACAATCATCAATGATAAATAATGTTTGGTGATCTTGACTTTTTAAATTTTCAATCGCATCTTCTAAGCATATATTTAAATCTGTAAGTACTAATTTTGGAGGGTAAACAATTACACCCTTGTCTTGTGTAATCCATGCTATATCTTGGTAAGTTTTATTCATGTCAATGGTTGGACAAAATATCACAATGTCATCAAATTTTTTACGAAATTCTTTTTCAAGTAAATCTAGTATAAAGTAGGTCTTGCCACAATCAGTCATTCCAACAATTAACATATTGAAAGGTGGATCACAATAAAATTCACTCACATTCATGTCTTGTTTATTTTAACAACTAGAGCTCGCTTCGCTCGCTAGCAGTGTTAGTGTATAATGCCCTTTACTCGTTTATTCTCAAGTCCTACTAATCCATCAGCTACAATATAGACTAGCATGTCATATTCTGTTTCAGTACTTCGTGTAAGTTCAAGTTGTAAACCATGTTTAATATTAGACATTGCAGTTCCAGATCCATGTAATTCATTGTCCTCTGTACTTCTCAGATCAATCCACAGAGCATATTTATGATTTTCGTAGAATTTTTCGACATCCATCATGCAGTCTTCAGTTTGCTTAAGATCTTCTGACATATAAAGTCGTTTTACTTCATCAAATTGATTATAGGCTTTCAATCCTGACTTGAATATACAGTGAGAAATTCCTTCTGAAGTAATGGTCACATTAGTGATGTCTGGATTTTGAAAACTTGTATTTTCGGCATCATACTCAGCGTAATTTTTCTGGAAAAATATCAGAATACCCTTTGTAGAAGCACGATTGACATCTACATTGATATTCATTCGTTTATTCTTTCCAATTGAATCTGTTCTTAAAAGATGCACGTCTTCATATCTAAATCTAGTATCAGCATATATTGCTTCGATTGACTCACTAAGTTCTGTGGAAAAGAATGTTTCATACTCAAGTTGAATATCTTTCACAGCATACGTTTTTGACGTTGCAGTTCCTGTCACAACATATTTTGCATCATTGAATTTGATATTATATTCAATGGATTCTAAAATAGCTGATGGGTAAAAAGGTAGATGATCATCAAATATTTCTGACTCAATAGGAATACAATATCTGTCACCAAATGCTGTTTTAATAGCATCTTTTCGTTGCTCCTTGTCAATACCTTGCTGAACACGATTTTTCCTCTGCTTGTCTGTCAACCAAAAATCCTTGAATGTATTATAGATGTAAGATTTGTCCACTTCACTCATTGTTTTTCCACCCAATTTAGTAGTAATTCTTTCTACAATATTTCTACCAACATTAGCCACAAATCCAGCTGCTGCAGCATTGGCTGCATTACTTGCTTTTGATGAGGTAGACAACCTAAATGTAAGTTTCAAACTTTTGGGAACAATCACTTGTCCTTTTTCAAGCTGAGGAATTTTCACATACAGCGTTTCTCCAGGATTCACAGAATTAGGATTATGAGTGATTACTTCATAATTTCTTTTAGCTTTTAGCCCATTGGCTATTTTGTTTGATCTATAAGGGTCAAGATATTTACCAAATGATGTGTCCATTTATTTATATTAAAATTTAAAAAAAAAAATAAATAAAATAAATGACGAATGTGTTTAGCGGATCAGACAATTCAAATCTCACTGTCAAAGTTAAAGTTTCATTAGAAAATGAACTTGAAAAAATTAAAACTGAAATCAAGCAAGATAAACAAGATATTGAAAAATATAAGGCTGAAATTGAAGCTACAAAACATGATCTTGATGCCATCGTTGAATTGAAAGAAAAGATAAACAATCAATTTTCAAAATTACAACCTTGGCTAAATAGATTGGGTGGATACCTTCATAGAGAGCTAACAAATCACAGATTTCAGAATATACCTGATGTAATTAAACTGTCTCCATCATTATGGATTGATTAAGGTGTAAAATCTTTATAAGGTGTTAACCCTATAAAGGTCTTACTCTCGCTGGTGCTTTCCCCTCAATTTTGATTCAATAATATTTTCTTTATCAAGTCCTTCTTTATGTTTTAAAATTTTTTCTACTTTCACTTCTTTATCTGCTTTCTCAACCTCAGAAGAATCCAACTCAAAACCCTCGTTGTACTCGTGCTGACGATCTTTTTTAATTTTTTGTAAGTCATCAAGTCTAACTCTTTCGTCATTATTTAAGATAGCATGAACACCTTCAATATTTTTGATAGTGTAAGTTCTATTGCTCCAAATCTGTTTGTAACCTTTTGTAAATATAGGTCTCTTCAATTTTTTCCTAACTAATTCTCCAATGTTAAACTTGTGTACAACGGGCATAGATTTTTCTACATTTAATTCAACTAATTCAGTAGCATGAAGGTTAGCTTCATTTGGACTATAGTCTAAAATGCCAGAATGAGGTCTTTCATTGTATGCACTAATGTAATCTTGCAAATGATCAACCCATTTGACTGTATTTTTCTCTGTGAAATCTCTGAAGACCATTTCTTTAATAGTTCTAGATAGTCTATCAATTAAGCCTAATGCATGATGATCACCAATATCCACTGTTCCATGTCTAATGTTTAATTCTTTGAATAAATCTTGTAGTGGTTTGTTTAAAAATTCATTGCCTGAATCTGTAATAATAAGTGTAATACTTCCAGTATCATTATAAATTTTTTCAAAGCCATTTTTCACTTCAAACTTTGTCTTATTTTTTAAAGCTTCAGCATAAGCTTTTCTTGTAAATGTATCAATAGCAAGTAAAATCCATTTATACCCTTTATTTTGTCTTGAGTAATTACTCATGTCCAACAAATCCATGAACCAAAGAGCATTTTCACGATAAGCAATAATGTGACCTTGGATTTTATTGGACTGCTTTTTGTGAAGCTGATAGCTTTTCTGAGATTTTACAAATTGATCAATGTCATCAAATTTTATACTAGGATTCTTCTTTTTCATGATTTTATAAAATTTTAAAGCAGAAGGATATTTGTAACTTGCATATGCTTCTTGCACACTCGCTTCGCTCGTGGGCGCACTCATATTTATTTTAAAGAATAGTTTGAACTAAAAGACCTAAAACAATTAATCCCATTGTAAAAGGTAAATGTGACTCTCGCTTGTCTACTACTTTTATTGCCATTTCAGGTTTCTCTAAAATACTCGCTACGCTCGTAGAAGTAGGTTCTAAAGGTGACTTACTGCTGCGCTTTTTTCTGACATTGATATGTGAATTGATGCCAAAAGTTGTATTTTCTGTAGCGGTTAACAGAGAGTTATTATACCCTTCAATTATACCAATATGTAATCGCATATGACTAGGAACAAGTTGTAATCCTAAACCTACGGCAAAATCTAATCGTGAACCTGCTTTTTCTAAAGCGTATGCAAGCGCTTGTTTTGAGTGAATGAGTACGCTCGCTGACTGAAATGTTTTGATGGAATCGACTAACGTTTGACCTTGAATCGCATCTTCCACTAAAATTCCAAATTGTTTCTGTGTGTCTAATGAACCAAGAATATCCTGTCGAATCATGGTTTGTGAACCTAGAATACAATAAACATAAGTTCGAATGGATTCATTGATTCTACTCATGCCTGCTTTAGTCAATCCTTGACTGTCTAAGGTGATAAAATTTGTCCAATCGTCTGAGTAAATGAACGATAAATTATCAATATAAAGTCTATGATGGTCTGCATAGACATATCCTTTTTTATCTGCATTAAATGGAAACTTACTAGGATCATTCAAATAATAGTTGCCATTGTCCATGACGATGTCTAATGCTTGTATTTTCCCTTTGTGAAAATAGTTGAAGTCAACGGAGCCAAATTCAAGTTTCAAATTTTCATAGGCTTGTTTATTGTAAGGATTTTTTGATGGATTAAAGTCAGGATTTCCTGGTAAAGGAATTTTTAGCTGGTGTAATATCTTTCTGATGGTAAAATAGACATGGAATCTAAAAATACTTTGTACTAAAGGATCAGCATGATTAATATGATTATGCCAGCTTACACCTGAACCTGATGTTGCGCAGTATAGTGCAAATTTAAATTGGTTTTTCCAGTTATCCATGCTTGCATTTTTTAAATAATCTTGTACTTGTGCATAAGTTGAAAAATCTCGTGGAATCACCTTATTAGGAAAAATATCAATTGTATTGAATTCAAAACTTAGATTTGGTGTTACATGAATTTTTTGATGAATGAAAGGATTCTTGGTTAAAGAGTTATTCTTGTAAGTGACAGGATAGTTTACATTAGCATTATATTTTAAATAGTTTGGAAAGTCCATTTATTTTTATTTATTTTTATTTTTATTTATTTTTTTAATCAGGGCTACCAATTTGGTAGCCCTGTTGCCATTAACAGGGTTAGCATTTTGCTAACCCTTGTTTCATTTATTTATTGCCAAATCAACATTCACGCTGTTTCAATATGTGACTGTGCCATTTTTGGCACAGTCTATTGAAATTTTCTTCTTGTTTATTACATGTCATTTTGACCACTTGATTTTCTTCTTCTTGTTCAATACTCGCTACGCTCGTAGAAGTATGTGAATGTGCCATTTTTGGCACATTGAATTTAAGTTCATTGTACTTCTGTTTATTGTCAAATTTGGCCATAGAGTGTAAAACTGAAATATCATGGTCTGATTCTCTAAAATTATACCATTTTTCTTGACATGTTTTGTAATTATATTTAGAGACACATCTTTGTGAAAATTCATCCCATAGATTGAATGATTCTTCAGTGTCAGATATTGAATGTAATATTTGACCAATAAATATCCAGTTTCTGTAACCAGATGATCTTTCATATGATAATAAATCTAGTAGGAGCTTACAATGCTCAAGATTATTGTCAAATTTTACAGATTCATCACAGTCGTATTTTTTAGCCTGTCTTTCAAGTGACATTTCATATTGATCTTTTTTGTCATTCTTGTTCAATCTTAGTAATTGAATCAACTCAATTAATGTGAAGTCATTTTTAACTTCATTAAGATTTGAGTCAATTATCTTAGTGACTAAATATGGATGAGAATCTGTTTTCTTTCTAGATCCATACATTAACCATGGAACACTAGTAACAGCAGTATCCAATACTTCTTGATTGAACAGGGAGTTTACACTGTTTTTAATTAACCTTATAAGTTCCTTATACTCCAGATTTACTATTCGACAGTAAGGAAAATGTAAATGAATACCATTAGATAATTTACCATCTTTGGTTGAAATAGCCTTTTCTAAAACAAAACATTCTAATGCCTTATCTGACAAATCTTTAATGTGTTCGCGAAGGAATTTTTGATAAATTTCAATAACTCTCATGAGCTGGTCATTTGTATACAGGTGAGGTGAATTTTTATAGTCAGACGGATCCATTTTTATGTCAAGATCAACGATGATTGAATCGTAGGCGTCTATCCCACGTCTTCTTTCAGCTAATCCAATGTCACAATCCTTTTCAATGCATTCTGCATACTCTCTTATGAATTCGTGGGAGTCATAGTCACTAATGTAAAACGTTCCTTTTGGATTGTAAACACCAATGTGTGTATAGTCATCTTTTCTATAACGATTTTTGATGAATTTATTTGTCAAGATATGTGTTCTACAATCCCTTTCTATAGTAAATCTGTCTAGAATGGGTTTTACAATGTCGTAATGTCCTAAAGCTAAAGTACTTATGCCATCTTCTAAAATTTGTCTTTTTGTATCCATTGCATCTAAAGCTACTTTGGTGACTTGTTCAGTGTAAATTTGATGATTTCTTGATCGAAACACATTCATCTGTTTTTCAATTGGAAATTTTTCCAAGAGCACAGACTTGTAATCTTCAAAAGTGATTTCATTTTTGACTACGTTCTTCTTAATTCCTTTGCATTTTTTGACTTCATCGTCTTTGTCAGTTGTATAACTGTATAGTTTTGATCTGAGTGCGATGAATTCAGTGATGACATGACCAGCTTCTTCATCTTTGAACTTGCCAATGACTTTCTTGTTCGTTTCATCAAACAATGGATGACACCCGCTAACGGAGTGAGTGTTTTTAGGAAAATTTGAAAAGTCATATAATTCAGCATCTTGTTTCATGTCTTTATAAATATCAGGTGTTTCTATATGATAGACTAATGAGTCAGTATCAGTGTACAACAGTTGTGCTTTGTCACCATACTTTTTCATCATATGATTATAATGGAAATCATACATGTGTATTTTTGACAGGTCTAAAATGGCCTGTCCCATAAATATTGGTTTATTCAGATAAACTTCTGCTTTTTGACTCTCAACCATGACTAGATCTTCACTAAAAATTTTGCGATATCTAAAATTATTCGAATTCACAAGCTTTCTATATTGTTTAACATTTGTAGCCAATGTGATGTTTTTCCTATCTCTGACTGATTCCATTGTCTTTCCAAAGCATGAATTGTTCATCAATTTGAAGAAGTCCTTTTCAAAGTCATTTTTTGCTTTGGCACGTTGACTTGTGTTTAAGTCAATGTACTCTTTCAAGAAGTATGATTCTGTATAAGAAATACCTCTGTGAATTTTTGCAAGTTTTAAACCTTGACTCAAATAGAACTTCAAGGCTTTATGATGCACAATATAATTTTTCTTGTCCCTAAGATTAGGAATAAGCTTGTTATTCAAATGCTCAGGGGCAAGAGGATAGGCATTGTGCAAGTCATGAAGTTGATTAGGATATTCTAAGTCAACTTCTAAAGTGCATGGAATGCTTTGCCAATTTCTTAATTGTGAGCTGGACATCCATTTAAAATTAGAATGAGGTAATTTTTCACTCATCGATAATCCATACAAATTATTCGCATCAAGATAAGAAATATAACTTGTAGGTTGACCCTTGTCAAAATCTTTCAAATAGGGATTATTTGCTTTTGCATATCTGTGACTTGCTTGACAGATTCCTCCTCGAATACCACATTCAAAGAAGTTGTACTTGTCTACATCTGTTAAAAGTTCAATTTCAACATCTGTCATTTTCAACATGGCTTGCCAAGACAATCCTGGACCTGTATAAGTCCACACTGGATCTAAATTATAAATCTCCATGCATGTCTGCCTGAAATTTTCCATAATATCAGCTAGTAGAAGAACATCTGTTTTGAGGTACAGGCTGTGATAATCTCGAAATGTTTTACACTTGAGTGTTTTCCACACGTTTTGTGCATGAGAATAGTCTTCTTGTGAAATTTTTGTAGCATTAAACTCTGAGTCAAATGATTTCATTGAAGGAAGTACTTTTTCTTCAAATTTGTTGTGTGAGTCTACCCATTCATAAGGATATACTCCTTTTCTAGTTACAAGATCAAATTGTTCATCTTTGTAAAAGTTTGACAGATTCTTTTTCTCTGTGTTAGGCAAATTATTTGCAAGATTTGCTAGAGATGACTGCATGAGTCTATATGAGTCAAGGAATCTGATTGAAAATGACTTGTAGTCTTCAAAATGTAACCTCTTGCTGAATGAAATATAGTTTTCACTATTATTTGCAAGCACATTTAAGTCACCTTTCAGATTTTTCACAAACAGATGTGCATCATAACCTGAAAGATTATGAAAATACACTGGTATGAAATCAGGTGCTTGTAATTGAAGGTTACATATATTACAGGCTGCTCCTCTGTATTTTCCATTAAAATGGTTGTGATCACGAACTTTATAATTTTTTTCTGTAAATTCCTTGTCACAGAGATAACATTTTTCAGCTGACTCATGGTTATCCTGTTGTTCTTGTGTTAAGGCTAACATAGCTTTAGGTTTGGTGAAATGCTTGTCATGAATATTATAGACAGCTTTTTCAATCTCTTCACAGAATCTTTCTCCTATATCTTCATTAGGAGCTGCGCTGTCAACGCTATATTCTACTAAGAGATTTTCATCTTTAATTTGTTCTGGATCAAATACAACATAGAAGCAGAATGAGTTAGGAATATGTTCTTGAATTTGCACAGTTTTTTCACCTAATTGTTTGTCAACTTTTTGCAAGGTTGATTCAAAGTCAGCAATGATTACAACAGGATGCTTTTGCTCCATTTTTTTATTTTTGAATTTGAGTATATTTGAGTGTAAAAATGGAGTGCTAACCCTGACACATTCAAATTTTCTACAATGTGTCATGTGCTCCTGATATCTTTTTTCACGAAGCTCTTTCGTTGGTGCTGAAATAATTTTCAAGCATCTAAAACAAACTTTGACTTGTCCCTTATGTTTAGAATTAGCTTTAGAAATCAGCCTAGAAAAGTTCTTGATCCAAGCATAGTGGTAATTTGCATCATCTTTGACATCTATATGGTGTTCACCTTCTGGAAAATCATCTTCATCTTTGTAGTGAAGTAAATTTATGTAGTGGTCATCAGGTAAAATATTCTCTGAAATCAGTGTTGGATAAATTTTAAAATCATTTGATGGAATAAAAGTATATACATTGACTGCTAATTCAGGATTATTTTTTTCAAAAATGTCAATATCCTTGATTGTAACAGGATATTGAATTCCTCTGAACATGTGGTCAAATTCAGGTTTGTTATAATTTGAAACACGTTCTGGATGATTATTTAATTTTAAAAGCGAAGCTTCAACAGAATATCTGAAGCATTTTTGATCAGTGTTTTTCACATTGATTATGGCTTGTTTTTTCTGAACCTGTTCAGGCAAAGGAATATAGCTTGATCCTAAAAATGGTGTATAATTGTCTGTATGTAAGTCAAGCTTAGTAATTTCTAATAATCTCCAACTTGAACCAGGTTGAAGAAGTTTTTTCTCTTCTTCTAACATTTTTGAAATAAATTTAGGGTAATCTAAGAGTCTTCCATAAAGGATGGTATGATAAAATCGAAGTTGAAACTCTTTTTCAATATTCTTTCTTCGCATTAGAATATGTAGAATGATGCAAATTTTTAAACCTACTTTATTTTCCTCATTAATTTTTTGTTGAATAATAGGTTCTATTTTTTCCAAGTAAGGTTTAACACCTATTTTAGGAAGTCCCTCCATTCGGAAATTTTTAGCAAATCCTTTAAAAAGAGACTTGAATTTTTTGAATGTTTTTAACTCTGTATGTTTTTCAATGAGGTCTTTGATCAGTGATTTTTTCATACTATCTTTGACATCAATGCCAAACTCTTTAGCTTTTTGAATGAGGTCAGATTTTAGTAATCTTTTGACTGGTTCTTTGGTCAAGAGTTCTTTCAACTTCTCAATGTTGAGGTTCTGGAAATTTTTATGACCAAGTGCTTTTACTTGCTGTAAAAGCGGCTTCCTGATGGAAATTTTCGCTTTTACAGCTTTTGGTTTAATGTCAGACAAATTCACATGCTGAATTTTTTCTTCTAAAATTGAGTCCAGCTGTTCTTTTTTGTATTTTCTTGCATTGACTCCAAGTCTTTGCGCAAGAACACGTTTCTCAATTTGAGACAAGTCAGAAACTGGCTTGTCAATTTTCACTTCAACATCATTGAAACTATTTGTAATGTGTTGAAGTTTCTCTAGTAATGTCTCTCTTGATAGAGATCCATAATTCTTCACCTTATTTCTGTAGGCGAGTATTTTCAATTCGTCAGTAGATAATCCCTCAGCTGGAAAAGCCAGGCCTGTTGGGAAATTTGTATTTGTATTCATATTTGACGTTGTATTCATGTCTTTTTTTATAAAAAAGTTTTTATTATTCGTTGTCGTTGTCATCTCTTTATTTATAAAAAAGTTTTTATTATTCGTTGTCGTTGTCATCTCTTTATTTATAAAAAAGTTTTTTATTAGATATAGGCATGGAAACAATTTTTTAAGTTTCAGTTTCGATTAGTGAGTTTATAGTCAAATGACTGACTACAAAATGACTACAACAACAAATATGAATAAAAATACCTCCAACTTTAGTGAAATTTAAAATTCTAGTTAATCCTCACTTGAGCGAAAATGTAGAATTCAGGGCTCACCACACCCATGAGAATTTGTGAAAATCATCATGGATGAGGGTTCATTTATTTAGAAGAAAAAGTTTTTTAATTTGTTTAAAAAATAATTTTTACATTCTCTAACAAGGGAATTCATTTATTTAGAAGAAAATTATTTTCTTCTAAAGGAAATTATTTTATATTAGATATAAGCATGGAAACAATTTTTTAAAAAAAATCCAATGTTGAGAGATATCATTGTCTTTTTTGTAAATGAAGACCTCATCTTCATCCAAATCTAAAATTTTATTCAAATCTAAAATTTTATCCTTTATTCGTTTTGTCAATTTTACAATATACAATAGCTTTTTATCTCTGGGTATTAAAAATATTGAAAACCCATACTTTTCTGATGATGAAAATTCTATCCTTTCAATTTTATACCAAGTATTATCAGGAACATTTCTCCAATTGACACATTCTTCTTTCATTTTATTTTCGTTTGACGGAAAGATCTTCATTTTATTTAGAAGAAGAAAGTTGTTTATTTTATTTAGAAGAAAATAATTTTTTTAATTTTTGACATTTTTGTATTTTTTAATTTTTTTTAATTTTTTTAATTTTTTTTAATTTTTTTAATTTTTTTAATTTTTTTAAATTTTTTTCGGTCAACCAGTTAGCTTCTGAGTCTTCAAGCTCAAGAAGTGTTGATTCTCCTATTTTTGTGTTTATACTTCTGAATGAGTTGATTTTGTACCATTTGTTCAATGGAAGATCTTTAAATTTTAGATAATCTGTTGAATCTGTGATTCTTGATTCAAGTTCATTGTTTGACGGAAAGTTCATTTTATTTAGAAGAAAAATAATTTTTTTAATTTTTTTAATTTTTTTTAATTTTTTTTAATTTTTTTTAATTTTTTTTAATTTTTTAAATTTTTAAATTTTTTTAAATTTTTAAATTTTTTTAAATTTTTTAATTTTTTAAATTTTTAAATTTTTAAATATTTTAAATTTTTCAAATTTCTTAAATTTTTAAATTTTTATATTTTTTAAATTTTTTAAATTCTTAAATTTTTTTAATTTTTTAATTTTTTTAATTTTTTAAATTTTTTAAATTTTTTAATTTTTGTAAATTTGGACGATTTTTGTAAATTTGGACTTGACTGAAGTTTGACTGGAAACTATTTAGACTAGGATTTAACTGAGATAAGTTTTGAAACGTGTTGACTGGGATTTGACTGAGATAAGTTTAGACTAGGATTTAACTGAGATAAGTTTGACTGGAATTTAATTTTTTTTTGACTGGAATTTGACTTGGCCCCGTAGTCTCATTTATACATGATGTCCATTTCATAATTTTCACCTCCTTCAGCCATAATTACTTATTTATCTAACCATAAAAACAATCAATGTACCAACAACTGAGTAAAGCATGAATTTAATTGTTTCATGAGTATCATCCACCTTCTCAACTTTGGTGTCAAGTTTAGTAGTAGTAGGAGTATTCTTTGAGGTTTCAGTTGTTTTTGGTGTATCAACATTACTATTTGGTTTATGACTGGTCTCGAGCTTTGCTCTCAGGACGAAGTCCGTCATTGATGTACCAACGCTACTCTTAACTCTTATTTTCTTAGAACTATTTCCTTCCATCAGTGGTGGTGGTAAGGTCTTTTTGTGGTTAATGTCATTCTTACCGGGTTTAGCATTTTTTGGTGCTATTAAAATGTTATTATTGTAGTTATCCAGCTTACCAATAACGAGTACCATATTTGATCCTATGACATACAATCCTGGTGCTATTACATAATCTAGTCTTGTATGAGTGTCACTCACTGCTTTTTGATATCTTTGAATTGAAGTGGGAATATCAGGATGTTGATTAATCGAATCCTTTAATAGTTTGTTAAATTCCTTCTGTGCATCCAATTCTGTACCCGGTACTCCAATTATTGGTGTTCTGGTCAACGCCTGAGCACCCAGAATACAGTAAACATATGTTCTTATTGTATCATTCAACCTCTCTATTCCAGGATTAGAGAAACCATTTGATTTAAATATCATGAATTGTTGATAGGTTTGACATTCATTTTGTGTAATTACATCAAATACATTCTTGTGTCTCCTGACATGATCCTTGATGAAAATATCTGGATATTTGAAATTAGCCATTCCAGCATCCCAGTCTTTACTGAACATCGGTGGCATTCTATTTTCATGAACTTGCATGAGGAAGAAATTGATTTTAGAATCATTGATGTAATATCCGGGATCAGTTATGTTCGGGTTGTAATCCGGTACACTCCATGACCTCCAACCACCGTTATTTTCAAACACCGAGAAATCATATTCGTCTTTTAAACCAGATTCACTCAATAACCCTCCTAGTTTCCTACGGTTAATGTTATTGTTTGTCTCATTAAAATCACTTTCACCTGGAATTGGTATCTCTAGATTCTTCATGATCTTCAATATTTGATAGTAAACATGAAACCTGTAAATTGACCTTAACAATGGGTCACTGTGATTCAAGTGATCGTCTATTGAAATACCACAACCTGTTGTAGCAAACCAAACAGCCATGTTAAATTGGTTCTGGTAAAACGATAATGGATTCTTTTCCAGTAGCAGACAGTCTTTCTTATTTTTCAGGCTCAAAAACCCAGGTGTTATCTTAGTTTCTTGTAGTCTGAAGAAGTTATTAGTGTTAACAGTTACTTCTAAATTAAAGAAGTCATAGGTGAATTTACTTTTATGTTGATTTGCTATTGGATAATACATTTAATTTACTTGAATTTTTTCCTTGAATTTTGGTTAATGAAGACAGTAAAAAGGCCATTTATTTTAATGGAATAATTTCACCAGATGGAGAAAGTGTGACGTTAACATCATGTCTCCATGGACAGAATAACATTTGCCTTTAAACCATAGTGATATTCAGTTGTACAATGGCCATATCAGATGTTGCAGTCATTAATTATTTGTGCTTGCAAATTACAATGGCCATATCAGATGTTGCAATCATTACTTATTTTTGCTTGTCAAAGACATGAAAAGGCCTATTGTGTCTTAATGCGTTTATCCGACAGAATTTTCGAAAAATATTTTCAGCGCTGAAAATTATTTTTGCTTCGTTAAAATAATGTCTCGAAATTCTGTCGGATAAACGCATTAACGAACAATAGACCTTTGTAATACTTTGGGACGTGAGTATTGTTTGGTAACATATGTTACCATGTACATGCAGACTCTGTCAACAATATTTTCAATAGATTCAAGCAACAATGATTAATCACTGTAACAGCTGTCTTGTAGGCCTACAGCATTTATTGGAATACGCTGGGACTGTCAAGATGTGCGAACTTCAAGGGTTCATTTCTCTGCTAGTTTTTAACGGATATTTGCAATGATGTATCCTTGGAAAGCTATTGACGTGTACTTTCTGTTGGAATACAGTAAGTCATGATTACATTAACCCATTGAACTCTAGTATTCCCTTACCATTTCACTGCAACGCTTCACTGACCATTTCATTGCAACGCTTCACTGGGAATCTCATGAATGATAGAATATATGTATTGTGGTGTCTGGTTCTTAGGGGTTTCTAAGCTAATTTGAGACAAAAAGGCCTGTAAGGGCTTTTGTTAAAATAGCTTAGAATTACCTAGATTCCTACCACCACAATACATATATTCTTGTAAAGACAATGGCGGGAATACTCCAATCATCGTCGCCTCGATTAATGGACACAAAGAAGTGGTGGATCTATTGATTAAAGCGGGGGCGAATATAGAATGTAAAAACAATGGCGGGAATACTCCAATCATCATCGCCTCGGCTAATGGACACCAAGAGGTGGTGGATCTATTGATTAAAGCGGGGGCGAATATAGAATGTAAAGACAATAGCGGGAATACTCCAATCATCTTTGCCTCGAGTGAAGGACACCAAGAGGTGGTGGATCTATTGATTAAAGCGGGGGCGAATATAGAATGTAAAGACAAGGACGGGGCTACTCCAATCATCATCGCCTCGAGTGAAGGATATAAGGATGTGGTCGATCTATTAGTTAAAGCGGATGCAATTATTGAAGTCAGTAACTATGAAAACGATACTCCGATAGTTTGCGCAGCTAAATGGGGTAATGTTGAAATTGTTGACGTTTTGTTGAAAGAAGGTGCTTGTTCCAGAAGTTCTAGTTATGGATCGCTATTAAATATTGGTGCAACGTTTGGTCGACGACGGGTCGTTGAAGATCTTTTTAGACGCGGGATGTCATTAGAAATCCGTGACTTGAAAGGAAACACCCCACTTCAAAATGCTATCATAAAGGGTCATCCCTCAGTGGTCCAACTCCTAATAAGGAGTGGAGCAGATACATCCACATCACACCCTTCGTCAGAGAGTATTATATATTCTGCTGCTTCGTGTGGCCATGCCGATATGGTGAAATACTTGGGAAGCAGTGATGTACGGAAGTTATTGGATTTGCCCAATGCCAGTGGGTGGTCGCCTATTGCCAAGGCAGTTTCAGGTGGTCATTTTCGGACAGTTAGACAACTTCATCAGCTTGGAGCTGACATGAACTGCAGCGTAAATGGAAAAGGACTGCTTCATCTAGCAGCTGAGTCCGGTTGCCTAGATATCTATCAATATCTTATCATCGCTGGGCTTGACTGCAAACGACCCAACATCCATGGATTGAAGGCTTATGAACGCTTCCCCTTTCAATCAAAACTTAATTATCAAGCAAGCAACCGATTAGGACATTCCTCCGAACAAAGTCTCTCTTACGTCATGTCGCGATTAAATGAGCAATATGCTACACCCGCGTATAGATACAAACTTTCAGAACTATCTGGTGTACTGGGACTAGGCAGCGTGAATATTATCGAGGGTGGTGTTTCAGAAACTATCATGAGGTTTGTAAGGGAGAAGGAGGTTGTTAAGGGTTCAGAGTTATGCGGAAGTTCGGCTGAGGGCACGAAGGTTCAGCTGCCTGATGAAATGGACTTCCTTAGATTGGTATCTCCATATCATCTCTCTCGAAACGAAATGGTTGATAAATTACATGGATATAAGTATATAAAAACTAGAACAATGAAGAACAGGTTTTTATCAAGTAAAGCACTCCATGAGGGTGTAAGCCAAACCCTAGAATCTAGCGCAAAAGCCCAAGAGTCTAAAAAAAGCGGAGAAATGCTTTTGCAGGCAGTTGCTGGAGGAGGCAGTGCCAGTGTTCCTGTGACTATCATATGGCTCGATGATAAACCTTCAAAACGCATTGTCTCAGAGCATATAGTAACAACCTTACCTGTAAATGATTGGCCCGATGATTGGCAAGATGATTGTTCCGATTCTGCACTACAGAAAGGAGAATCTGAAAATGAGGCAACGGCGGACGTTTGTGTTTATCAACGGACTGGATACATCTTATCTCAAGCTGATGCTAGAAGAGGATTGGCCAGTGTTCCTGTGACTATCAGAAGGCTTGAAAATATATCATCCAGTCTCCTTATCTCTGTGGATATAGTACCGATATTTCATGTTGATGATTGGCCAGATGATGCTATCAAGAAGACCTGGAAGATGGACGAGGACACCTTGAAGAAGAGTGGGTATAGGCTGGTCCTGAAACCGCCACACAAGGACAGTGAGTACGGACGGTTGCTACCCGAGGAAGACAGAGAAAGAATGTTGCGGATCTCCTTCTCTCATCTAGAACCTGCCACAATCGCACCTTTGGATCCAAGAATCAAAGACGCATACATCACAGCAAAGTGTCTGAGGTCACCTATGGCATGTGGCGTTGTGGTTAGAGACACGAACGGCGTCATACATTTCGTCAGTCACTTCCTTACAAGCTACCTCCTGAAGACAGTCTTCCTCCATAACATAGACGACTTCCTTGAGACAAACAGGAGCCTGCCAGAGATGGTCTACATCATCTACAGCCAACTTGAGGATTACCTCGGCAAGGGCAACCTACCGTTCTACTGGCAGCCCAGCGTCAATCTGCTGGAAGGCTTGAAACTCAACGTAGCCAAGTCTCATCAAGTCGCCAAGTTGATGAAGGCAATCGTTGGTAGGATGTCCCGCCTGGAGCGTGGCGATGAGAACCATGGTGAAGACGCAAGGGAAGATGGGCCAGGCATTGAAGCCGCTGATGACGAGCCTGACATAGGTTGTTACATCGTCAGATTAGAATAGCGAGCAAGGTAACTCTCTTGGTCAATCCCAATGAAGACAATTAGCTTTAAAATTAATAATTCACTCATCTTCGCGTACATTGTATATTCCGAGATGTCGGATAACCTAAATGTCCATGCTTGATATCATAGTTTCGTTTGAGAGTTCCATTGCGTAAATAACGCTAATTACTGCAAGTCCTTTTTAGGATGTAAATACCATACTAAATTACAGCACAGCCGGTAGAAATAATTCTTTCATTGTCTTTGATTACAGTGACCAATTCCCCTCTTGGTTCAAAAATGCATATATACACTTTGTTTCAATGAACTATCTAACTACAATATCTCTCGTATTGGCCTACAATCCACCGAATAGATTCTTGGAGGGCTGGACAATGATTTGTCGTGCCTGACTTAATTAAATCAAATACTGTCATGGTCTTTTGGACTTGCTTTCTTTTGTCTATCCCTCCAGCATGCAAGGTGATGGCGTCACGTGAAACCACTTCATACACAATAAATATACAACCTGCCTGTGTTGAGTAATCAGAAGTACAATGTGCCTGATATTAATATGTTTATTTCCAGTAATCTTCACCCCGATGAACACTTTGTATGCGAGAGGGATGCTCCGGTGTAACCACATCTATGGTTATTCCCTGGCCTCACCCAGCCCGGCCAGTTCAAACCACGAGAGTGCATGTGTGCGAGTTGGGCCGACGCGACAGGCGCAGCGGTCGGAGCGAGTCTATGGTAGGGTATCTCGGACTTTGGTTCGACATCGAAAGCCCAAAGTGCGTCAGGACCTTCAAAGCCAAGTGGTAGGGAATTCGTTCTTGAAATGACACCGGGCTCAAAATAGCTGCTATGTTGACTTCGAGAGAGAGAATGGTGAGAGATCGTGTGGTGTACAAAAAACAAGCACGACCGTAACATTTTAGAAAACTTCTGAAATTATTCAGACCCCCTCCACCTCTTACACCTCCCCGTTATTCAGAGATGGAATTGCAAAACTGTAGACTTTCCGAGGTTGGGGACACATCACGGAGATGATATACCAAATGTTCACCACTTCTGAAAAAAAGTATCAGAACTTTCAGATTTTGGTAAAAAATGCACCCCCTAATTTTAGATGATTTCTGAAGTTTTACAATCTATTTTCTACTTTTAACTATGAAATTGATACAAAGGCGACACATTGGCATTGTTCATCCCGATTGAGTTGAATGATGGATGGCATCCAACGACAATGCGTATGATATCTACAGGGGGCTTGGCTTACATATCCAGACACTCTCAGATCGGTATTATGACATAGGAAGTTGGATGTTGCACTCAATTCCTTTCATAGTACTTATGAGTTACTTACACCCTTTGATATGCTGACTGCATGGGTGAACAAAGGTATGGACTGGTATATCTTGTATTGACATGTTAACTTGTATTGATATTGTAATTGCATGAGGTAGGGTAGCTACCTTATAACCTTAATATCCTTATGTATTGAATTGTATAAATTGTATTGTCATGTATTTACATGTATAAACTTGTATCGACTTATATTGTATTATGTTCGGTGTAACTTTTTATAATTATATGTGTCACAATATTATATGGTAGAAGTCAGAAGGCCTAGAGATTGCAAGCTGTTTGAAGCCAGTCTATTACTATCATAACGTTGTATTGCAAGAGAGTCACATTCATTATTTCCTATATTTTGTGAGTAACATTTAAGAGTGTGAAGCCTGGTAGGCCCTGTCACAAGTTCTAAATGATCAAGTGATTACGGTTTTATATACGCTTGTAATGACTCTCATTACAGAATGACTGCAAACTTGTGGATGGATATAGATTGAATACTCGTTAAGGTGAAACTATAGTGCCTCCATGTTGCCAGTCAACAAGAATTCATCCAAAATATCCACAAACTGATAAAAGTGTTACTCGGAGAACATAATAGTTTGCCTTGCGTCCGAACAACATGTTATATGACAAAGACAAGCAAGTGCTTTTACTTCAATTTTGTGCAGAAAGCTTTGTGTACATGTACAGTACATATAGCGTTTTAGATAAAATCACCCGCCAGTCTCTTTCATATCAGCCATTATCTTGTCCTATTTGTTGGTGTTTGAATCCGGTGTTCCTAATACATTAACATAATAAAGAGTGACTATATAGTTTCACCTTAAGGGTTGACAATAGGTACCGCCATTTTGTCGAGTCCTCCAAATCCTAAAGCCTTTAGAGCTCTTTCAAAACATAGTGAAAGCTCATTTCAAGGGCTGGAGTCTGTTTATTGCTTTCCAGAGAACAGCCTCCAGGGTTTTAAATGAGCATTCACTACATTTTGAAGGTGTTCTAATCGCTTTTTGATTGCAATTTCTAGCCAAAATGGCGGTACCTATAGTCAACCCTTAATCTTAGTGCACCTTCAGCTTTCCAACAATTGTTTGGGTGTCTTTTTAGACTTCAAACTATTTTGAGTTTCTCTCTAACGTTGTTTAAGCCAACTCGCTGGTCTTAATGACTGATCATAAAATTCAGTTTTATTTAAGCTACATGTGTGTATCTTTTCCCAATATATGTACCGTTTAGATATTCGCTGCAGTGGCGATTTTTACGTGACCATAATGAGACCGTAGAAGGTTATTCTAACGTGAATTATTTTGGCCGATACGCGAATTTGTTATGAAAGATAATTATTTAATGAAGGTTGAAAAGATTTTATGGCGGTAAAGGCTGGGTAATGACTGGTAATGTAGTGAGTGGGTTAACGTGACAAAACAACTGCGACTTGATCACTCATTGCAACCATTCCAGCGAAGTGTCCTTGCGAACCATATGCAAGTTATTGTAAACATTTTCAGTGAGATTTTGATTTTTGAAGGCCCAGGTGTCCTTGGTCGAAGTTGCTCAATGCAAATCTCCTTTGATTCAGAGTTTCCTAATGAGAATTTCATCATGGCATGTGTAAAAAAGAGGTAGTCGCTGTGAATGGTTGATTTTGGGTTGTAAACAATGGTTTTTGTGCCAAACAGGTGGGTTTTGGGTGGAAAGATTTGTTAGGATACAAATCCGGTGTTTTAAAAACTTGAAAGTGGCAAGATAGGTTTTATTAAAGTGGTTTGGTGTTATTAGATTTACCTTAGTAAAATTTCAGTTCGAGATAAGACCACCATTGAATATTCATAGGTTGCAGTATTCAGACCTATCAACGAGAAGCTTTTCCGATTATCTTTAAAAATCCGCGGTCAACGACCACTTTAATTTCCACAAGTTTGTCGCCAGACTGTCCGGAATATCATATCCACATCTAAGATTCAAAACTGCCCGCAGTAATTGGTGCGACGTGGGCAAACTTTGGCAAATGAACTGATGAAAGTCTTTAACAAATCAATGGTGGTTTTGCCTCGTTGGACGAACGAGTCCTTCAGTTCTCACCCCCTATTCTAGTAGGCGCTGTCTACCCGGCTCAACACTTGCGACAGGCGACACTTCAAAAAAGAAAGTCCTGGCTTTACTGTGTGTTTCTGAACCGAAGTCCGTTGCGATTATATTTTATAGTTCGGCTAATTCAAGCCATTATATGTGTACATGTAATCATGTGCAATTTCGCAAATCATTTTGATTACAGTTCAGTAATGCACAGATAGGGGGAGATATTGCTTGTAAATGGAATGTTCATAAAATTCGTGTCCGTCTTCAAGCAATAAGACTCGAAATGTGGTTAGACGCTTTATGTCATTCGGTACAGATTCATCCTAACCGGTGTAGAAGTAGAAAATGTCCGAGGGAGAAACCATCCACCCTATTGTATTTTGTCAGATTATGGTATTATGCTTCTTTCGGTGACATTACCGTCAATAGGTCCGAGATTAAAGAGCATAATAGAATCCTTTGCTCCCCCGGAAATTCTATCCTGGGACATTTCAAACTTCTACACCGGACTCATTGAAAACACTCACGTTTCCATATGAGGGCGGGGGGGGGGGGGGGGTGTCTTAGATGTTCCTATCTCTTTGATACTCTCTGTAGTCAATGTGAGCCTTAGAGGCAGCACGTACTTGGATATCACTATGTATGTTTATTGTTGCTTTTGCGCTGTTTAGTTTAGTTATCATGCTGTTTGTATTCAATAACATGAGGGACAATACTAAGTATGTGACCATTATGACAGATGTATTTTATCGACGGCTGTCTTTGATGAGTTCGCTGAGTCCATGTACTACTAAGTGTGAAAGCCTATTTACGAGTGTCCCGTAAATGGATTCGCCCAGGACTTGATGATACTACGTACAGACATTCGTACCTCGTACTATGTTGCTTATAAAGATTGCGAAACCTCCCTATTATTTCAATAATTAGATTATAGCCTGAGGCAAGAAAATGACAAACATTGTTGTCCGAGTTCGATATATATGTATAGCTATTATAGTAATCAACAGAGACTGGAGGGCACCGTAACTGTGGACGAAGCCTTTAAATGAAAATGGATGAGATGCTCTTCTCTCGAAGTAAGGACTGGACAAGTGAGGCAAGGATGCCCGTTTTGGAAATTGCACCGAACCCCCCCCCCCCCGAAACGCCTCGATTTGAATATGCAGGCGGCGTAGCATACCACGGCGTAGCTAGACCGGCGTAGCTAAATCACCCCCCCCCCCCCCCCGAGAAACCCTTCGATTCGACTATGTCAGGAGATTCTAGCTTAGATCGGCGGGTTTGACGGAGATCGCTCGAGCGAGCTTCGCCAGTATGTGGCTGAATATCCTAAATGCACAGCCCTTGACATACTTGTACATAGAAAGCTGAAGTTGGTCGTCGATTTTCAAACATGGAAGATTTTATTGAATTGAACTGAATCCGCTTGTCCGTACTAACAATCAAATTTGTGTAATTTATGACTCAAACAGACAGCTTGTATGAAAACTACCTGTAAGAAAATTATTTGCGTCGTTAAAACACTAAAACTTATTCCTAGCCGAAGATTCGTATTTTCCAAAATTCTCGGCAAGGATTTACAAAAATCAAATTGTTAAGAATTAGGCCCCGGTCGGCCGCCGCTTCAGCGCCACCCCTGGGGCCTAATGGTATTAGGCTAACCACGCGACGGTAAACTAGAACTTGCCTTCGGCATTTACCTCGTATACAAACCCTGAGAAAATCCAGTACAATCCGCTTCGAAAAATTTGAAATAGAGATGAGTATATTGATAATCACTGATTACGTCAGGATGCCTACCAACTCGGCCTCCGTATATATCAACTTGGCCCAGGTTTCTGGTGGTGAAAGGCAGTTAGATAACCTACTTTTTTCAGTCATCTTATGGTGAAAGACATCTGACTATCAGTGCTAACTACTCTCGTCCGAAACGGTGGTGTAGGACAATTTGTGAAAGATCATGTGAATTGGGCAACCTACCTACCAAACCCTTCTCACGGTGAAAGACAATTGGACAATCTGCTCACCACACCCGTCTGGTGGTAAAGGACAATTGGTCAATCTGCTTACCACACCCGTTTGGTGGTAAAGGACAATTGGTCAATCTGCTTACCACACCCGTCAGGTGGTAAAGGACAATTGGTCAATCTGCTTACCACACCCGTCTGGTGGTAAAGGACAATTGGTCAATCTGCTTACCACACCCGTCTGGCGGTAAAGGACAATTGGTCAATCTGCTTACCACACCCGTCTGGCGGTAAAGGACAATTGGTCAATCTGCTTACCACACCCGTCTGGCGGTAAAGGACAATTGGTCAATCTGCTTACCACACCCGTCTGGCGGTAAAGGACAATTGGTCAATCTGCTTACCACACCCGTCTGGTGGCAAAGGACAATTGGTCAATCTGCTCACCACACCCGTCTGGCGGTAAAGGACAATTGGTCAATCTGCTCACCACACCCGTCTGGCGGTAAAGGACAATTGGTCAATCTGCTTACCACACCCGTCTGGTGGTAAAGGACAATTGGTCAATCTGCTTACCACACCCGTCTGGTGGTAAAGGACAATTGGTCAATCTGCTTACCACACCCGTCTGGCGGTAAAGGACAATTGGTCAATCTGCTTACCACACCCGTCTGGTGGTAAAGGACAATTGGTCAATCTGCCTACCACACCTGTTTGGTGGTAAAGGACAATTGGTCAATCTGCTTACCACACCCGTCTGTCGGTAAAGGACAATTGGTCAATCTGCTTACCACACTCATCTGGCGGTAAAGGACAATTGGTCAATCTGCTTACCACACCCGTCTGGTGGTAAAGGACAATTGGTCAATCTGCTTACTACACCCATCTGGCGGTAAAGGACAATTGGTCAATCTGCTTACCACACCCGTCTGGTGGTAAAGGACAATTGGTCAATCTGCTTACCACACCCGTCTGGTGGTAAAGGACAATTGGTCAATCTGCTTACCACACCCGTCTGGCGGTAAAGGACAATTGGTCAATTTGCTTACCACACCTGTTTGGTGGTAAAGGACAATTGGTCAATCTGCTTACCACACCCGTCTGTCGGTAAAGGACAATTGGTCAATCTGCTTACCACACTCATCTGGCGGTAAAGGACAATTGGTCAATCTGCTTACCACACCCGTCTGGTGGTAAAGGACAATTGGTCAATCTGCTTACTACACCCATCTGGCGGTAAAGGACAATTGGTCAATCTGCTTACCACACCCGTCTGGTGGTAAAGGACAATTGGTCAATCTGCTTACCACACCCGTCTGGTGGTAAAGGACAATTGGTCAATCTGCTTACCACACCCATCTGGTGGTAAAGGACAATTTGACAATCTGCTTACTACACCCATCTGGCGGTAAAGGACAATTGGACAACCAGAGGACCAAAACTAAAAACTTACTTACTACGGATTCGTTTTCGAAAAATATTTTATTGTAGGTTACAGGGATACATCATATTATAGAACGTTTTTTATGTGACCTATTTCAGATCGCAGAGTATAATTAATCTCAGTCGACCTCCAAAAACGAGGACCAAAAAGCTAGCTGCGGGCCTGGTTCACTATTCTCAGTCCTTTTGGTCATAATGATATTTCACAATAACAGTACGGTAAACTTTACAACGTATGGTTAGCTGATGCACACCGATGTAGCCCTTGATTCTCCCACCGAAAGTTAGCACATCCGTATATTTGTCAAAGTAAAACACAGCGCCCGTTGGATTGCTTCTTCGGAGTGAGAACGGACCTAATGGCTTCTTCAAACACATTATGTACCCCTTTCATTGTCTTAGCAGAACACTCGACGTACTTCACCGCCCCGATCCTCTTCGCTAAAGAAATGCCTTGTTCGTATGTGATTGGGGCTTGTTTCTTTTTCCTAAGATAATCCAAAGCCTCTCTATCACTCCTCAAGTCCGCCTTCGTCCCGACCAGAATCACAGGAATGGTCCCTTTTGGAGAAAAATGACGCACTTCCGGGTGCCAGTTCTCCCTCACGTTGACGAATGAATCCGGGGAGACTAGCGAAAAACAGATAAGAAAAACATCCTGGAGCAAAAATATGATATGTATTATGTATATATGTATGAAATATATATATATATATTATGTTGGGCAACATTGTATGGTGGCTTATTGTCCGTTGTAATTAGCAAGGCCTACAACTGTCTTTGCATAGTCTCAACCGAGGTCGTATTGGGATGCAAAGCGCTTACCTGCCATCAAACTGGACACAACCGGTACTGTCTTACAATGCAAGGCACTTACCTGCCATCAAACTTTGGTCTCAACCGGTACTGTCTTGCCATGCAAGGCGCTTACCTGCCATCAAACTTTGGTCTCAACCGGTACTCTCTTGCCACGCAAGGCGCTTACCTGCCATCAAACTTTGGTCTCAACCGGTACTGTCTTACAATGCAAGGCACTTACCTGCCATCAAACTTTGGTCTCAACCGGCACTGTCTTGCAATGCAAGGCACTTACCTGCCATCAAACTTTGGTCTCAACCGGTACTGTCTTACAATGCAAGGCACTTACCTGCCATCAAACTTTGGTCTCAGCCGGTACTGTCTCGCAATGCAAGTCACTTACCTGCCATCAAACTTTGGTCTCAGCCGGTACTGTCTTGCATTGCAAGGCGCTTACCTGCCATCAAACTTTGGTCTCAACCGGCACTGTCTTGCAATGCAAGGCGCTTACCTGCCATCAAACTTTGGTCTCAACCGGTACTGTCTTACAATGCAAGTCACTTACCTGCCATCAAACTTTGGTCTCAACCGGCACTGTCTTGCAATGCAAGGCGCTTACCTGCCATCAAACTTTGGTCTCAGCCGGTACTGTCTTGCATTGCAAGGCGCTTACCTGCCATCAAACTTTGGTCTCAACCGGCACTGTCTTGCAATGCAAGGCGCTTACCTGCCATCAAACTTTGGTCTCAACCGGTACTGTCTTACAATGCAAGTCACTTACCTGCCATCAAACTTTGGTCTCAACCGGTACTGTCTCGCAATGCAAGGCGCTTACCTGCCATCAAACTTTGGTCTCAACCGGTACTGTCTTGCCATGCAAGGCGCTTACCTGAAATCAAACTTTGGTCTCAACCGGTACTGTTTTGCCATGCAAGGCGCGTATCTACCATCAAACTTTGGTCTCAACTGGCACTGTCTTGCAATGCAAGGCGCTTACCTACCATCAAACTTTGGTCTCAACCGGTACTGTCTTGCAATGCAACGCGCTTACCTGCCATCAAACTTTGGTCTCAACCGGTACTGTCTTGCCATGCAAGGCACTTACCTGCCATCAAACTTTGGTGTCAACCGGTACTGTCTTACAATGCAAGGCACTTACCTGCCATCAAACTTTGGTCTCAGCCGATACTGTCTTGCCATGCAAGGCGCTTACCTGCCATCAAACTTTGGTCTCAACCGGTACTGTCTTACAATGCAGGGCACTTACCTGCCATCAAACTTTGGTGTCAACCGGTACTGTCTTACAATGCAAGGCACTTACCTGCCATCAAACTTTGGTCTCAGCCGGTACTGTCTTACAATGCAAGGCACTTACCTGCCATCAAACTTTGGTCTCAACCGGTACTGTCTTACAATGCAGGGCACTTACCTGCCATCAAACTTTGGTCTCAACCGGTACTGTCTTACAATGCAAGGCGCTTACCTGCCATCAAACTTTGGTCTCAACCGGCACTGTCTTGCAATGCAAGGCGCTTACCTGCCATCAAACTTTGGTCTCAACCAGCACTGTCTTGCAATGCAAGGCACTTACCTGCCATCAAACTTTGGTCTCAACCGGTACTGTCTTGCAATGCAAGGCGCTTACCTGCCATCAAACTTTGGTCTCAACCGGTACTGTCTTGCAATGCAAGGCACTTACCTGCCATCAAACTTTGGTCTCAACCAGCACTGTCTTGCAATGCAAGGCACTTACCTGCCATCAAACTTTGGTCTCAACCGGTACTGTCTTGCAATGCAAGGCACATACCTGCCATCAAACTTTGGTCTCAACCAGAACTGTCTTGCCATGCAAGGCGCATACCTGCCATTAAACTTTGGTCTCAACCGGTACTGTTTTGCCATGCAAGGCGCTTACCTGCCATTAAACTTTGGTCTCAACCGGTACTGTTTTGCCATGCAAGGCGCTTACCTGCCATCAAACTTTGGTCTCAGCCGGTACTGTCTTGCCATGCAAGGCGCATACCTGCCATTAAACTTTGGTCTCAACCGGTACTGTCTTGCCATGCAAGGCGCTTACCTGCCATCAAACTTTGGTCTCAGCCGGTACTGTCTTACAATGCAAGGCGCTTACCTGCCATCAAACTTTGGTCTCAACCGGCACTGTCTTGGAATGCAAGGCGCTTACCTGCCATCAAACTTTGGTCTCAACCAGCACTGTCTTGCAATGCAAGGCACTTACCTGCCATCAAACTTTGGTCTCAACCGGTACTGTCTTGCAATGCAAGGCGCTTACCTGCCATCAAACTTTGGTCTCAACCGGCACTGTTTTGCCATGCAAGGCGCATACCTGCCATTAAACTTTGGTCTCAACCGGCACTGTTTTGCCATGCAAGGCACTTACCTGCCATTAAACTTTGGTCTCAACCGGTACTGTCTTGCAATGCAAGGCACTTACCTGCCATCAAACTTTGGTCTCAACCGGTACTGTCTTGCCATGCAAGGCGCATACCTGCCATTAAACTTTGGTCTCAACCGGTACTGTCTTGCAATGCAAGGCGCTTACCTGCCATCAAACTTTGGTCTCAACCGGTACTGTCTTGCAATGCAAGGCGCATACCTGCCATTAAACTTTGGTCTCAACCGGTACTGTCTTGCAATGCAAGGCGCTTACCTGCCATCAAACTTTGGTCTCAACCGGCACTGTTTTGCCATGCAAGGCGCTTACCAGCCATCAAACTTTGGTCTCAAGCGGTACTGTCATGCAATGCAAGGCACTTACTTGCCATCAAACTTTGGTCTCAGCCGGTACTGTCTTGCCATGCAAGGCGCTTACCTGCCATTAAACTTTGGTCTCAACCGGTACTGTCATGCAATGCAAGGCACTTACCTGCCATCAAACTGGACACAACCGGTGCTGTCTTGCAATGCAAGGCACTTAACTGCCATCAAACTTTGGTCTCAACCGGTACTGTCTTGCAATGCAAGGCACTTACCTGCCATCAAACTTTGGTCTCAACCGGCACTGTCTTGCCATGCAAGGCACTTACCTGCCATCAAACTTTGGTCTCAACCGGTACTGTCTTGCAATGTAAGTCACTTACCTGCCATCAAACTTTGGTCTCAACCGGTACTGTCTTACAATGCAAAGCGCTTACCTGCCATCAAACTTTGGTCTCAACCGGTGCTGTCTTACAATGCAAGGCGCTTACCTGCCATCAAACTTTGGTCTCAACCGGTACTGTCTTACAATGCAAGGCGCTTACCTGCCATCAAACTTTGGTCTCAACCGGTACTGTCTTGCCATGCAAGGCGCTTACCTGCATCAAACTTTGGTCTCAGCCGGTACTGTCTTACAATGCAAGGCACTTACCTGCCATCAAACTTTGGTCTCAGCCGGTACTGTCTTACAATGCAAAGCGCTTACCTGCCATCAAACTTTGGTCTCAACCGGTGCTGTCTTACAATGCAAGGCGCTTACCTGCCATCAAACTTTGGTCTCAACCGGTACTGTCTTACAATGCAAGGCGCTTACCTGCCATCAAACTTTGGTCTCAACCGGTACTGTCTTGCCATGCAAGGCGCTTACCTGCATCAAACTTTGGTCTCAGCCGGTACTGTCTTACAATGCAAGGCACTTACCTGCCATCAAACTTTGGTCTCAGCCGGTACTGTCTCGCAATGCAAGTCACTTACCTACCATCAAACTTTGGTCTCAGCCGGTACTGTCTTGCATTGCAAGGCGCTTACCTGCCATCAAACTTTGGTCTCAACCGGCACTGTCTTGCAATGCAAGGCGCTTACCTGCCATCAAACTTTGGTCTCAACCGGTACTGTCTTACAATGCAAGTCACTTACCTGCCATCAAACTTTGGTCTCAACCGGCACTGTCTTGCAATGCAAGGCGCTTACCTGCCATCAAACTTTGGTCTCAGCCGGTACTGTCTTGCATTGCAAGGCGCTTACCTGCCATCAAACTTTGGTCTCAACCGGCACTGTCTTGCAATGCAAGGCGCTTACCTGCCATCAAACTTTGGTCTCAACCGGTACTGTCTTACAATGCAAGTCACTTACCTGCCATCAAACTTTGGTCTCAACCGGTACTGTCTCGCAATGCAAGGTGCTTACCTGCCATCAAACTTTGGTCTCAACCGGTACTGTCTTGCTATGCAAGGCGCTTACCTGAAATCAAACTTTGGTCTCAACCGGTACTGTTTTGCCATGCAAGGCGCGTATCTACCATCAAACTTTGGTCTCAACTGGCACTGTCTTGCAATGCAAGGCGCTTACCTACCATCAAACTTTGGTCTCAACCGGTACTGTCTTGCAATGCAAGGCACCTACCTGCCATCAAACTTTGGTCTCAACCGGTACTGTCTTACAATGCAGGGCACTTACCTGCCATCAAACTTTGGTGTCAACCGGTACTGTCTTACAATGCAAGGCACTTACCTGCCATCAAACTTTGGTCTCAGCCGGTACTGTCTTACAATGCAAGGCACTTACCTGCCATCAAACTTTGGTGTCAACCGGTACTGTCTTACAATGCAGGGCACCTACCTGCCATCAAACTTTGGTCTCAACCGGTACTGTCTTACAATGCAAGGCGCTTACCTGCCATAAAACTTTGGTCTCAACCGGTACTGTCTTGCCATGCAAGGCGCTTACCTGCCATCAAACTTTGGTCTCAGCCGGTACTGTCTTACAATGCAAGGCGCTTACCTGCCATCAAACTTTGGTCTCAACCGGCACTGTCTTGCAATGCAAGGCGCTTACCTGCCATCAAACTTTGGTCTCAACCGGTACTGTCTTGCAATGCAAGGCACTTACCTGCCATCAAACTTTGGTCTCAACCGGTACTGTCTTGCAATGCAAGGCGCTTACCTGCCATCAAACTTTGGTCTCAACCGGCACTGTTTTGCCATGCAAGGCGCTTACCTGCCATCAAACTTTGGTCTCAACCAGAACTGTCTTGCCATGCAAGGCGCATACCTGCCATTAAACTTTGGTCTCAACCGGTACTGTTTTGCCATGCAAGGCGCTTACCTGCCATCAAACTTTGGTCTCAACCAGAACTGTTTTGCCATGCAAGGCGCTTACCAGCCATCAAACTTTGGTCTCAAGCGGTACTGTCATGCAATGCAAGGCACTTACTTGCCATCAAACTTTGGTCTCAGCCGGTACTGTCTTGCCATGCAAGGCGCTTACCTGCCATTAAACTTTGGTCTCAACCGGTACTGTCATGCAATGCAAGGCACTTACCTGCCATCAAACTGGACACAACCGGTGCTGTCTTGCAATGCAAGGCACTTAACTGCCATCAAACTTTGGTCTCAACCGGTACTGTCTTGCAATGCAAGTCACTTACCTGCCATCAAACTTTGGTCTCAACCGGCACTGTCTTGCCATGCAAGGCACTTACCTGCCATCAAACTTTGGTCTCAACCGGTACTGTCTTGCAATGTAAGTCACTTACCTGCCATCAAACTTTGGTCTCAACCGGTACTGTCTTACAATGCAAGGCGCTTACCTGCCATCAAACTTTGGTCTCAGCCGGTACTGTCTTACAATGCAAGGCGCTTACCTGCCATCAAACTTTGGTCTCAACCGGTGCTGTCTAACAATGCAAGGCGCTTACCTGCCATCAAACTTTGGTCTCAACCGGTACTGTCTTACAATGCAAGGCACTTACCTGCCATCAAACTTTGGTCTCAACCGGTACTGTCTTGCCATGCAAGGCGCTTACCTGCATCAAACTTTGGTCTCAGCCGGTACTGTCTTACAATGCAAGGCGCTTACCTGCCATCAAACTTTGGTCTCAACCGGTACTGTCTTACAATGCAGGGCACTTACCTGCCATCAAACTTTGGTCTCAACCGGTACTGTCTTGCCATGCAAGGCGCTTACCTGCATCAAACTTTGGTCTCAGCCGGTACTGTCTTACAATGCAAGGCGCTTACCTGCCATCAAACTTTGGTCTCAACCGGTACTGTCTTACAATACAGGGCACTTACCTGCCATCAAACTTTGGTCTCAACCGGTACTGTCTTGCCATGCAAGGCGCTTACCTGCATCAAACTTTGGTGTCAGCCGGTACTGTCTTACAATGCAAGGCGCTTACCTGCCATCAAACTTTGGTCTCAACCGGTACTGTCTTACAATGCAGGGCACTTACCTGCCATCAAACTTTGGTGTCAACCGGTACTGTCTTACAATGCAAGACGCTTACCTGCCATCAAACTTTGGTCTCAGCCGGTACTGTCTTACAATGCAAGGCACTTACCTGCCATCAAACTTTGGTCTCAGCCGGTACTGTCTTACAATGCAAGGCACTTACCTGCCATCAAACTTTGGTCTCAACCAGCACTGTCTTGCCATGCAAGGCGCATACCTGCCATCAAACTTTGGTCTCAACCGACACTGTTTTGCCATGCAAGGCACTTACCAGCCATCAAACTTTGGTCTCAAGCAGCACTGTCTTGCAATGCAAGGCGCTTACCTACCATCAAACTTTGGTCTCAAGCAGCACTGTTTTGCCATGCAAGGCGCTTACCTGCCATCAAACTTTGGTCTCAAGCAGCACTGTCTTGCCATGCAAGTCGCTTACCTGCGATCAAACTTTGGTCTCAGCCGGTACTGTCTTGCCATGCAAGGCGCTTACCTGCCATCAAACTTTGGTCTCAACCGGTACTGTCTTGCCATGCAAGGTGCATACCTGCCATTAAACTTTGGTCTCAACCGGTACTGTCTTGCAATGCAAGGCGCTTACCTACCATCAAACTTTGGTCTCAACCGACACTGTTTTGCCATGCAAGGCGCTTACCAGCCATCAAACTTTGGTCTCAACCGGTACTGTCTTGCAATGTAAGTCACTTACCTGCCATCAAACTTTGGTCTCAACCGGTGCTGTCTCGCAATGCAAGGCGCTTACCTGCCATTAAACTTTGGTCTCAGCCGGTACTGTCTTGCAATGCAAGGCGCTTACCAGCCATCAAACTTTGGTGTCAACCGGTACTGTCTTGCAATGCAAGGCGCTTACCTACCATCAAACTGGACACAACCGGTACTGTCTTGCCATGCAAGGCGCTTACCAGCCATCAAATTTTGGTGTCAACCGGTACTGTCTTGCAATGCAAGGTGCTTACCAGCCATCAAACTTTGGTGTCAACCGGTACTGTCTTGCAATGCAAGGCGCTTACCAACCATCAAACTTTGGTGTCAACCGGTACTGTCTTGCAATGCAAGGCGCATACCTACCATCAAACTTTGGTCTCAACCGGTACTGTCTTGCCATGCAAGGCGCATACCTACCATCCAACTTTGGTCTCAACCGGCACTGTCTTGCCATGCAAGGTGCATACCTGCCATTAAACTTTGGTCTCAACCGAGACTGTTTTAGGTAGCAAGGCGATCACTTCAGCTCAAACTTTGGTCTCAACCGAGACTGTCTTGGGTAGCAAGGCGCTCACATCAGCTCAAACTTAAGGCGCTCACTTGTGCCATGGATTTTTAAATGATGGAGCATGATACTTACGGTATTAGGGTAAGACAGCGGCCGCAGTCTGTCATAATCGCCTTGCCCCGCCGTGTCCCAGAGTCCAAGGTTAACTGGAACGCCACTGAACATGACGTTTGTGCTATAGTTATCAAACACGGTGGGGATATGGTTTTCCTTAAAGGTATCTGTGGAATAGCTTATCAGCAGGCACGTCTTTCCCACCGTACCGTCGCCGACCACCACGCACTTTATCTGGACCTTGCCATCACCAGATTGGGCGACAGACGAGGTGTCATCATCGGCGTTGTTCTCAGACGACATCTCTAACACAAGAAGTGTTCTTTCCCTATAATGTTGTTGGAGTGGCTTGTTCCCTTTCGTTAGGTATTTCGAGAGTGTCCTTTCTTAGTCGTGCGAGTGTCCTTTATTTGGAGGTTGAGAGAGTGACTGTGCGTCATCGGCTTCGGAAGCTAATAGGGCACTTGACAATGCTTCATCTGATGTATCTTCTGAACTCTTGTAGGGTGGTTTCTGGGATTCCGCTCAAGTATTGTTTACATAGATCAGTCCATTTGGAGTGCAATAGAAAACCTAACCTTTAAAGATAAACAAGAGAAGCCATTTGAACGACACTATAAACTCGGCCGTTCTTTGTCCTTTACTCAGCCACGAGACTCGGCGAAATATCTACTGCTGTGCATGAAAAGGTCCACCCCTGTACGACAACAATTATCCCATCCTTCACACTTTAGTCCTCAACGGGCCCTGTTGGACAATTTGGGAATGATGACGTTGCCACAATTCGGCTGATATCCACACGGTCAACACTGGGTATAGAGAAGGATAGGAGTTCAAACGAAGGTGAACTACATGTTTATCCTACCTCGATTTGCTAGTAATGTGGTCAGATTCCAAAGAGTGGCAGACGATGACTACCGTGGTTAAAGAAATGTCTGCGCAATCTTCCGTGTATGGTAAATCAACTTATCTGACCTCTCCGATCAAATATACAAACATATTTATAGCATACCAGGAGAAGCGTCATCACTGACAATAGTGGGTCAAGTATGAAATGATATCGATCGTAAACTTTCACCGAAGTCTGGTCTTTACGCTTCAGTCAGGAGAGAATCAATTATAGTGTGGTTTGAGACGCTCGTCAGTTGACAGAACTCCACATGGAAAATGGACATCCTTTTAGCATTGCTCGCTTCTTGGCCTATCGCTAGACCCTTTAGCATTTTCTCCTTGGCCTATCGCTAGACCCTTTAGCGTTGTTTTCCTTGGCCTATCGCTAGACCCTTTAGCATTTTCTCCTTGGCCTATCGCTAGACCCTTTAGCGTTGTTTTCCTTGGCCTATCGCTAGACCCTTTAGCATTTTCTCCTTGGCCTATCGCTAGACCCTTTAGCGTTGTTCTCCTTGGCCTGTCGCTAGACCCTTTAGCATTTTCTCCTTGGCCTATCGCTAGACCCTTTAGCATTTTCTCCTTGGCCTATCGCTAGACCCTTTAGCGTTGTTCTCCTTGGCCTGTCGCTAGACCCTTTAGCATTTTCTCCTTGGCCTATCGCTAGACCCTTTAGCGTTGTTCTCCTTGGCCTATCCCTAGACCATTTAGCGTTGTTCTCCTTGGCCTATCGCTAGACCATTTAGCCTTGTTCTCCTTGGCCTGTCGCTAGACCATTTAGCCTTGTTCTCCTTGGCCATTCGCTGGACCCTTTAGCATTTTTCTCCTTGGTCATTCGCTGGAGGTGTCTAGATGTTGGTCTCTATCTATAGAGGGCGGGTTTTACCGTGCTGGGTCCAGTTGTTCAAAGCAAATTTTGTCACTAACTCTGGCGTTAACTTTTTGCCTGGTATTTCAAGTCTAACGGCTGAAGGAGATAATTCCAAGTTAAGGAAACCCCACGGGCAGTGACACTTTTTTTTCAAATAACCAGGCCCTGGACAGAGTTGATTTACTCCTTTTGACGTGAAGAAAGATTCTCCCTTTCAACCATGATCAAAACGAGATTAGTTCTAAGAATGAAGTTGTGACAATGATATAGGAAATACCTTTTAAGGTATTTGCATTCTTCCTGGTGTGTTTAAGGCTTCACTGTGACTATTTCCTGGATAATACTCAGTCATCATAATAATCCATAATGATCGCTCGATAATCCGTGATTGGACTAAATGGTATGTATTGTAACACGAGAAGTAGGGCAAATATCCATGAACTTGTGACGTGAACTGGTAACCTCGAGGCATGATTTAATTCATATACAATTACACCTGCAAGCTGTACATGGTCTAAGTATTAGTGTGAGGTCCCCCTGTCAATAAACAAATGACGTCATTGTTTCCAATTTGATCCTGAGTATATAATGATCTCGTCTTTGTCCGATTGACGATGACGGCCAAATCACACGAGGCTAACAACCGGAATAGGATGTCGTAGGCGGATCATGCTGTGTAAGCCCCATTGAATTTTTTAATAATTTTTCTTTTTTGAGACGCTATCATTCCAATTCAAATACTCTTCATAAGCAGACGTTGAAAACAAGGATCCAATTTAAATACTCTCCATAAGCAGACGTTGAAAACAAGGATCGTTTTGGTAGGTCTTAACACGCGCGGTTGCAATATTTATGTGAGAGGCGCTGCCGATCTGACGGAGGCAACACAGGCCGTGACCGACTGAGAGTGACATTATCGACAACTAAAGGAATTCGCGCCTTGTCATTTGAGAGGTCACCATCACCTTGGAGAGTCGTCCTGACGTCGAAGCAACACTTCCATGGATCACATCAAGTGTGTGGTGGTGGGAGACGGCGCTGTGGGGAAGACCTGCATGCTGATGACCTACGCCAGCAACACATTCAGCCATGACTACATCATGACCGTGTTTGATAACTACTCGGCCAATATCATGGTGGACAACTCGCCGTGTTCTCTGAACCTGTGGGACACAGCCGGCCAAGAAGATTACGACAGGCTGAGACCATTATCTTATCCAATGACGGTGAGTAAAGAAGATATAACCCCCCAACCTCCGCCCTATACCGTACTCAAAGCATGTAAGCGTTTCACCAATGACAATGTCCAATGATGAAATAATCCCTTTCGGTGATTTCCACTTTTTTCAACCTTTTCATTCAAAAGAGTTATGGAACATGTTGGTACCTGTACAAAAATATGATGGACATTATTTGTAAAATGGATTAAATGGCCCGGAAGTCCTTAAACGTGGTGGAGCCTGTGGTGGTCGAACACTGTAGTTTTGGCTTAATGTCAGAAGTGCTTATCTTGACAATTAGAACACCATTACCTAACGATAATGATGGAATTCCTCGTGAACCCTGTAATGTGGGTTCATGACATTGTCTCCCAGCTGAATATCAGGCTTCCGGGGAATATCCGCGATCCCATTTGATGATATCATATCCGAGACAAGACCACTAATGAATATTCATAGGTTGGAGGGTCCAGGCCTATCTATTAGACGAGTGCATGTTTTTTACTCTCAAGTACATATTTGGAGAGGTATTGAAAAAATATTTGCTGTGGCAAGTCCACAGATATAAATAAATTGTTTGGTAAAAGAAATAATTTTGAATTTCGACAACCTGGCCATAGGGGGGTGGTTCAAATTTGGAGTGAAAATGGCCGCTATGGGTAAAAATGTCCACTTGTGTCAAACTTGTCAATTTAAAAAAAAATTCCGTGGTCAATCACCAATTTAAATCGCACCAGTTACTCGCAAGACTAACCCGTATATCATATCCGAATTTCAGTTTCACTACTTGACGCGTTCTTTGATGCGTCGCGGTCAAACATTGACAATTTAACTGCTAAAAGGCTTAAAAAATCAATTGTGGTCTTGTCTCATCCTACATTATGCACCACTATCCAGGATGCTAATAGAGAGGTTTAGGTACAAGATCATGAAAGCTAACGTTCATTCAGTAGGCCTACACTGCGACTGGTGAACAGGAGGTATGGTTTCCTTGGAGGCAACACACGTCCGTGCACAGGCCATGGTTAACGGGTCATTCGGGTGAATACAATTCTTACTGGAGTGACCTTGTCAATCTCCTTATAGCGCTCCTTTTCAACTTTGCAGAAGACCGGTAGGAGATCACTTTAACACATATGATGATTCCCCTTGATAGATAATGTAGTTATTCTTATTCTTTGTTGTTTTCAGGATGTGTTTCTAGTGTGTTTTTCCCTGATCAGCCCCACCTCACTAGAAAACGTGCGCGTAAAGTGGTATCCAGAAATCCGTCACTACTCTCCGAACGTCCCAATAGTTCTAATCGGGACTAAAGAGGACCTGCGCGAGGACGATGACCTCATCGATGTATTATGTCATCAGAATAAGAAACCAATCAGCAACGTGCAAGGGCTTGCTATGGCCAAGACGATAGGTGCTTACAGATACATTGAATGCTCCGCATTGACGCAGAAGAACTTGACCACTGTTTTCAACACGGCTGTGCAGGCTGCAATGAAACCAGTGAAATTGCAGACCAATAATGGAAATAAGAAGTGTAGACTGTTATGATCCGTGGCTAAACAAGTCAATGTTCCGGCTGTTAATTTCCGTATTCTTTAACCTCGGGTAAGGGCTGATACTGGAGAGTTTGAGATCCGCGAATTATAGCAAAATTTATACGTATACTTATAGACATCCGCGTACTTTTGTTAGCACGTCGTTAGGGGGACCTGGAATAAGTTTTCCCTCACTATAAGGACATATTCCCGGTTGTGGGGATTAGGGCAGGTCCTCATAACTAAGTTGCTTTATAACGCGGAGGAAATGGGGAGATCGATGGAGATATCGACTGACATCGGCGGCCCCATAACCAACAGACAACGTCCTCGTATCATTGAATATAATAAATACACGCGACACGGATCCAAGTTTTTTTTCTGTTTGCTTGCATTAGACACGCATAAAGCTACGGTCACGAAGCACCGAGTCTATCAAACACGTGTAAGATTTTTAAATACTTTGCTAATGAGAATCAAGTATGAAATTTTTTGCGAACAATTCTATTTTCTTTCGTAAGTTTTTCGTTTGGTCGATTTCTGGTGAACAATGAGAGAATACCTTATTCTGCATATTCTGATGTCGAGTATAATATATGCTGTCTTGCCAACATCTCTCAGGAAGCTAATGGTCATGACTCGGCCTGCTCTTTTGGCGCGGTTTTATCCATCATTTGAAAACTGTGCCTACATCAGTGTAAGTGTAAGCAACTTATCACAATTGAAGCTGGTAGATAATGCGCTGTTTTCTCCGGTGGCTCCACACAGTAACATATTATTGGCTGGCCAAAATGAAAGTCCTCAACTAAATGGTTAAGAGATTGGGACATATCCCATCATTACCAGCTATTGCGGGCCTAGCACACTCTGTTTTGAATAGAGGGAGACTCCATCATTCCTATTGTTTGAGATTGGACAGGTGTGAATTAATCTGGCAATTAGCCTCCTGTGCATTGGTGCATACAAACACTAAAATGTTTGGTTTTTGCTGATTTAGGGTCAAATAAATCAGCCAAAAGTTTTGAAAGCTTCACAAATGATTGTTGCAAGGAAGTACTTTATGATAGTTTGCGAAATTTTGATTAATTCTAGGTGGAAAGTAATATTTTTCGCATATTTGTTGGGAAAAAAATTGAAAATCCTCCAATTTTCAACCCCCCTATGGACACTATGAATTTTTCTCCAATAAAGCTGAAATCTTGGGAATATAATCCTAAGAGTTATATCAACCACGTCTGAAGTCGGGAGTTTGTATCAAATGTATAGTTTCGGAGCTAGCGCAGCTAGAAAAGCCCCCAAAACCCACTTTCTCAGGAATTTACACTACGGGCTACGAGTGAAGCATTACAGATTTACCAAAATTTTCAACCTATAGATGGACACATCGAATTTCCATCCAAATCACTCCAAATTTTGCCAGTAAATACCTAGACATATATAGAATTGTGTCAGAAGTCGGGAGTTGGGATTATTTTAACACCCCGCCCAAAAAGCCAACTTTATTGATATTTCCTATGCATTTTCCATTAGGCTTGCCAGGACCAATTAAGCAGGTGCACTAATTGGCTTAATTGGCTAGGCCCGCAATAGCTGCATTCTTTAACTGAAGAAGTATTAATTCGGATTTGTCTCGAATTTAGCTTACTGTAGATATGATTAGGTCTTAGTGGTCATTTCCTGCACCTTGAGAGGCTCTTGTTCGAAAGTTACTGACCACAAATGGCCGACGGTCTGACTGCAGATATGAATGTTTGACCAATAAGTGAGGGAAAACTGATGTCCTATCAGCATGCGTTGTGTGTGCGTGGTTCATTATTGTCAGTATTGCCCGAGTGAAAATCTTGGTTTTCCTCAAAACACGGATTGATTTCCCCAAATTTGTTATGTTCAGCTTCCAATTAGACCTCTGTTATGAGGAACCTGCACAAGAAAACGTGCCAATAGGGGACCCTGCAGGCAAGTGGACCGTGGTTGTAATGAGAAAGCTATTTCCCTGGTCAATGATTATTGAATATTTCATCCCCTAATTACTCTACATGGGGAAATAGCATCAAAAATGTTCTTTTATTGGTCCCTAATTTTACTTTGATGAGTTTTAGAGAGAAAATCAACAAAATTTAATTTTATTAGAAAATGCACTGGAAGTGTACCGTTTAGTACTGGTGCTGCCATCTAGATTTTTAGTTCCGCAGGTTCCTCATTGGAACACCTCTCTATAAAGTTCGATCAAAAAGAACTTCTTCCCAGATCGGGCTTTTTCCACTGGTTCGTCACACTGTCACTCAATGTCAATATATTCTGTTCGCCAATGGCAGCAGAGCCATGTCATGCGGAGGAAGGTATGTCCGCTGAGCGTTGTTCCACTGAAGTGTGTATTGCAGATGTGTATTATGGCGTTTTTCGTGTGTGCTTCCGAATTTGAGTCGGCGATGATGGCCTAGGCCTACAGGATCAGTCACAGCAGGGATAGGGTATACTAAAACACTAAATGTATTCCCATGTCTGTGAATTAATTCCATCACAACATGAAGAGTCTAGTTCCATCACAACGTTAAGTCTTTATATGTAAGCATGTCTATTACACGGACCGAAAGTGAATGGTACTGTGCCTGCGTTCTTCGATAGAAATGGGACGACGCCGTTAGGGTCAACGAACAATAGAAACGTAATACATTAATATGATTCACCTTTGCATGAATCCCTTCAGCCATGACTGTGATGCCCTAAAGTCCAGCCTATGGGGGCGGTCCCTCTCTAAGAGTTCCATATCTCCATCTGGCAATTCCCCGATCCACTGACGAAATTCCCTCGTTGTTTGTCCTGTGAGATCTTTCCCAGCTACGGGAAAACCCAGCATCCTTCTATTTCGATACCAGTCTGCTAGAGAATCTTCCACCTCGGGCCAGAAACCTTTAAAGGTCATATATCAAGGTTTTTTGCCATTTTCTGCTGTAAGACGATTTCAAAAGTGTACCGAACACTTTATACAATACAGAAAACCAAATGCAATTAGCTCCATCCATTTTGAAGATATAGCCAATTATGTGTTTGACAACTTGATTACCTGATCAGGCTAGCAACTGGCTTGTTAGAGCCAGGCGGCGGGTTCAGCAAAAGTTGTGATGTAGATCAGGTCATCTGTACATGTCATGCAATCATAAAAGCAGGAGGGCCTTAATTAATTATGCACACCTGGAAGTAATGTGTTTCATTCACTATGGTGTATTGTGTGGCTCCGAATTGTGTCAAGGCTAGCACAAAGAACAATCGAATGACGGATGGGACCCATTTTCATGAATTTCCAAAGCCAGTTGAACGAGAGAGGAGGAAGCTGTGGATTCGGAAGTGCAAACGTTTGGAGTGTTGGAAGCCTGGGCCTTCGGCCAAACTTTGCAGTGATCACTTTATCGATACGGATTATCACATGAAGCCGGATATCTGCATCCAACTGAATATTAAATGCCACTTGTTAAAAACAGCTGTTCCAACCATGTCAATTGCATTTAATGCCCGAGGCTGCTGAGGTCGGTTGTTATACATAATGTGTAGGGGCCTGTGATACCGCATAGTGTCTTCTTGTGTTCCAGCCATAGCAAGGTGACAGCGACACAGGTCAGTGTCAGTGACAGCCACTGTCAATGACAGATTATTGTCATCTGACATCTAGGCCTATCTAGCGTTGCACGGCATTATATCGTCAAGTCAAGATGATTGTGCATAATACCGTCACTTTTCAATAGTAGTTCAGCGTCATGACATAACTGGCGATACAACACTGACGAGGCGAAACAATATTGTGCAACATTAGTCTGTTCAAAAATCATACATGTTATGCATCTGCAACCGTCTATCAATGTCTTCTTTGCTATATCGGCAGGTCTGCCATGCAAATTGATTAACCACAAATTCTAATCACTTTCGTCCGAATGATCACTCTCATTATGATCTAGTGATATTAATGGCTCGAACATGTACAGCTCAACGTTTAAATATCCTTCTGTATCGACCAAAACATCCTCAAATTCACTGCTCTCACTCTCTGAACTGTATGCGGAAGCCATCTTGCTTTGTTCTGACTGACCTGATCTACGTCATCAAAAAATCCCTAGCGGCCACATGTGGAACTAATCTAAAGTTGTGTGTGGTGGGAAATTCAAATAGTTTAAAATTGAAAATTGAAATAACTAAATAATGACTTTATTATTAGAATTTTTTTAATGTCTGGGATCTTGTTTTTTTAACCCTCAACATATTTCATGAGTATCAAGCATGTTTTCAAACCTTGATATATGGCCTTTAAGCACAAACAATGGCCTAATTATCAGCTGTATACAATCATATGACTTTTCTGTGAACAAGCAAATAGTTTATGCTTAAAGAGATCAAAATCTTTATTTAGACTGGCTGAACGTTGTAAAAATAACTAAATAGGTGATTACATCTTATGCAGTTTTAACTGCATAAGATGTAATCACCTAATTAGTTAACATTACTGACTCCAGTCAATTAAAATTGACTGGAGTCAGTAATGTTATGCACGATATGCAATGTTACCTTGATGCCAGCTCACGACCCGGGGGAACTCGAAACTGCTAAATTTTAAGAATGGAAGCTTATTTCCGCCTTAGGTTTTAACCGGGCCGTTCAAAACTCCCCATTTTTACAAGCGTTTCGCGATAGGTTTCCTTTAGCCTGTGGAAATCGATTGCTTACCATTGCCAAGTTGCCGGTATCTTCTCATTCGTCATCGTCGTCGTTGACCCTCTACAAACTCAGTTCTAATGTCATCTTCGTTTCTTATCCAGTCCTGAAATGTCGGCGCCCGAATATTTCGGAATCTTGCAAAATGAGTTGGTGTCTGCCCATGTTCCAGCCCTTCTAAATGAGCTAACCAATATTCATCCAAATAATCGATTTTTTGCTGTAAGGAGTATGCCTGAAGCCGTCGCCTTCGCGCTCCCCCAGCCTCGTCCATCGCCGTATTTGAACAGCATGAGGAAAGAACCAAAATAATCCAAAAGCAGATCATTCGTCTTCGTTTGGAAAACAAATTTTGCAGTGTGGGCCTTGATCAGGCGCGTGTCATGCCCTATAGACATTTCTAGGCCTTACATCATTCGATTGATTGAGGGGCTGATTGAAGGCCTACAAAATACCACCATTCGTACAGGTAATACAAGCTGTTCCATCTATTATTTTGCTACCCCTACTATATTACGGTATTATCAGAACTTAGAAAATTTTATGACATGGACTCGCGTCGAGGTAAGTTGAATTCTCCCGCATGTAGGAAGATTAGAGTTCACAATGAAGTTGTTTTGAGTTTAAGCAATGCTTGTTTTCTCTTGCTACTGTATATAAAGTCACGCTGTACATTTGCCACTCAGTCATTTGTTAATTAAATGTTTGTGGTTATTGTAATGACTTGTTTCTTCATTTATCAACCGTGGTTATAATTAAAGCATGAGTGGCCCGACAGGAGGCGAAGATATGAGTTCACCTCTGCAAGAATGGTTCGGGTCGTCTGCTAAAATGACGGTAACGTAACTGAAGACATGTCCCGTCACAATCAGGTCGACTTTGTCGTGCTGGATCGGTACACGTAAGGCAGACGTTACATAGAGCTTCACGCTTCACTCCTCACGCCTCATGCTTCACGGTTCACTCGTGAACCGAAGAATTAACAAGGTATTTCAATGAGCCCTGTTGCCTAAGTTGAAATGCCTTGGAAATTCTTCGCGTCACGAGTGAACCGTGAAGCATGAGGCGTGAGGAGTGAAGCGTGAAGCTCTATGTAACGTCTGCCTTACGGGTCACTGAGGTAAAAGACCCTCTGCATTAGTGGCAGCAAAGTGAAGCAACATTTTATATCTGGCTTACGACTCGGATTGAAAATCCCGAAAAGATCCTGATTTTATACGATTCCGGCCATTCATTAACGAGATATATATACATATTTGCTAACTAGCGGCCTGCCCAAGAATCAGATCAGACGGAAATGTTATCTACATGGTCAGCAGTTGTCAGGATAGACACTTCCCAAAGACAAGGTGACCTGCCAGTACCACGATGTCGCCATCTATATACAGAAACTGGAACGTCGACCTTCCCGAAAGAGCATCTGACCGTACAAGTTGAAGTGTGTTATTTGGTTATTTCACTTTCCTTTATCACGATATTCTACTTATTTCTGACCATCGGTTGGAACAACTAGAGCCTGTATGCTGTTACTGAAGCAAATGAGATTGATTTGCTCTCACTAGTGTGAAAAAGTGTGGTGCAACTCGATTTGAAATGTAACATGTACTCTTTCTATGCCTAATCTATTGAAATATGTACTCTTATGATAGAAACCATTGCAATCAATTCGGGTAAAACGGCGATTCCTTTAAATACAATGAAACAGATGTGCAGCATCTAAGGTTACACAGACTAAAACAGATTTGTTCGTACCGTGGAGTGATCATGTTACTCGATGCCAACTCCAACATCGGGTGTCAATTTAAGCACCGAATTGAACCCCACTTGTTCTGTGTTTTGGGGTGAAATTCAATTGAGGCCATATCCATATCAAGTTTGACCCAGGCTATTTGTACTACAACACCATGAAGTTCCCGCTCCCATCTAATTGTGCCAATACCCCGCTTGTCCAGTGATTCATCATTTCCGTCATCTATCAAAGAGTTATAAAGTCCAGGACCAGTAACAGTGCTGGTACTTCAAACATTTTGTCGGAGTGAAGCGAATGGAAAGATCAAGTTCCCAGTGTCCATCCCATTAAAGCATTGCAAGCCCTTGTAGAATTGTTCTTCTTGATTTTCACAAAACTGCCGGGCTACGATTTCCGAAGTTTCCTCTGGCTCGTTATGAGTTCTCAGGATCTCTCTGGTTCGAGTAGCCAACTGGTGCAGTCATGTAGCTTTCATGTTGAATAGTTCACCTCTCACAACCACCCCTAAGAAATTAGATAAAGTCTGTATGTACTATTAACGTGATTATCCAGCATCGAGTCTACATGTACTTCATTGACTTGGAAGGGGAGAGTAACGTATCATGTCAGCTGCAGAGAGCAGTAGTGGCGCCAATGAACAGAGCCAGACTTAAGACCGAATCAGCTTTCAACATCTGCTGTCAAACCGTCTGCTTGACATCAAAATCTTGCCTGGTTAAAATCTTAACTCTGTCATAAACTCGTCATTCTGGCTGCGACCGCCTCACAGTCATCATCATGTTTCTCCTGTGGATGCCTGTTTTAGCTGTTGCTCTTTCATTAGCTCCGGCTGTCGCACCCTCGGGTAAGTTAACCATAATTATTCCTCACATTTCCCGGCAGCAGTTTCTGATAATTTCAGTTGCCTTTAGTGTCAAGCCATGTCAATACCTGCTACATTTCGGTAGTTTCAAATGCGTTAATGGGCGAGTTTGTAAAGTGAATATAACGTCACACTGTTTTATTTAACACTTCAATGAATAACTGTGGAAAATCTAATCCTATGAAGTTTTTGAAAATTGTGTCAGTAGCAACAGAGGAGTATAATATTTAAGGCATTGGTACCGAACTGGAGGTATTGATTGTCTCACCCAAACCGCGAGGGTAGAGCTAAATTGTAGACCAAAACCCAGACGTAGCCGAGATTTTGGCCAATATTTTAGCTCTACCCGAGCGGTTTGGGTGAGATAATCAATACCGACAGTGAGGCATCAATTTCTATTCTAAAACATCTCAAATTGAATATCGAATAATGTGGTTTTAAATGCTTTTGAAAAGCTTCCACATTTTGCACCAACCCAAGCGGTTATGGTTTTCTCATCCGAACCTCTGTGGTGAAAACGAGGCTATATATATTATCCATTATGACAATGAAATAAAGGGACTTATCTTGTCACATAAGGTTAGTTGGGAATATAAGTTCATGGTGATGGATAGTTGGCGCCAGAATCTAACCGAGCATATATTTGTCTTTATGGTCATAGAGGGCGCTACCAGTGCAAATTATTGCATTTAAAGGGAGCTAGTGACATTAGGGTAGTTTGGAGTATCGATTTTGGTTGGTTCATGGGGATTGATAGGTGGCGCCAGCATCTAACTGTGCAGATATTTGTTGCTATGGTCATGAATAGAGGGGCTACAAGTGGGGATGGAAAGGTGGTGCCAGCGCGAGGAATGGAAGGTATGAGACCCGCACCACACCAGAGAGTGAATCTCAAAATCGAACCCATGACTGAAGCACTTCACCACCCCATCGAGGAGTAACAATCAAGAATTGTATCTATGACTAACACGCTACAACATCACGTTAATGAGGGGTAAATATATACATATTCAAACCCAAGGCTTACGTTCTTGAGGAGTTAATCCCAAGAATGGAACCCATGACCAAGCATTACACCATCCACAATATGGAGGTACGGCTATTCTGTGGCCGTTTTAGCCAAAGGTTAATTTTAGGAAGACAAAATGGCGGTGTCAAAAATAATGGTCGCTCTCCCATTGCGATCGTTGCTTTCTTTGCGCAAAGTCCAGTAAGCCCTCTTAAATAACTAGATTTGATGATAAAAATGTAAACTTTACGTCCTATTCATCATTTTTGTAAAATGTGTCGCATGTCTTCCAAATTTGCATCTAAAAGCTTCGTAAAACAATGGCTACTTTTGTAAAACACCCTGCGTGCCTTAGTGTTTGTCGATTAAATGTTTCAGGTGGTATGTCGAGCTGTGGTTCGTGGCTTCTTCTCGGACCTAGGATCGAGTCCAAACCAAGCGGCCTTGGTGGCCTAACCCTATCTACCGTAGGAGCCACAACTCTCACCACCGGCCCTGAAGGTATCAACGCATGGGTTTTCACCGGGCATAACTACGTCAAGATAACCAGTGACAGAAAGCTGGATATTGAGCGTGATAGTTTCACAATCGCGACTTATCTTTACCAAGACGTACTTAGAGACGAAATAATCGTGGAGTGGAGAGGAAGAGGAGATTTCGGAACTCACATGTGCATTTATCAAGGAAAGCTTTTGATCAACATGGATGCCCATACTGGACGCAGCCTTGGTGAATTTCATATTGCTCCACCAACTAAGAAATGGTCGTTCGTAGGGATCAGCTACAGTCAACAAACTGGCAATTTGGTGATGTGGGTCGATGGTAATGTTGTCATCAAGAATGTCGGAGCCATAGGACTCCGAGACATGTTGGGTGATTTGTACGTTGGAATCAGGCCGGCAAATGGTGGGTCCAAATTCACGGGAAAGCTGGCCGGAACAACGCTGATGAGATGTGCAGTCAGTGGTAAGGCCCAGATCGAGGAACTTAGGAAGCTGATCATAAGTAGAGCCAAACCTGGTAAGTTTAAACACGATGCTCTTTCTACCACATGGGTAAATCATTAGAATACGAAGGTTTACCTGACAATGAGTTTTCCCTCACAGCAGTCTTCTCATGTGATGAATTATCTTCTTATCTGAAATGTCGGTATTCGAATTACATCGTGAATACATAACACTTTTTTTGTTCTCGATCTGGCGGCGTATGCCCAGTAACCACAGACATAGTCTCGTCATCTACCAGGCATACTTCGCCCGATATGTCCGTTTAACCAAGCAATAACTAAGTTATTGTTCTGACGGTTTGGGTAAGAATAACCTAGCAAGGCCTATTTCGGCGAAAAACTCTGACCATCTGACCCTAATGTCATGCGTATCGTAGGAACGTTTGCCATCGAAGCGCATGGGGTATGTGGGCCTCTCTGCAATTCGGCATCGGCTTCTTAACAGCTTCCAAATGCATATGATGAGAAAGTTATCAATCACAATAGACTTTAAGCTGGGAGACAGTAGTTCGATCTATTCTGAACTGCTTTATTCTCATCACTCTTCAAAGTATGCAAATTGGTTCTTTGTTTTAAGGAGACAGCACGAGGCTGTCTCCTCACTCGCAAAAAGTAGCTAAGCTAACGCAACGATCTACTCTACAACTTGGACGTTTGCAGTGAGTACTCTCTCTATGTAGCCGGTTTGGCAAATAAATATATATTTCTCAAATTTTGGCCAAATCGGTCCATAATCAATCTATATACAGTGTTGTGTTAGTCATTCTGAGTGTATCTAGGGGATAAAAGTGCAATTGGTCGCACTCGGCTGCGATATCGAGCTCCGAGTAGAACTTTTCATCTTGTGCAGCATCCGAGCGGCGTATTTCGGCTCGAAATTACCCCACGGCCAACTCTCTCATATAACTAGATGCATCCGTACCATCTCTCTCATATAACCAGATGCGCCATCTCTGTCATATAACTGGATTTGATGTTAAAGATGTAATGCCAAATTCATAAAGGGCTTTTAGCTTAAAACAGCGTTTAACTACTGAATAGAGAGATTCAAGTCCTTCATGTAAATCTTCCCAGAATATGAATAGGCCCCGAAACTGATTAGGGAGAAGTTACAGACGACTAACCCTTAAACGCCCTTTATGAATTTGGCCCTACTTTATGTTCCTATTCATTATTTGTTTCAAATGTGTCACATGTCTACAAAATTTGCATCTAAAAGCTTGGTGTTCTCCAAATTTTGGTGATGACTACCTTCGTAAAACAATGACTACTTTTGTAAAACACCCTTAGTGCCTTAGTGTTTGTCGATTAAATGTTCGATTTCTGTTTCAGGTGGTATGTCGAGCTGTGGTTCGTGGCTTCTTCTCGGACCTAGGATCGAGTCCAAACCAAGCGGCCTTGGTGGCCTAACCCTATCTACCGTAGGAGCCACAACTCTCACCACCGGCCCTGAAGGTATCAACGCATGGGTTTTCACCGGGCATAACTACGTCAAGATAACCAGTGACGGAAAGCTGGATATTGAGCGTGATAGTTTCACAATCGCGACTTATCTTTACCAAGACGTACTTAGAGACGAAGCAATCGTGGAGTGGAGAGGAAGAGGAGATTTCGGAACTCACATGTGGATTTATCAAGAAAAGCTTTTGATCAACATGGATGCCCATACTGGACGCAGCCTTGGTGAATTTCATATTGCTCCACCAACTAAGAAATGGTCGTTCGTAGGGATCAGCTACAGTCAACAAACTGGCAATTTGGTGATGTGGGTCGATGGTAATGTTGTCATCAAGAATGTCGGAGTCATAGGACTCCGAGACATGTTGGGTGATTTGTACGTTGGACTCAGGCCGGCAAATGGTGGGTCCAAATTCACGGGAAAGCTGGCCGGAACAACGCTGATGAGATGTGCAGTCAGTGGTAAGGCCCAGATCGAGGAACTTAGGAAGCTGATCATAAGTAGAGCCAAACCTGGTAAGTTTAAACACGATGCTCTTTCTACCGCATGGGTAAATCATTAGAATACGTAGGTTTACCTGACAATGAGTTTTCCCTCACAGCAGTCTTCTGATGTGATGAATTATCTTCTTATCTGAAATGTCGGTATTCGAATTACATCGTGAATACATAACACTTTTTTTGTTCTCGATCTGGCGGCGTATGCCCAGTAACCACAGACATAGTCTCGTCATCTACCAGGCATACTTCGCCCGATATGTCCGTTTAACCAAAAAATAACTAAGTTAATGTTCTGACGGTTTGGGTAAGAATAACCTAGCAAGGCCTATTTCGGCGAAAAACTCTGACCATCTGACCCTAATGTCATGCGTATCGTAGGAACGTTTGCCATCGAAGCGCATGGGGTATGTGGGCCTCTCTGCAATTCGGCATCGGCTTCTTAACAGCTTCCAAATGCATATTATGAGGAAGTCATCCATCACAATAGACTTTATGCTGGGAGACAGTAGTTCGATCTGATCTGAACTGCTTTATTCTCATCACTCTTCAAAGTATGCAAATTGGTTCTTTGTTTTAAGGAGACAGCACGAGGCTGTCTCCTCACTCGCAAAAAGTAGCTAAGCTAACGCAACGATCTGCTCTACAACTTGGACTTTTGCAGTGAGTGCTCTCTCTATGTAGCCGGTTTGGCAAATAAATATATATTTCTCAAATTTTGGCCAAATCGGTCCATAATCAATCTATATACAGTGTTGTGTTAGTCATTCTGAGTGTATCTAGGGGATAAAAGTGCAATTGGTCGCACTCGGCTGCGATATCGAGCTCCGAGTAGAACTTTTCATCTTGTGCAGCATCCGAGCGGCGTATTTCGGCTCGAAATTACCCCACGGCCAACTCTCTCATATAACTAGATGCATCCGAACAATCTCTCTCATATAACCAGATGCGCCATCTCTGTCATATAAGTGGATTTGATGTTAAAGATGTAATGCCAAATTCATAAAGGGCTTTTAGCTTAAAACAGCGTTTAACTACTAAATAGAGAGATTCAGGTCCTTCATGTAAATCTTCCCAGAATATGAATAGGCCCCGAAACTGATTAGGGAGAAGTTACAGACGACTAACCCTTAAACGCCCTTTATGAATTTGGCCCTACTTTATGTTCCTATTCATTATTTGTTTCAAATGTGTCACATGTCTACAAAATTTGCATCTAAAAGCTTGGTGTTCTCCAAATTTTGGTGATGACTACCTTCGTAAAACAATGGCTACTTTTGTAAAACACCCTGCGTGCCTTAGTGTTTGTCGATTTCTGTTTCAGGTGGTATGTCGAGCTGTGGTTCGTGGCTTCTTCTCGGACCTAGGATCGAGTCCAAACCAAGCGGCCTTGGTGGCCTAACCCTATCTACCGTAGGAGCCACAACTCTCACCACCGGCCCTGAAGGTATCAACGCATGGGTTTTCACCGGGCATAACTACGTCAAGATAACCAGTGACAGAAAGCTGGATATTGAGCGTGATAGTTTCACAATCGCGACTTATCTTTACCAAGACGTACTTAGAGACGAAATAATCGTGGAGTGGAGAGGAAGAGGAGATTTCGGAACTCATATGTGCATTTATCAAGGAAAGCTTTTGATCAACATGGATGCCCATACTGGACGCAGCCTTGGTGAATTTCATATTGCTCCACCAACTAAGAAATGGTCGTTCGTAGGGATCAGCTACAGTCAACAAACTGGCAATTTGGTGATGTGGGTCGATGGTAATGTTGTCATCAAGAATGTCGGAGCCATAGGACTCCGAGACATGTTGGGTGATTTGTACGTTGGACTCAGGCCGGCAAATGGTGGGTCCAAATTCACGGGAAAGCTGGCCGGAACAACGCTGATGAGATGTGCAGTCAGTGGTAAGGCCCAGATCGAGGAACTTAGGAAGCTGATCATAAGTAGAGCCAAACCTGGTAAGTTTAAACACGATGCTCTTTCTACCACATGGGTAAATCATTAGAATACGAAGGTTTACCTGACGATGAGTTTTCCCTCACAGCAGTCTTCTGATGTGATGAATTATATTCTTATCTTGAATGACGGTATTCGAATTACATCGTGAATACGTCCGCTGTTTTTGTTCTTGATCTGGCGGCGTATGCCCAGTAACCACAGACACAGTCTCGTCATCTACCAGGCATATTTCGCCCGATATGTCCGTTTAACCAAGCAATAACTAAGTTATTGTTCTGACGGTTCGGGTAAGAATAACCTAGCAAGGCCTTGTCATTCCAAATAGGTGAAATAAAACTCCAATACCAAAGTTTTAGCCTTGTGGTAGCTTTCGGCACCTCACACCTGTCAACATATTATGTATATGTCTCCGCTCTCAATAGAATTTGGAACAGAAAATGTTGGCCATTCAAGCATGAGCGGATTACAGTTAAGGGTACACTTTCGTAATTTCAATAAAGAGGAAATCAGGCATCTTATTCCACGAGCAGCACGATCGTGTGGCAGGATCAGCGTTCAGAAAATTGAGATATAAGGGTAGAAGCTAATTGTAGAACTCGAGGAGCTAGATTTTGAGAGAGAACATTTTGTTACGGCCTTACTTGAATTATATATGCAGGCATATCTCTGCCTACGTAATGCCATGATGTGGGTATAATAGGGTTACAGGAAAATTCGTCCCCGGATAATTCGTCCCTAGAAAACTCGTCCCCGCAAATTCGTCCCCGGATAATTCGTCCCCAAGAAAATTCGTCCCCGGAAAATTCGTCCCCGAGGATAATTCGTCCCCGAGGATAGTTCGTCCCCGGAAAATTTGTCCCCGAGGATAATTCGTTCCTGGAAAGTTCGTCCCCGAGGATAATTCGTCCCCAGAAAATTTTACAAAGTTGAAAGTTTCTGACTTTACTTTCCAAGACTCTTAAGTCTTGTCGAATGGACTGTAGTAATAACTACTACTTTCGATTTTTCTCATTCAGTGTAACATCTCTCTTTACTACCCTACTAGCTAGTTACCTACCCCACTATTTTTATAGTAGGTAGAGGTAGGCAGGCGACATATTTTATTGAAGAATTTAGAGTTTTTCTTTCATTCTGACCAGTAAAAATACTTATTTGTAAAGAAATAAACTATTTCGCCTGCCTACCTCTACCTACTATGAAAAGAGTGGAGTAGGTAACTAGCTAGTAGGGTAGTAAATAGAGATATAACACTGAATGAGAAAAGTCGAAAGTAGTAAGTAGTAGTTATTACTAGAAAGTAATGTCAGAAACTTTCAACTTTTCTCTAATTTTCCGGGGACGAATTATCCTCGGGCACGAATTTCCCAGGGACGAATTATCCTAGGGGACATATTTTCCGGGGACAAATATTCTGGGGACGAAATTTTCCTCGTGGACGAATTTTCCAGGGACGAATTTTCCTAGGGGACGAATTTTCCGGTGACGAGTTTTCCGGGGACGAATTTTCCGGGGACGAATTTTCCTAGAGCCGTATAATAGTATGCATCTATGTAATGAGAAGGACTGATGCAAGTGTTTCGTCTTTAGTCTTTCATATCTTTCCTGATTCGTTTTAAAGATGAAAAAAACTTCATATTTTGAGAAAAATGATAACTTCAATAGAAGGTTTTTTTCTGTTTCCAATCGTGCCGATGATACATAAGTTTATCAAATCTTTCGATGTGCTCACAAAAATTAATTATAATATGGTAATTGTCTTTTCAGTGCCAACCCTACGTAAGTCTGCCTGAAACACAATAAGCAACATCTGGCAAATTTAGAAGTGCTGAAAACGCCAAAGGGTTTTGCTGACAACACGTTTTATGTAAAGAGAAACTTGCCCTAAAGGCGTTGAGTTACAGAAGGTTATATAGGTCTTTTGTTCTTTGGTTTCATGGGTGGCTTCATGTGGTAAGGATCTTGTTTCTTCTGACGTGGTCGACAGATGTACTGTTCATGAGTGAATTTCAAAAGGTTTGTTGGTGTACCAGGGGCACATTCGTCATATTCATATACACGTCTTATGGCGAAATTGGTCACTGACCAGTATTTACAAAGTATTTACAACTTGTATTAATCGACACTCTTATAATAGAGATGAAAGCAGTCTGTGCTTGACACAATTTGATGAAAGTGACAGCTGCAGGTGAACATGTTTTTTTGACATACTCCTTCAAAACTGGGTCTAAATTAGCGTCCATATGGCATATTCGATTAAAATCCAAAATCAGTTTACTCTTCAAACATTTGAATTGATTTTACCTAAAGAGCTTTGAAAAAAACTGTCGACGACGAACATGAAAACAAACCCCTCGAGACATGTCTGATTCATTTTTGCGCTTCAATTGACATAGCGAGTTTCCACAAATCTCACGAATTGCAAATTACGAATTACGAACTGATTTTACCCGAGAACATTGGTTTCCGAGTTAATCAACGTCCGTTACCCGTGGAAGGGTAATATTGAGGGGACCATCAGAAAGCCCCCGTCATGTGCTTTCAACGGTTATGTCAACATTATTTAGAGTATCCGTAATATGATTTCCTTGCACCTACTGTATACATCCAGACCGAATGGAACCATCGGTTCTCTTCACAAACTCTGTTTCCACGAAGTGCGTACCTTAGCATCTTTCATATGCTGCAGTTATCTATACAAGCATCGGAACGTCCTTTGGTTCATCCGAACAAAAGCCAATATTTTGGCCAAATTTGCCATCCCTTTGCGTGTCTTCTTAACCGGTTATCATTTTCCTTCATAAACGATATTGCAAACGGATCTCCATCCACACGACCGAAAGGGTGCTCTAAAGTTTATAAGTTTCAAGTGTTTTTCTGTTGAAGGATTAAACATTAACTAGGGAGAGGAAGAGGTTTTCACTGCCAGTAATTAACTTCCTTTTTCTTCAAGAATGCACAGATGATGTTGCAAAGAGATGGATAGGGGATAAATGTGTCAACCGCTGTGCTCCAGAGGAGATCTTGGATAACACCAAGAAGATCTGCACACCGAGTGAGTATGAGACATCACAGGATTAGCCTATAACATAGCACTTATCCATTTAAATATATCTGTCTTTCTGTAGTTTATCCTCTTGATGCAGCTCGACTGTGGTAAAAGAGTGTTGTATTTTAAATGCGTTGCAACTCGTTTTCATTATCTGCACTCGCTTTTTGGATGCGACCTCACCAAAGGCTTTGCCAAAGCTACTTAACCATAGCGATCTCATTCATGATAGAGTGACGCGCAAGTGCGGTGTGAATTCCTTAAGCCATGAGTTTGTACATTAATACGCAAACACTAGGTGGATTCAAAATAGAATCCATTCTAAGCTGAATGAAGTTTCGTAACCATTAATTGTCGTTTAATGCTTTACCTTTTTCTCTAGGGTGCACCGAGTCTCAGTTATGGAACATCCCGACCAAACGATGTGTAGACAGTATGTATTTCTTCTCTCTATAACTGTATAATAACAAACGCACGATAACGATTACTGATGATGAAGCCTGGGAGATACTAGTGCCGTGGTCCTTGGCCTCGACATCCAAGGACCGTTGGTGGCAGTCATTAAGATTTTCGTGATTGTGAATGTGATGACGGTTAGGTTTTAATGTTAGAATGTATACTCCGACCTGATAATTATATTAATGAAGTTCATATATCCTTTTGGAGATATATTTGGAAAAGCCAGAGTATAAAAGTTATTCCGTTCAAATTTTACCTTCAGGGTGTAAACCTTCTGACATGTTGAAGAAAGGAGACTGTGTTGCTCGTAAGTATAGTTCATTATATTGGAGGATATTCAATGTAAAAAGATATAATACACCGAAGCCTCAATTCCGAATCCTTAAATTTCAAATTATGGATTACAAGATGTTCAATCTGAAAAAGTGCTCGTACATCAAATGATTTGTTGATACATTAAATACTTTGTCAGATGTAGTGTAGCCTGTGCGCTGTTCAGAGACGATGATAGAATAGAAAAAACACTGAAGGGAAAAGTCTGGTTCAAGGCAAGCAGTTGTTAACATTACCGAAGCCACGTAGTCACTACTGTCTATCTACATTCAGCTTTGCTTGGAGATGTTACATGACATTCTAATTTCGATCACTCATCAAGAGGTGTTCGTTCTTAACCTCGAGGCTAAATACACATTTTCTTGTTTTCCTTCACTTCAGGTTGTACTCCACCGAAATCATGGGATCTCAGATTGAAGAGTTGTACAGAAAGTAAGTCCGTCTTTGGAATTGAGTTTGAATAACCAATAATGAACTAATTGATTAGTGATAAAAATGCCTCTGTAGATGATACAACGCATTAAAACTTTATCTTGGTTCTCAAAGTGTTGCTCTTGAAAGTCGTTTATCCAAACGACATGTATTCAATTATCGGTGCATCATAACGGTAAGTCAAATTGTATATCAGGCGTGTTTAGACTCATTTGATTCCAAACTATGTAGCGAAGTTGAGTGTCTCCCAGCACAAATTGATGCATGTGGATTATTGATGTTTGATGTATACTAAGTGTAGCTCTCCGTCTGTTTTATCCACTAGAAATCTGCACCTGCAAGGCTTGGGGAGATCCCCATTACCATCGTTACGACGATTTTACCAGAATGATCGACTTCATGGGTGTCTGTAAATACGTCTTCTCAAAGACGACCAACTCTGACGTCGCGTGTTCCTTCTCCATTGAGGTGAAGAATGAATATCGAGGCAACACAATTGTGTCTTTCGGTAGGATGATGGACCTGAAGATGGGTGGTTTCGTTGTCAGACTTCACAAGGACGGATGGACTAGGGTACGTTCTCATATACTAGTATATGCTCCACCCTTTTTTTGATGAATTTGAGCTGTTTGATAAATTGCTAGAACCGTCATATTGTTGTGGTGGTTCATTGTTCTTTCATCAAGACAGAATCTCGATCTGCACACTCTAATAAGATGTTTGGATCCAAGAGCGTTTACATCTCACTTGTTTCTCATTGGGGTTTTTTCGCGTTATGTGCATGTGATAGGCGAAATCAAAATACAAGCAATGTTCAGTCAGTATACTGAAGTGTAGTGGTATTTTTACCGGCTAATTATAAACCGCGAGATGCAGAATGCGAAATCTTGAGATGCCAACCTCTGTGAGAGTAACATGCGCCAGAGGATGTATTGCAAATATGGAACCTGAAAAGGCGAACATTTATGAGACCGAGGCTGTAGTCTGGAGTTATCCTTGTTTTGATTTGCCCGGTGTAACATCTGTGGTTGTTCCCCATGTTTCAGTGTTTCCAAACAATAGGCAGCTAGAGAGACCATGACTTTTCAATAGGGGGGACACACAGAAAAACTCGTCAATCTATTTTTGAGCGTTCTCAAACAATGAGGGGAAACACTCAAAAACATTACACCGGCATTGAAATAGACTCCGCTCTGCGATGTGTGGAATTTAACCTAACTTATAGCCTACTTTCGATGGTCAGACTATCCCGTGCTATTTTTAGCGATGACCAGACGTTCACCAGGTACATGCCCTGTGTTATCGGTCAATCATGTGTATGGTGACTTGTGCCGCCAGGCGCAACGGGGAAATAATCTTGATTCATACTGCATACTGAACCTCGCGATATTATACTCACAGCATATCTTGATAAGTTGCAAAAACCCTTGTGGTCAAAAAGAACATGCAGTTGCATGTAGCCTTTGAATTGTCTTCGGCCCTTCCCTCATCGAATTGAGAAGTGGACAGCAGCGTTAGAAATGGTGATTGTCATGATCGAGGGAAGTAGAAAATGATGATTACTTATCTCGCGATTTCGCGATTTCTCATCTCGCGGTTTATAATAAGCCATTTTTGAACAAACAGAAGTTGCGATACAACCATCGACTAATCTAACAATTTATGTTAGCCAGTTATATTGGACATTGCATTACTCTCTAACAAGTCAGCACAACTTTGTTCTGCAGGTCAGTGGCCTCACACAAAGAATGCCCTTTAACCTCAAACTCAAAGGCGGACATACTCTCAGTGCCACAAAATCTGGAGCCAACGACTTTAAGATATCAGTGCCAACCTGTTCCTTCGCTTTGTCATTCGGTGGTCAATATGGAGGTATTGTGACATCTCTTGGCCACTGGCAGTATGGAGGAGCTGGAAAGCTTACTGGAATGTGTGGTGACTGCGATGGAATGGCAGATGCCTTGACTAGCTTCAATAATTATCAGGTTCCCGATGACTCGGATGTGCCATTAGTTAAGTAAGTGTATGTTTCAAACAAGCCGTTTGAAATATGATCAAATAAAACAAAAGAAATCGGTTGTATACCTTGAAAATAATAAGTTCTATGCTTGATAACATCAAGTAGGTCTTTATATATACTTGATAACATATATAACAAACCACACTATGTCTTATCTGAATCCGGATCCTGCAATATTCAACCGATGTCAGAAATACATCGAAAGGTTTAGAATAGTATTCGCCCTTTGTTGAATACGAACAGATAGCCTTTACTTGCGGTCATGAGTACCGTCACATTCAAATAAGACAGGTGGGCGACAGCTTATTCGTGATATCCTTTAGAATAGTTCGTCCAGAGAGGTAAGATGAATTTGGAAGTCTTACCATATAGCAGATTTTTGTATTCATTCTAAATAGAAGTCGAATTTAATAGTGTTGATACTTTAGCTGTAAGAAGAGCGAGGATCCAGTCATCAAATGTTCGGATAAGAACAATGCCCTCATTGCATCAGACACGTACTGCGGTTACATCAAGTCAACCACTGGACCATTCGCAGAGTGCATCAAGAGCGGACAGGTAGATTGGAAGTCAGCCTATGCTGCTTGCCAGATAGATGCTTGCGCTTTTGTGGACAAACCCGAGTCCATTAAAGAAGTGATATGCGCTGATGTGGGAGAATTCGCCAGCGAATGTCAGTTGAATGGTTACCAACCTTCTAAGGTTTGGAGAACAACCACATTCTGTCGTAAGTTTGACTAATTTTGCTTTTCAAAAAGAGGCTTTGGCTGCAAATCTACAATAATGGCCTTCCGATTGCTTGTCGAATATCAAAATGGAACCAATGAAGTTCTAGCCTTGTAACCCTCAATTTGATTGGGGAATATTCCTGAGGTCAGGCTATGCCTAAGGCAACTGGTCACAGAAGTTCGAAAATCAAGAACCATTTGGCTTCGGTGTGGAGCCAGTGGTGCTGGCGTTGTTCCAGTGCATCTGGAGTGGGTCCATTGGCTCTAGGATCTGGTAAATGCCAAGAGCGTCTGACTTCAACCCTAGTAAATTGGCTCTTGGGGATCTTGTGTTTGGTCAGCGCCTGCGTCCATTGACTCGTCTTGTGTGATTTTGGTGTTTGGGCAGTGGCTCTGATGTGAGTCCATTGTAAATGATGAGACCTTTCCTGACATCCTTAAAACAAGCATGTAGACGTTAAAACTATCATCACAGTTTTCACTTTATTATCGAATGGTCTCTACCTTGTTCTCTTTTTACTGTTAATATACGATTAATATCAATGTCATTTTCCAGCAATGAAGTGCCCTGCTAACAGCGTATATGAGTCCAAGATGCGTCCATGCCAACCGACGTGTATCAAGCCCGAACCGATCTTCTGTGAGGATGAGTTGATGGAAGGCTGCAAGTGTAATAAAGGCTTCATCCGAGATGGTGATTCGTGTGTCCCCGAGCAGTCATGTGGCTGTTGGGATGCAGACAAAAACTATTACACGGTGGGTAATGAGTAGAACCTTACTGAGTCAGATCGTGTCTAACTCTTGACCCTAAACTGCATAAACGAAGAAATCGCCCCCCTCGCCGTCTAAGACAATGTTACCTTCATCAACCATTTGATAAGTACTTCTGCTTATATTGCTACTCTTATGAGGAAAAAACTGTACGGTATTTTCTTCTTCTCTTTTTCGGTATGACGTAATCTCACCAGGATTGCAGAGACCAAAGCATGTAGTGGGGCTTTTCATTGTACTCCATCTGCTGATATTGTGAACACTTTTTTCCTATTAGATTGGTGATGAGCGCATAAGCTCCGACTGCACGACACTTTACAAGTGTATCAAAGTAGGATCAGTCGCCAAGCTAGGGTCCAGTGAGCTTAAACCTTGTGGCAAGGATGCTGAATGCAGACCTGGAGACAAAGGGGTCTATACCTGTGGCTGCAAGAAAAGATACCAAGGAGATGGATTCCAGTGCACGAAACGTAAGTGCAGCAAGTATGGGTACCGTTAAGAATGACACCTCACCTGTTGAAACGAACTTGATATATCCCCTCGTGACTAGTATAAACTCGCTAGCACACGCCACGAAGGTCGTCTGGGACCATCAGTCATGTGCTTTCCATGGTTATGTCAACATGTTTAGAGTATTCGTAATATGTTTTCCTTGCCCCTACTGTATACATCCAGACCGAATGGAACCATCGGTTCTCTTCACAAACTCTGTTTCGTGACTGGTATAAACTCACTAGCAGACGCCACGAGGGTTGTCCATGGATGAAACGATTAGAAAGCTCCTGTCATGTGCTTTCCATGGTTATGTCAACATGTTTAGAGTATCCGTAATATGTTTTCCTTGCCCCTATACATCCCAACCAAATGATACCATTAGTTTTCTTTACAAAACTCTGTTTCCACGAAGTGCGTATCTTAGCATCCTTCATATGCTGCAGTTATCTATACAAGCATCGGAACGTCCTTTGGTTCATCCCTACAAAGGCCAATATTTTTGCCAAATCTGCCATCCCTTTGCGTGACTTCGTAAACTTGTTATCATTTTCCTTCATAAACGATATTGCTAACGGATCTCCATCCACACGACCGAAAGGGTGCACTAAAGTTTACAAGTTTCAAGTGTTTTTCTGTTGAAAGATTAAACATTAACTAGGGAGAGGAAGAGGTTTTCAACTGCCAGTAATTAACTTCCTTTTTCTTCAAGAATGCACAAATGTTGCAAAGAGATGGACGGGGGATAAATGTGTCAACCGCTGCGCTCCAGAGGAGATCTGGGATGACACCAAGAAGATCTGCACACCGAGTGAGTATGAGACATCACAGGATTAGCCTATAACATAGCACTTATCCTTTTAAATATATCTGTCTTTCTCCGGCTGTAGTTTATCCTCTTGAGGCAGCTCGACTGTGGTAAAACAGTGTTGTATGTTAAATGCGTTGCAACTCGTTTTCATTATCTGCACTCGCTTTTTGGATGCGACCTCACCAAAGGCTTTGCCAAAGCTACTTAACCATCGCGATCTCATTCATGATAGAGTGACGCGCAAGTTCGGTGTGAATTCCTTAAGCCATGAGTTTGTACATTAATACGCAAACACCAGGTGGTTTCAAAATAGAATCCACTCCAAGCTGAATGAAGTTTCGTAACCATTAACTGTCGTTTAATGCTTTACCTTTTTCTCTAGGGTGCACCGAGTCTCAGTTATGGAACATCCCGACCAAACGATGTGTAGACAGTATGTATGTCTTATCTCAATAACTGTATAATAACAAACGCACGATTACGATTACTGATGATGAAGCCTGGGAGATACTAGTGCCGTGGTCCTTGGCCTCGACATCCAAGGACCGTTGGTGGCAGTCATTAAGATTTTCGTGATTGTGAATGTGATGATGGTTAGGTTTTAATGTTAGAATGTATACTCCGACCTGATAATTATATTAATGAAGTTCATATATCCTTTTGGAGATATATTTGGAAAAGCCAGAGTATAAAAGTTATTCCGTTCAAATTTTACCTTCAGGGTGTAAACCTTCTGACATGTTGAAGAAAGGAGACTGTGTTGCTCGTAAGTATAGTTCATTATATTGGAGGATATTCAATGTAAAAAGATATAATTCGCCGAAGCCTTAATTCCGAATCCTTAAATTTCAAATTATGGATTCCAAGATGTTCAATCTGAAAAAGTGCTCGTACATCAAATGATTTGTTGATACATTAAATACTTTGTCAGATGTAGTGTAGCCTGTACGCTGTTCAGAGACGATGGTAGAATAGACAAAACACTGAAGGGAAAAGTCTGGTTCAAGGCAAGCAGTTGTTAACATTTTCGAAGCCACGTAGTCACTACTGTCTATCTACATTCAGCTTTGCTTGGAGATGTTACATGACATTTTAATTTCGATCACTCATCAAGAGGTGTTCGTTCTTAACCTCGAGGCCAAATACACATTTTTTTGTTTTCCTTCACTTCAGGTTGTACTCCACCGAAATCATGGGATCTCAGATTGAAGAGTTGTACAGAAAGTAAGTCCGTCTTTGGAATTGAGTTTGAATAACCAATAACGAACTAATTGATTAGTGATAAAAATGCCTCTGTAGAAATGATACAACGCGTTAAAACTTTGTCTTGGTTCTCAAAGTGTTGCTCTTGAAAGTCGTTTATCCAAACGACATGTATTCAATTATCGGTGCATCATAACGGTAAGTCAAATTGTATATCAGGCGTGTTTAGACTCATTTGATTCCAAACTATGTGGCGAAGTTGATTGTCTCCTCAGCACAAATTGATGCATGTAGATTATTGATGTTTGATGTATACTAAGTGTAGCTCTCCGTCTGTTTTATCCACTAGAAATCTGCACCTGCAAGGCTTGGGGAGATCCCCATTACCATCGTTACGACGATTTTACCAGAATGATCGACTTCATGGGTGTCTGTAAATACGTCTTCTCCAAGACGACCAACTCTGACGTCGCGTGTTCCTTCTCCATTGAGGTGAAGAACGAATATCGAGGCAACACAATTGTGTCTTTCGGTAGGATGATGGACCTGAAGATGGGAGGTTTCGTTGTCAGACTTCACAAGGACGGATGGACTAGGGTACGTTCTCATATACATGTACTAGTATATGCTCCACCCTTTTTTTGATGAATTTGAGCTGTTTGATAAATTGCTAGAACTGTCATATTGTTGTGGTGGTTCATTTTTCTTTCATCAAGACAGAATCTCGATCTACACACTCTAATAAGATGTTTGGATCCAAGAGCGTTTACATCTCACTTGTTTCTCATTGGGGTTTTTTCGCGTTGTTTGCATGTGACAGGCGAAATCAAAATACAAGCAATGTTCAGTCAATATACTGAAGTGTAATGGTATTTTTACCGGCTAATTATAAACTGCGAGATGCGGAATGCGAAATCTTGAGATGCCAACCTCTGTGAGAGTAACATGCGCCAGAGGATGTATTGCAAATATGGAACCTGAAAAGGCGAACATTTATGAGACCGAGGCTGTAGTCTGGAGTTATCCCTGTTTTGATTGGCCAAATGAAATAGACTCCGCTCTGCGATGTGTGGAATTTAACCTAACTTATAGCCTACTTTCGATGGTCAGACTATCCTGCGCTATTTTTAGCGATGACCAGACGTTCACCAGGTACATGCCCTGTGTTATCAGTCAATCATGTGTATGGTGACTTGTGCCGCCAGGCCTAACGGGAAAATAATCTTGATTCATACTGCATACTGAACTTCGCGGTATTATACTCACAGCATATCTTGATAAGTTGCAAAAATCCTAGTGGTCAAGATGAACGTGCAGTTGCATGTAGGCTTTGTATCATATTCGGCCGTACTCTCATTAAATTGAGAAGTAAACAGCAGCGTTGGAAATGGTGATTGTCATGATCGAGGGAAGTAGAAAATAATGATTACTTATCTCGCGATTTCGATACACCCATCGACTAATCTAAAAACTTATGTTATCCAGTTATACGGGACATTGCATTACTCTCTAACAAGTCACCACAACTTTGTTCTGCAGGTCAGTGGCCTCACACAAAGAATGCCCTTTAACCTCAAACTCAAAGACGGACATACTCTCAGTGCCACAAAATCTGGTGCCAACGACTTTAAGATATCAGTGCCAACCTGTTCCTTCGCTTTGTCATTCGGTGGTCAATATGGAGGTATTGTGACATCTCTTGGCCACTGGCAGTATGGAGGTGCTGGAAAGCTTACTGGAATGTGTGGTGACTGCGATGGAATGGCAGATGCCTTGACTAGCTTCAATAATTATCAGGTTCCCGATGACTCGGATGTGCCATTAGTTAAGTAAGTGTATATTTCAAACAAGCCGTTTGAAATATGATCAAATAAAACAAAAGAAATCGGTTGTTTACCTTGAAAATAATAAGTTCTATGCTTGATAACATCAAGTAGGTCTTTATACATACTTGATAACATATATAACAAACCACACTATGTCTTATCTGAATATGGATCCTGCAATATTCAACCGATGTCAGAATTACATCGAAAGGTTTAGAATAGTATTCGCCCTTTGTTGAATACAAACAGATAGCCTTTACTTGCGGTCATGAGTACCGTTGTAATGTTTTTGAGTGTTTCTGTTTTTGAGTGTTTCCCCTCATTGTTTGGGAATGCTCAAAAATAGATTGACGAGTATTTCTGTGTATCCCCCCTATTGAAAAGTCATGGTCTCTCTAGCTGCCTATTGTTTGGAAACACTGAAACATGGGGAACAACCACAGATGTTACACCGTCACATTCAAATAAGACAGGTGGGCGACAGCTAATTCGTGATATCCTTTAGAATAGTTCGTCCAGAGAGGTAGGATGACTTTGGAAGTCTTACCATACAGCAGATTTTTGTATTCATTCCAAATAGAAGTCGAATTTAATAGTGTTGATACTTTAGCTGTAAGAAGAGCGAGGATCCAGTCATCAAATGTTCGGATAAGAACAATGCCCTCATTGCATCAGACACGTACTGCGGTTACATCAAGTCAACCACTGGACCATTCGCAGAGTGCATCAAGAGCGGAAAGGTAGACTGGAAGTCAGCCTATGCTGCTTGCCAGATAGATGCTTGCGCTTTTGTGGACAAACCCGAGTCCATTAAAGAAGTGATATGCGCTGATGTGGGAGAATTCGCCAGCGAATGTCAGCTGAATGGTTACCAACCTTCGAAGGTTTGGAGAACAACCACATTCTGTCGTAAGTTTGACTCATTCTGCTTTTCAAAAAGAGGCTTTGGCTTCAAATCTACAATAATGGCCTACCGATTATTTGTCGAATATCAAAATGGAACCAATGAAGTTCTAGCCTTGTAACCCTCAATTTGATTGGGGAATATTCCTGAGGTCACGCTATGCCTAAGGCAACTGGTCACAGAAGTTCGAAAATCAAGAACCATTTGGCTTCGGTGTGGAGCAAGTGGTGCTGGCGTTGTTCCAGTGCATCTGGAGTGGGTCCATTGGCTCTAGGATCTGGTAAATGCCAAGAGCGTCTGGTTTCAACCCGAGTAAATTGGCTCTTGTGGATCTTGTGTTTGGTCAGCGCCAGCATCCATTGACTCGTGTTGTGAAATTCTGGTGTTGGGGCAGTGGCTCTGATGTGAGCGCATTGCAAATGATGAGACCTTTCCTGACATCCTTAAAACAAGCATGTAGACGTTAAAACCATCATCACAGTTTTCACTTTATTATCGAATGGTCTCTACCTTGTTCTCTTTTTACTGTTAATATACGATTAATATCAATGTCATTTTCCAGCAATGAAGTGCCCTGCTAACAGCGTATATGAGTCCAAGATGCGTCCATGCCAACCGACGTGTATCAAGCCCGAACCAATCTTCTGTGAAGATGAGTTGATGGAAGGCTGCAAGTGTAATAAAGGCTTCATCCGAGATGGTGATTCGTGTGTCCCCGAGCAGTCATGTGGCTGTTGGGATGCAGACAAAAACTATTACACGGTGGGTAATGAGTAGAACCTTACTGAGTCAGATCGTGTCTAACTCTTCACCCTAAACTGCATAAACAAAGAAATCGCCCCCCTCGCCGTCTAAGACAATGTTACCTTCATCAACCATTTGATAAGTAGTTCTGCTTATATTGCTACTCTTATGAGGAAATAACTATACGGTCTTTGCTTCTTCTCTTTTTCGGTATGACGTAATCTCATCAGGATTGCAGAGACCAAAGCATGTAGTGGGGCTTTTCATTGTACTCCATCTGCTGATATTGTGAACACTTTTTTCCTATTAGATTGGCGATGAGCGCATAAGCTCCGACTGCACGACACTTTACAAGTGTATCAAAGTAGGATCAGTCGCCAAGCTAGGGTCCAGTGAGCTTAAACCTTGTGGCAAGGATGCTGAATGCAGACCTGGAGACAAAGGGGTATATACCTGTGGCTGCAAGAAAAGATACCAAGGAGATGGATTCCAGTGCACGAAACGTAAGTGCAGCAAGTATGGGTACCGTTAAGAATGACACCTCACCTGTTGAAACGAACTTGATATATCCCCTCGTGACTAGTATAAACTCGCTAGCACACGCCACGAAGGTCGTCTGGGACCATCAGTCATGTGCTTTCCATGGTTATGTCAACATGTTTAGAGTATTCGTAATATGTTTTCCTTGCCCCTACTGTATACATCCAGACCGAATGGAACCATCGGTTCTCTTCACAAACTCTGTTTCGTGACTGGTATAAACTCGCTAGCAGACGCCACGAGGGTTGTCCATGGATGAAACGATTAGAAAGCTCCTGTCATGTGCTTTCCATGGTTATGTCAACATGTTTAGAGTATCCGTAATATGTTTTCCTTGCCCCTATACATCCCAACCAAATGATACCATTAGTTTTCTTTACAAAACTCTGTTTCCACGAAGTGCGTATCTTAGCATCTTTCATATGCTGCAGTTATCTATACAAGCATCGGAACGTCCTTTGGTTCATCCCTACAAAGGCCAATATTTTTGCCAAATTTGCCATCCCTTTGCGTGTCTTCGTAAACTTGTTATCATTTTCCTTCATAAACGATATTGCAAACGGATCTCCATCCACACGACCGAAAGGGTGCACTAAAGTTTACAAGTTTCAAGTGTTTTTCTGTTGAAAGATTAAACATTAACTAGGGAGAGGAAGAGGTTTTCAACTGCCAGTAATTAACTTCCTTTTTCTTCAAGAATGCACAAATGTTGCAAAGAGATGGACGGGGGATAAATGTGTCAACCGCTGCGCTCCAGAGGAGATCTGGGATGACACCAAGAAGATCTGCACACCGAGTGAGTATGAGACATCACAGGATTAGCCTATAACATAGCACTTATCCTTTTAAATATATCTGTCTTTCTCCGGCTGTAGTTTATCCTCTTGAGGCAGCTCGACTGTGTTAAAACAGTGTTGTATAATAAATGCGTTGCAACTCGTTTTCATTATCTGCACTCGCTTTTTGGATGCGACCTCACCAAAGGCTTTGCCAAAGCTACTTAACCATCGCGATCTCATTCATGATAGAGTGACGCGCAAGTTCGGTGTGAATTCCTTAAGCCATGAGTTTGTACATTAATACGCAAACACCAGGTGGTTTCAAAATAGAATCCACTCCAAGCTGAATGAAGTTTCGTAACCATTAACTGTCGTTTAATGCTTTACCTTTTTCTCTAGGGTGCACCGAGTCTCAGTTATGGAACATCCCGACCAAACGATGTGTAGACAGTATGTATGTCTTATCTCAATAACTGTATAATAACAAACGCACGATTACGATTACTGATGATGAAGCCTGGGAGATACTAGTGCCGTGGTCCTTGGCCTCGACATCCAAGGACCGTTGGTGGCAGTCATTAAGATTTTCGTGATTGCGAATGTGATGATGGTTAGGTTTTAATGTTAGAATGTATACTCCGACCTGATAATTATATTAATGAAGTTCATATATCCTTTTGGAGATATATTTGGAAAAGCCAGAGTATAAAAGTTATTCCGTTCAAATTTTACCTTCAGGGTGTAAACCTTCTGACATGTTGAAGAAAGGAGACTGTGTTGCTCGTAAGTATAGTTCATTATATTGGAGGATATTCAATGTAAAAAGATATAATTCACCGAAGCCTTAATTCCGAATCCTTAAATTTCAAATTATGGATTCCAAGATGTTCAATCTGAAAAAGTGCTCGTACATCAAATGATTTGTTGATACATTAAATAGTTTGTCAGATGTAGTGTAGCCTGTACGCTGTTCAGAGACGATGATAGAATAGACAAAACACTGAAGGGAAAAGTCTGGTTCAAGGCAAGCAGTTGTTAACATTACCGAAGCCACGTAGTCACTACTGTCTATCTACATTCAGCTTTGCTTGGAGATGTTACATGACATTTTAATTTCGATTACTCATCAAGAGGTGTTCGTTCTTAACCTCGAGGCTAAATACACATTTTCTTGTTTTCATTCACTTCAGGTTGTACTCCACCGAAATCATGGGATCTCAGATTGAAGAGTTGTACAGAAAGTAAGTCCGTCTTTGGAATTGAGTTTGAATAACCAATAACGAACTAATTGATTAGTGATAAAAATGCCTCTGTAGAAATGATACAACGCGTTAAAACTTTGTCTTGGTTCTCAAAGTGTTGCTCTTGAAAGTCGTTTATCCAAACGACATGTATTCAATTATCGGTGCATCATAACGGTAAGTCAAATTGTATATCAGGCGTGTTTAGACTCATTTGATTCCAAACTATGTGGCGAAGTTGATTGTCTCCTCAGCACAAATTGATGCATGTAGATTATTGATGTTTGATGTATACTAAGTGTAGCTCTCCGTCTGTTTTATCCACTAGAAATCTGCACCTGCAAGGCTTGGGGAGATCCCCATTACCATCGTTACGACGATTTTACCAGAATGATCGACTTCATGGGTGTCTGTAAATACGTCTTCTCCAAGACGACCAACTCTGACGTCGCGTGTTCCTTCTCCATTGAGGTGAAGAACGAATATCGAGGCAACACAATTGTGTCTTTCGGTAGGATGATGGACCTGAAGATGGGAGGTTTCGTTGTCAGACTTCACAAGGACGGATGGACTAGGGTACGTTCTCATATACTAGTATATGCTCCACCCTTTTTTTGATGAATTTGAGCTGTTTGATAAATTGCTAGAACTGTCATATTGTTGTGGTGGTTCATTTTTCTTTCATCAAGACAGAATCTCGATCTGCACACTCTAATAAGATGTTTGGATCCAAGAGCGTTTACATCTCACTTGTTTCTCATTGGGGTTTTTCGCGTTATTTGCATGTGACAGGCGAAATCAAAATACAAGCAATGTTCAGTCAATATACTGAAGTGTAATGGTATTTTTACCGGCTAATTATAAACCGCGAGATGCGGAATGCGAAATCTTGAGATGCCAACCTCTGTGAGAGTAACATGCGCCAGAGGATGTATTGCAAATATGGAACCTGAAAAGGCGAACATTTATGAGACCGAGGCTGTAGTCTGGAGTTATCCCTGTTTTGATTGGCCAAATGAAATAGACTCCGCTCTGCGATGTGTGGAATTTAACCTAACTTATAGCCTACTTTCGATGGTCAGACTATCCTGCGCTATTTTTAGCGATGACCAGACGTTCACCAGGTACATGCCCTGTGTTATCGGTCAATCATGTGTATGGTGACTTGTGCCGCCAGGCCTAACGGGAAAATAATCCTGATTCATACTGCATACTGAACCTCGCGATATTATATCAGAGTATATCTTGATAAGTTGCAAAAACCCTTGTGGTCAAGATGAACGTGCAGTTGCATGTAGCCTTTGTATTGTATTTGGCCCTACTCTCATCGAATTGAGAAGTGGACAGCAGCGTTAGAAATGGTGATTGTCATGATCGAGGGAAGTAGAAAATGATGATTGCTTATCTCGCGATTTCGCGATTTCTCATCTCGCGGTTTATAATAAGCCATTTTTGAACAAACAGAAGTTGCGATACAACCATCGACTAATCTAACAATTTATGTTAGCCAGTTATATGGGGCATTGCATCACTCTCTAACAAGTCAGCACAACTTTGTTCTGCAGGTCAGTGGCCTCACACAAAGAATGCCCTTTAACCTCAAACTCAAAGGCGGACATACTCTCAGTGCCACAAAATCTGGAGCCAACGACTTTAAGATATCAGTGCCAACCTGTTCCTTCGCTTTGTCATTCGGTGGTCAATATGGAGGTATTGTGACATCTCTTGGCCACTGGCAGTATGGAGGTGCTGGAAAGCTTACTGGAATGTGTGGTGACTGCGATGGAATGGCAGATGCCTTGACTAGCTTCAATAATTATCAGGTTCCCGATGACTCGGATGTGCCATTAGTTACGTAAGTGTATGTTTCAAACAAGCCGTTCGAAATATGATCAAATAAAACAAAAGAAATCGGTTGTTTACCTTGAAAATAATAAGTTCTATGCTTGATAACATCAAGTAGGTCTTTATAAAAACTTGATAACATACATAACAAACCACACTATGTCTTATCTGAATCCGGATCCTGCAATATTCAACCGATGTCAGAATTACATCGAAAGGTTTAGAATAGTATTCGCCCTTTGTTGAATACAAACAGATAGCCTTTACTTGCGGTCATGAGTACCGTCACATTCAAATAAGACAGGTGGGCGACAGCTTATTCGTGATATCCTTTCGAATAGTTCGTCCAGAGAGGTAAGATGAATTTGGAAGTCTTACCATATAGCAGATTTTTGCATTCATTCTAAATAGAAGTCGAATTTAATAGTGTTGATACTTTAGCTGTAAGAAGAGCGAGGATCCTGTCATCAAATGTTCGGATAAGAACAATGCCCTCATTGCATCAGACACGTACTGCGGTTACATCAAGTCAACCACTGGACCATTCGCAGAGTGCATCAAGAGCGGAAAGGTAGACTGGAAGTCAGCCTTTGCTGCTTGCAAGATAGATGCTTGCGCTTTTGTGGACAAACCCGAGTCCATTAAAGAAGTGATATGCGCTGATGTGGGAGAATTCGCCAGCGAATGTCAGTTGAATGGTTACCAACCTTCGAAGGTTTGGAGAACAACCACATTCTGTCGTAAGTTTGACTGATTCTGCTTTTCAAAAAGATGCTTTGGCTGCAAATCTACAATAATGGCCTTCCGATTGCTTGTCGAATATCAAAATGGAACCAATGAAGTTCTAGCCTTGTAACCCTCAATTTGATTGGGGAATATTCCTGAGGTCACGCTATGCCTACAGCAACTGGTCACAGAAGTTCGAAAATCAAGAACCATTTGGCTTCGGTGTGGAGCAAGTGGTGCTAGCGTTGTTCCAGTGCATCTGGAGTGGGTCCATTGGCTCTAGGATCTGGTAAATGCCAAGAGCGTCTGGTTTCAACCCGAGTAAATTGGCTCTTGGGGATCTTGTGTTTGGTCAGCGCCTGCGTCCATTGACTCGTGTTGTGTGATTCTGGTGTTTGGGCAGTGGCTCTGATGTGAGGCCATTGTAAATGATGAGACCTTTCCTGACATCCTTAAAACAAGCATGAAGACGTTAAAATTATCATCACAGTTTTCACTTCATTATCGAATGGTCTCTACCTTGTTCTCTTTTTACTGTTAATATACGATTAATATCAATGTCATTTTCCAGCAATGAAGTGCCCTGCTAACAGCGTATATGAGTCAAAGATGCGTCCGTGCCAACCGACGTGTATCAAGCCCGAACCAATCTTCTGTGAGGATGAGTTGATGGAAGGCTGCAAGTGTAGTAAAGGCTTCCTCCGAGATGGTGATTCGTGTGTCCCCGAGCAGTCATGTGGCTGTTGGGATGCAGACAAAAACTATTACACGGTGGGTAATGAGTAGAACCTTACTGAGTCAGATCGTGTCTAACTCTTGACCCTTAACTGCATAAACGAAGAAATCGCCCCCCTCGCCGTCTAAGACAATGTTACCTTCATCAACCATTTCATAAGTACTTCTGCTTATATTGCTACTCTTATGAGGAAAAGACTATATGGACTTTGCTTCGTCTCTTTTTCGGTATTACGTAATCTCATCAGGATTGCAGAGACCAGAGCATGTAGTGGGGCTTTTCATTGTTCTGCATATGCTGATATTGTCAACAATTCTTTTTACCTATCAGATTGGTGATGAGCGCATAAGCTCCGACTGCACGACACTTTATAAGTGTATCAAAGTAGGATCAGTCGCCAAGCTAGGGTCCAGTGAGCTTAAACCTTGTGGCAAGGATGCTGTATGCAGACCTGGAGACAAAGGGGTCTATACCTGTGTCTGCAAGAAAAGATACCAAGGAGATGGATTCAAATGCACGAAACGTAAGTGCAGCAAGTATGGGTGCCGTTATAAATGACACCTCACCTGTGGAAACGAGCTTGATATATCACCTCGTGACTAGTATAAACTCGCCAGCAGACGCCACGAAGGTCGTCTGGGACCATCAGTCATGTGCTTTCCATGGTTATGTCAACATGTTTAGAGTATCTGTAATATGTTTTCCTGGCCCCTATACATCCCATCCAAATGATACCATTAGTTTTCTTTACAAAACTCTGTTTCCACGAAGTGCGTACCTTAGCATCTTTCATATGCTGCAGTTATCTATACAAGCATCGGAACGTCCTTTGGTTCATCCCTACAAAGGCCAATATTTTTGCCAAATTTGCCATCCCTTTGCGTGTCTTCTTAACCGGTTATCATTTTCCTTCATAAACGATATTGCAAACGGATCTCCATCCACACGACCGAAAGGGTGCACTAAAGTTTATAAGTTTCAAGTGTTTTTCTGTTGAAAGATTAAACATTAACTAGGGAGAGGAAGAGGTTTTCACTGCCAGTAATTAACTTCCTTTTTCTTCAAGAATGCACAAATGTTGCAAAGAGATGGACGGGGGATAAATGTGTCAACCGCTGCGCTCCAGAGGAGATCTGGGATAACACCAAGAAAATCTGCACACCGAGTTAGTATGAGACATCACAGGATTAGCCTACAACATAGCACTTATCCTTTTAAATATATCTGTCTTTCTGTAGTTTATCCTCTTGAGGCAGCTCGACTGTGGTAAAACAGTGTTGTATTTTAAATGCGTTGCAACTCGTTTTCATTATCTGGACTCGCTTTTTGGATGCGACCTCACCAAAGGCTTTGCCAAAGCTACTTAACCATCGCGATCTCATTCATGATAGAGTGACGCGCAAGTGCGGTGTGAATTCCTTAAGCCATGAGTTTGTACATTAATACACAATCACTGGGTGGATTCTAAATTGAATCCATTCTAAGCTGAATGAAGTTTCGTAACCATTAATTGTCGTTTAATGCTTTACCTTTTTCTCTAGGGTGCACCGAGTCTCAGTTATGGAACATCCCGACCAAACGATGTGTGGACAGTATGTATGTCTTATCTCAATAACTGTATAATAACAAACGCACGATTACGATTACTGATGATGAAGCCTGGGAGATACTAGTGCCGTGGTCCTTGGCCTCGACATCCAAGGACCGTTGGTGGCAGTCATTAAGATTTTCGTGATTGTGAATGTGATGATGGTTAGGTTTTAATGTTAGAATGTATACTCCGACCTGATAATTATATTAATGAAGTTCATATATCCTTTTGGAGATATATTTGGAAAAGCCAGAGTATAAAAGTTATTCCGTTCAAATTTTACCTTCAGGGTGTAAACCTTCTGACATGTTGAAGAAAGGAGACTGTGTTGCTCGTAAGTATAGTTCATTATATTGGAAGATATTCAATGTAAAAAGATATAATACACCAAAGCCTTAATTCCGAATCCTTAAATTTCCAATTATGGATTCCAAGATGTTCAATCTGAAAAAGTGCTCGTACATCAAATGATTTGTTGATACATTAAATAGTTTGTCAGATGTAGTATAGCCTGTACGCTGTTCAGAGACGATGATAGAATAGACAAAACACTGAAGGGAAAAGTCTGGTTCAAGGCAAGCAGTTGTTAACATTACCGAAGCCACGTAGTCACTACTGTCTATCTACATTCAGCTTTGCTTGGAGATGTTACATGACATTCTAATTTCGATCACTCATCAAGAGGTGTTCGTTCTTAACCTCGAGGCTAAATACACATTTTCTTGTTTTCCTTCACTTCAGGTTGTACTCCACCGAAATCATGGGATCTCAGATTGAAGAATTGTACAGAAAGTAAGTCCGTCTTTGGAATTGAGTTTGAATAACCAATAACGAACTAATTGATTAGTGATAAAAATGCCTCTGTAGATGATACAACGCATTAAAACTTTATCTTGGTTCTCAAAGTGTTGCTCTTGAAAGTTGTTCATCCAAACGACATGTATTCAATTATCGGTGCATCATAACGGTAAGTCAAATTGTATATCAGGCGTGTTTAGACTCATTTGATTCCAAACTATGTAGCGAAGTTGAGTGTCTCCTCAGCACAAATTGATGCATGTAGATTATTGATGTTTGATGTATACTAAGTGTAGCTCTCCGTCTGTTTTATCCACTAGAAATCTGCACCTGCAAGGCTTGGGGAGATCCCCATTACCATCGTTACGACGATTTTACCAGAATGATCAACTTCATGGGTGTCTGCAAATATGTCTTCTCCAAGACGACCAACTCTGACGTCGCGTGTTCCTTCTCCATTGAGGTGAAGAACGAATATCGAGGCAACACAATTGTGTCTTTCGGTAGGATGATGGACCTGAAGATGGGAGGTTTCGTTGTCAGACTTCACAAGGATGGATGGACTAGGGTACGTTCTCATATACTAGTATATGCTCCACCCTTTTTTGATGAATTTGAGCTGTTTGATAAATTGCTAGAACTGTCATATTGTTGTGGTGGTTCATTGTTCTTTCATCAAGACAGAATCTCGATCTGCACACTCTAATAAGATGTTTGGATCCAAGAGCGTTTACATCTCACTTGTTTCTCATTGGGGTTTTTTCGCGTTACTTGCATGTGATAGGCGAAATCAAAATGCAAGCAATGTTCAATCAATATTCTGAAGTGTAATGGTATTTTTACCGACTTATTATTAACCGCGAGATGCGGAATGCGAAATCGCTAGATGCCAACCTCTGTGAGAGTAACATGCGCCAGAGGATGTATTGCAAATATGGAACCTGAAAAGGCGAACATTTATGAGACCGAGGCTGTAGTCTGGAGTTATCCTTGTTTTGATTTGCCCATTGAAACAGACTCCGCTCTGCGATGTGTGGAATTTAACCTAACTTATAGCCTACTTTCGATGGTCAGACTATCCCGTGCTATTTTTAGCGATGACCAGACGTTCACCAGGTACATGCCCTGTGTTATCGGTCAATCATGTGTATGGTGACTTGTGCCGCCAGGCCTAACGGGAAAATAATCTTGACACATACTGCATACTGAACCTCGCGGTATTATACTCACAGCATATCTTGATAAGTTGCAAAAACCCTTGTGGTCAAGATGAACATGCAGGTGCATGTAGCCTTTGTATTGTATTCGGCCGCACTCTCATCGAATTGAGAAGTGGACAGCAGCGTTAGAAATGGTGATTGTCGTGATCGAGGGAAGTAGAAAATGATGATTACTTATCTCGCGATTTCGCGATTTCTCATCTCGCGGTTTATAATAAGCCATTTTTCAACAAACAGAAGTTGCGATACAACCATCGACTAATCTGACAATTTATGTTAGCCAGTTATATGGGACATTGCATCACTCTCTAACAAGTCACCACAACTTTGTTCTGCAGGTCAGTGGCCTCACACAAAGAATGCCCTTTAACCTCAAACTCAAAGGCGGACATACTCTCAGTGCCACAAAATCTGGAGCCAACGACTTTAAGATATCAGTGCCAACCTGTTCCTTCGCTTTGTCATTCGGTGGTCAATATGGAGGTATTGTGACATCTCTTGGCCACTGGCAGTATGGAGGTGCTGGAAAGCTTACTGGAATGTGTGGTGACTGCGATGGAATGGCAGATGCCTTGACTAGCTTCAATAATTATCAGGTTCCCGATGACTCGGATGTGCCATTAGTTAAGTAAGTGTATGTTTCAAACAAGCCGTTTGAAATATGATCAAATAAAACAAAAGAAATCGGTTGTTTACCTTGAAAATAATAAGTTCTATGCTTGATAACATCAAGTAGGTCTTTATACATAGTTGATAACATATATAACAAACCACACTATGTCTTATCTGAATCCGGATCCTGCAATATTCAACCGATGTCAGAAATACATCGAAAGGTTTAGAATAGTATTCGCCCTTTGTTGAATACGAACAGACAGCCTTTACTTGCGGTCACGAGTACCGTCACATTCAAATAAGACAGGTGGGCGACAGCTTATTCGTGATATCCTTTCGAATAGTTCGTCCAGAGAGGTAGGATGACTTTGGAAGTCTTACCATACAGCAGATTTTTGTATTCATTCCAAATAGAAGTCGAATTTAATAGTGTTGATACTTTAGCTGTAAGAAGAGCGAGGATCCAGTCATCAAATGTTCGGATAAGAACAATGCCCTCATTGCATCAGACACGTACTGCGGTTACATCAAGTCAACCACTGGACCATTCGCAGAGTGCATCAAGAGCGGAAAGGTAGATTGGAAGTCAGCCTATGCTGCTTGCCAGATAGATGCTTGCGCTTTTGTGGACAAACCCGAGTCCATTAAAGAAGTGATATGCGCTGATGTGGGAGAATTCGCCAGCGAATGTCAGCTGAATGGTTACCAACCTTCGAAGGTTTGGAGAACAACCACATTCTGTCGTAAGTTTGACTCATTTTGCTTTTCAAAAAGATGCTTTGGCTGCAAATCTACAATAATGGCCTTCCGATTGCTTGTCGAATATCAAAATGGAACCAATGAAGTTCTAGCCTTGTAACCCTCAATTTGATTGGGGAATATTCCTGAGGTCACGCTATGCCTAAGGCAACTGGTCACAGAAGTTCGAAAATCAAGAACCATTTGGCTTCGGTGTGGAGCAAGTGGTGCTGGCGTTGTTCCAGTGCATCTGGAGTGGGTCCATTGGCTCTAGGATCTGGTAAATGCCAAGAGCGTCTGGTTTCAACCCGAGTAAATTGGCTCTTGGGGATCTTGTGTTTGGTCAGCGCCTGCATCCATTGACTCGTGTTGTGTGATTCTGGTGTTGGGGCAGTGGCTCTGATGTGAGCGCATTGTAAATGATGAGACCTTTCCTGACATCCTTAAAACAAGCATGTAGACGTTAAAACCATCATCACAGTTTTCACTTTATTATCGAATGGTCTCTACCTTGTTCTCTTTTTACTGTTAATATACGATTAATATCAATGTCATTTTCCAGCAATGAAGTGCCCTGCTAACAGCGTATATGAGTCCAAGATGCGTCCATGCCAACCGACGTGTATCAAGCCCGAACCAATCTTCTGTGAGGATGAGTTGATGGAAGGATGCAAGTGTAATAAAGGCTTCATCCGAGATGGTGATTCGTGTGTCCCCGAGCAGTCATGTGGCTGTTGGGATGCAGACAAAAACTATTACACGGTGGGTAATGAGTAGAACCTTACTGAGTCAGATCGTGTCTAACTCTTCACCCTTAACTGCATAAACGAAGAAATCGCCCCCTCGCCGTCTAAGACAATGTTACCTTCATCAACCATTTCATATGTAGTTCTGCTTATATTGCTACTCTTATGAGGAAAAAACTATACGGTCTTTGCTTCTTCTCTTTTCCGGTATGACGTAATCTCACCAGGATTGAAGAGACCAGAGCATGTAGTGGGGCTTTTTATTGTACTTCATCTGCTGAGAGTGTCAACAATTCTTTTTACCTATCAGATTGGTGATGAGCGCATAAGCTCCGACTGCACGACACTTTACAAGTGTATCAAAGTAGGATCAGTCGCCAAGCTAGGGTCCAGTGAGCTTAAACCTTGTGGCAAGGATGCTGTATGCAGACCTGGAGACAAAGGGGTATATACCTGTGGCTGCAAGAAAAGATACCAAGAAGATGGATTCAAATGCACGAAACGTAAGTGCAGCAAGTATGGGTACCGTTATAAATGACACCTCACCTGTTGAAACGAGCTTGATTTATCCCCTCGTGACTAGTATAAACTCGCCAGCAGACGCCACGAAGGTCGTCCCGTTTCGTGAGATGTACACAGAAGACCTACTCCCTACTTTGAAGTTGTATTCAGTCATTGTACTACAACATGCTTCTTTGCGTGTTTATTATGTCGCATGTAGAAAGTGCCATTTGCTCTTTTCTTGTCAAAAGAGACTATTTTAGCCAATTTATACTTGTTTAGCCTATTTAAAGTTTTTAATATGTTTTCCTTGCCCCTATACATGCCAACCAAATGATACTATCAGTTTTCTTTACAAAACTCTGTTTCCACGAAATGCGTCATGCTATATATGCTGTAGTTATCTATAAAAGCATCAGAACGTCCTTTGGTTTATCCGTACAGAGGCCAATAAGTTTGCCAAATTTGACATCCCTTTGCGTGTCTTCTTCACCGGTTATCATTTTCCTTCATAAACGATATTGCAAACGGATCTCCATCCACACGACCGAAAGGGGCACTTAAGTTTACCAGCTTCAAGGGTCATTCGGATCAAAGGAAAAATTTGGCCCCTCACATAAGTCGCTTACATACACAGCGGTGAAAAATATTTTCCACCGCGGGGACAATTATTTCCGACGGCGGTTGTTAATGAGGAGAGAAAAAATATAATTCAAATACATGTACATATATAATGAAAATAAACGCATGTCCTATATGGGCCACCGTACAATGCACCAGATCATTGCAAACACAAATCTTGACACGAGAGGCGCTGATTTCGTTCCTTACAACGCCTCTAGAACTGGTAACTTGCCACCATCTTGAAAAGCAGTACCGCGTGTATCGAAAAGGAAAGAATCTTTCTGAATTAACACGCATCACCACTAAGCCCGCGAAAATGATTGCTGCACTACGCTGCGTTTATAGTTCTCCATACAATCATCTTAAAACCCACCAGTAAGTGTCAGATTTTATTTATAAAGATCATATTTTCTTAGTTATTAATAAAAGAAAACGTTTTATGAGAGAAAGTGGCAATAATTCGGCCTGAATATGATTTACAGTCCGAACTGGCGATGCGGCGGATGACTTAGGATTATCAAAACCCTGAATCTAAGGATGCCGAGATCCAAGATGGCGGCAATCGATCAATTCTGAAGTTTTTTTAATTTCGGCACTGGGGTGAGTCTGTGCCAACCCTAATAACTCACCGATACTTTATGCTCTTCCGATCCATGATTCAGCATTTGTACGACAAAATAAGGACGATGACGATAAGACGGCAGAAATCGACACTCAACAAACATGCAGTTCCGGGTGTGGCAAAAGGCGTATTCTTATTTGAAGCGCCGACCCAACCCAAGTGACGTCAATTTGTGCGGGAACGCATGAACATAGGCAGATTGATTTAAGATCATTTCGTAACTTTGACGCACATGAATCTCTCACATCTTTGATGCGCTCAAATCCTTATTTTACTTCCTTGAACTCACGAGGGAGACCATCATACCATTGCACTGTTAAAGCGCCTGTGATGAGACCCGATGAACCTGTTCTAATGTTTGCTCTAGTCTAGCCCTCGAATTTCGGCTTTCGAAGCGCTGATCTCTGATCGGAGCTTTCTACACTTCCCCTCTAGATGCGTATTCGCGCTTCGCATCAGGCCATGAACGTTTCAACGTCGGACCGAAAATCGTCCAAACCGTTTTTAGGCGTAGGCCTTCTTAAACTAACAATCAAATTTCTTATGAATTCTTGGAGTTTCCTCAAGTCAGCGTTTGAGATCCGCTCTGATTTGCATGCTCCTTGGTCACGATCGTTGACTTGTTTTAAATCCATTTTGATCCTGAACGGCTTTGAAAAGCATGGCTACCTTCAGTTCAACCTGGTCGGGTGATTGGGTATTGTTGGAATCAACCGTAAGGACTGTTTGCTATGCGGTGCCGTGTGGCTGGTTGACTTGGGAGATCGGCTCCTCGGGATCAACAACTTTACCATCAATGGATTTCTGCAAGAGTTGGTAATTTGTTGTGACTCGATCCGATGTTGATTGTTTACAGTTTGGCTTTCACAATGAGTTGTATATGCAGGTGTATTAGATGCTCATGCAGCGTTTTCTTGTGCCAGACTATGAGAATCTTACGAAGACCCTTTTCCATGGCCAGCTCTCTCATAAAACTAGATTTGATGTTAAAGATGTATACTTTATGTTCCTATTCATTATTTGTTTCAAATGTGTAACATGTCTTCAAAATTTGCATCTAAAAGCTTGGTGTTCTCCAAATTTTGGTGATGACTACCTTCGTAAAACAATGACTACTTTTGTAAAACACCCTTAGTGCCTTAGTGTTTGTCGATTAAGTGTTCGATTTCTGTTTCAGGTGGTATGTCGAGCTGTGGTTCGTGGCTTCTTCTCGGACCTAGGATCGAGTCCAAACCAAGCGGCCTTGGTGGCCTAACCCTATCTACCGTAGGAGCCACAACTCTCACCACCGGCCCTGAAGGTATCAACGCATGGGTTTTCACCGGGCATAACTACGTCAAGATAACCAGTGACGGAAAGCTGGATATTGAGCGTGATAGTTTCACAATCGCGACTTATCTTTACCAAGACGTACTTAGAGACGAAATAATCGTGGAGTGGAGAGGAAGAGGAGATTTCGGAACTCACATGTGCATTTATCAAGGCAAGCTTTTGATCAACATGGATGCCCATACTGGACGCAGCCTTGGTGAATTTCATATTGCTCCACCAACTAAGAAATGGTCGTTCGTAGGGATCAGCTACAGTCAACAAACTGGCAATTTGGTGATGTGGGTCGATGGTAATGTTGTCATCAAGAATGTCGGAGCCATAGGACTCCGAGACATGTTGGGTGATTTGTACGTTGGAATCAGGCCGGCAAATGGTGGGTCCAAATTCACGGGAAAGCTGGCCGGAACAACGCTGATGAGATGTGCAGTCAGTGGTAAGGCCCAGATCGAGGAACTTAGGAAGCTGATCATAAGTAGAGCCAAACCTGGTAAGTTTAAACACGATGCTCTTTCTACCACATGGGTAAATCATTAGAATACGAAGGTTTACCTGACGATGAGTTTTCCCTCACAGCAGTCTTCTGATGTGATGAATTATATATTCTTATCTTGAATGTCGGTATTCGAATTACATCGTTCATACGTCCACTGTTTTTGTTCTTGATCTGGCGGCGTATGCCCAGTAACCCCAGACATAGTCTCGTCATCTACCAGGCATACTTCGCCCGATATGTCCGTTTAACCAAAAAATAACTAAGTTATTGTTCTGACGGTTTGGGTAAGAATAACCTAGCAAGGCCTATTTCGGCGAAAAACTCTGACCATCTGACCCTAATGTCATGCGTATCGTAGGAACGTTTGCCATCGAAGCGCATGGGGTATGTGGGCCTCTCTGCAATTCGGCATCGGCTTCTTAACAGCTTCCAAATGCATATTATGAAGAAGTCATCCATCACAATAGACTTTATGCTGGGAGACAGTAGTTCGATCTGATCTGAACTGCTTTATTCTCATCACTCTTCAAAGTATGCAAATTGGTTCTTTGTTTTAAGGAGACAGCACGAGGCTGTCTTCTCACTCGCAAAAAGTAGCTAAGCTAACGCAACGATCTGCTCTACAACTTGGACTTTTGCAGTGAGTGCTCTCTCTATGTAGCCGGTTTGGCAAATAAATATATATTTCTCAAATTTTGGCCAAATCGGTCCATAATCAATCTATATACAGTGTTGTGTTAGTCATTCTGAGTGTATCTAGGGGATAAAAGTGCAATTGGTCGCACTCGGCTGCGATATCGAGCTCCGAGTAGAACTTTTCATCTTGTGCAGCATCCGAGCGGCGTATTTCGGCTCGAAATTACCCCACGGCCAACTCTCTCATATAACTAGATGCATCCGTACCATCTCTCTCATATAACCAGATGCGCCATCTCTGTCATATAACTGGATTTGATGTTAAAGATGTAATGCCAAATTCATAAAGGGCTTTTAGCTTAAAACAGCGTTTAACTACTAAATAGAGAGATTCAGGTCCTTCATGTAAATCTTCCCAGAATATGAATAGGCCCCGAAACTGATTAGGGAGAAGTTACAGACGACTAACCCTTAAACGCCCTTTATGAATTTGGCCCTACTTTATGTTCCTATTCATTATTTGTTTCAAATGTGTCACATGTCTACAAAATTTGCATCTAAAAGCTTGGTGTTCTCCAAATTTTGGTGATGACTACCTTCGTAAAACAATGACTACTTTTGTAAAACACCCTTAGTGCCTTAGTGTTTGTCGATTAAATGTTCGATTTCTGTTTCAGGTGGTATGTCGAGCTGTGGCTCGTGGCTTCTTCTCGGACCTAGGATCGAGTCCAAACCAAGCGGCCTTGGTGGCCTAACCCTATCTACCGTAGGAGCCACAACTCTCACCACCGGCCCTGAAGGTATCAACGCATGGGTTTTCACCGGGCATAACTACGTCAAGATAACCAGTGACGGAAAGCTGGATATTGAGCGTGATAGTTTCACAATCGCGACTTATCTTTACCAAGACGTACTTAGAGACGAAATAATCGTGGAGTGGAGAGGAAGAGGAGATTTCGGAACTCATATGTGCATTTATCAAGGAAAGCTTTTGATCAACATGGATGCCCATACTGGACGCAGCCTTGGTGAATTTCATATTGCTCCACCAACTAAGAAATGGTCGTTCGTAGGGATCAGCTACAGTCAACAAACTGGCAATTTGGTGATGTGGGTCGATGGTAATGTTGTCATCAAGAATGTCGGAGCCATAGGACTCCGAGACATGTTGGGTGATTTGTACGTTGGACTCAGGCCGGCAAATGGTGGGTCCAAATTCACGGGAAAGCTGGCCGGAACAACGCTGATGAGATGTGCAGTCAGTGGTAAGGCCCAGATCGAGGAACTTAGGAAGCTGATCATAAGTAGAGCCAAACCTGGTAAGTTTAAACACGATGCTCTTTCTACCGCATGGGTAAATCATTAGAATACGAAGGTTTACCTGACGATGAGTTTTCCCTCACAGCAGTCTTCTGATGTGATGAATTATATTCTTATCTTGAATGACGGTATTCGAATTACATCGTGAATACGTCCGCTGTTTTTGTTCTTGATCTGGCGGCGTATGCCCAGTAACCACAGACACAGTCTCGTCATCTACCAGGCATATTTCGCCCGATATGTCCGTTTAACCAAGCAATAACTAAGTTATTGTTCTGACGGTTCGGGTAAGAATAACCTAGCAAGGCCTTGTCATTCCCAATAGGTGAAATAAAACTCCAATACCAAAGTTTTAGCCTTGTGGTAGCTTTCGGCACCTCACACCTGTCAACATATTATGTATATGTCTCCGCTCTCAATAGAATTTGGAACAGAAAATGTTGGCCATTCAAGCATGAGCGGATTACAGTTAAGGGTACACTTTCGTAATTTCAATAAAGAGGAAATCAGGCATCTTATTCCACGAGCAGCACGATCGTGTGGCAGGATCAGCGTTCAGAAAATTGAGATATAAGGGTAGAAGCTAATTGTAGAACTCGAGGAGCTAGATTTTGAGAGAGAACATTTTGTTACGGCCTTACTTGAATTATATATGCAGGCATATCTCTGCCTACGTAATGCCATGATGTGGGTATAATAGGGTTACAGGAAAATTCGTCCCCGGATAATTCGTCCCTAGAAAAACTCGTCCCCGCAAATTCGTCCCCGGATAATTCGTCCCCAAGAAAATTCGTCCCCGGAAAATTCGTCCCCGAGGATAATTCGTCCCCGAGGATAGTTCGTCCCCGGAAAATTTGTCCCCGAGGATAATTCGTTCCTGGAAAGTTCGTCCCCGAGGATAATTCGTCCCCAGAAAATTTTACAAAGTTGAAAGTTTCTGACTTTACTTTCCAAGACTCTTAAGTCTTGTCGAATGGACTGTAGTAATAACTACTACTTTCGATTTTTCTCATTCAGTGTAACATCTCTCTTTACTACCCTACTAGCTAGTTACCTACCCCACTATTTTTATAGTAGGTAGAGGTAGGCAGGCGACATATTTTATTGAAGAATTTAGAGTTTTTCTTTCATTCTGACCAGTAAAAATACTTATTTGTAAAGAAATAAACTATTTCGCCTGCCTACCTCTACCTACTATGAAAAGAGTGGAGTAGGTAACTAGCTAGTAGGGTAGTAAATAGAGATATAACACTGAATGAGAAAAGTCGAAAGTAGTAAGTAGTAGTTATTACTAGAAAGTAATGTCAGAAACTTTCAACTTTTCTCTAATTTTCCGGGGACGAATTATCCTCGGGCACGAATTTCCCAGGGACGAATTATCCTAGGGGACATATTTTCCGGGGACAAATATTCTGGGGACGAAATTTTCCTCGTGGACGAATTTTCCAGGGACGAATTTTCCTAGGGGACGAATTTTCCGGTGACGAGTTTTCCGGGGACGAATTTTCCGGGGACGAATTTTCCTAGAGCCGTATAATAGTATGCATCTATGTAATGAGAAGGACTGATGCAAGCGTTTCGTCTTTAGTCTTTCATATCTTTCCTGATTCGTTTTAAAGATGAAAAAAACTTCATATTTTGAGAAAAATGATAACTTCAATAGAAGGTTTTTTTCTGTTTCCAATCGTGCCGATGATACATAAGTTTATCAAATCTTTCGATGTGCTCACAAAAATTAATTATAATATGATAATTGTCTTTTCAGTGCCAACCCTACGTAAGTCTGCCTGAAACACAATAAGCAACATCTGGCAAATTTAGAAGTGCTGAAAACGCCAAAGGGTTTTGCTGACAACACGTTTTATGTAAAGAGAAACTTGCCCTAAAGGCGTTGAGTTACAGAAGGTTATATAGGTCTTTTGTTCTTTGGTTTCATGGGTGGCTTCATGTGGTAAGGATCTTGTTTCTTCTGACGTGGTCGACAGATGTACTGTTCATGAGTGAATTTCGAAAGGTTTGTTGGTGTACCAGGGGCACATTCGTCATATTCATATACACGTCTTATGGCGAAATTGGTCACTGACCAGTATTTACAAAGTATTTACAACTTGTATTAATCGACACTCTTATAATAGAGATGAAAGCAGTCTGTGCTTGACACAATTTGATGAAAGTGACAGCTGCAGGTGAACATGTTTTTTTGACATACTCCTTCAAAACTGGGTCTAAATTAGCGTCCATATGGCATATTCGATTAAAATCCAAAATCAGTTTACTCTTCAAACATTTGAATTGATTTTACCTAAAGAGCTTTGAAAAAAACTGTCGACGACGAACATGAAAACAAACCCCTCGAGACATGTCTGATTCATTTTTGCGCTTCAATTGACATAGCGAGTTTCCACAAATCTCACGAATTGCAAATTACGAATTACGAACTGATTTTACCCGAGAACATTGGTTTCCGAGTTAATCAACGTCCGTTACCCGTGGAAGGGTAATATTGAGGGGACCATCAGAAAGCCCCCGTCATGTGCTTTCAATGGTTATGTCAACATATTTAGAGTATCCGTAATATGATTTCCTTGCACCTACTGTATACATCCAGACCGAATGGAACCATCGGTTCTCTTCACAAACTCTGTTTCCACGAAGTGCGTACCTTAGCATCTTTCATATGCTGCAGTTATCTATACAAGCATCGGAACGTCCTTTGGTTCATCCGAACAAAAGCCAATATTTTGGCCAAATTTGCCATCCCTTTGCGTGTCTTCTTAACCGGTTATCATTTTCCTTCATAAACGATATTGCAAACGGATCTCCATCCACACGACCGAAAGGGTGCTCTAAAGTTTATAAGTTTCAAGTGTTTTTCTGTTGAAGGATTAAACATTAACTAGGGAGAGGAAGAGGTTTTCACTGCCAGTAATTAACTTCCTTTTTCTTCAAGAATGCACAGATGATGTTGCAAAGAGATGGATAGGGGATAAATGTGTCAACCGCTGTGCTCCAGAGGAGATCTTGGATAACACCAAGAAGATCTGCACACCGAGTGAGTATGAGACATCACAGGATTAGCCTATAACATAGCACTTATCCATTTAAATATATCTGTCTTTCTGTAGTTTATCCTCTTGATGCAGCTCGACTGTGGTAAAAGAGTGTTGTATTTTAAATGCGTTGCAACTCGTTTTCATTATCTGCACTCGCTTTTTGGATGCGACCTCACCAAAGGCTTTGCCAAAGCTACTTAACCATAGCGATCTCATTCATGATAGAGTGACGCGCAAGTGCGGTGTGAATTCCTTAAGCCATGAGTTTGTACATTAATACGCAAACACTAGGTGGATTCAAAATAGAATCCATTCCAAGCTGAATGAAGTTTCGTAACCATTAATTGTCGTTTAATGCTTTACCTTTTTCTCTAGGGTGCACCGAGTCTCAGTTATGGAACATCCCGACCAAACGATGTGTAGACAGTATGTATGTCTTATCTTAATAACTGTATAATAACAAACGCACGATTACGATTACTGATGATGAAGCCTGGGAGATACTAGTGCCGTGGTCCTTGGCCTCGACATCCAAGCCGTTGGTGGCAGTCATTAAGATTTTCGTGATTGTGAATGTGATGACGGTTAGGTTTTAATGTTAGAATGTATACTCCGACCTGATAATTATATTAATGAAGTTCATATATCCTTTTGGAGATATATTTGGAAAAGCCAGAGTATAAAAGTTATTCCGTTCAAATTTTACCTTCAGGGTGTAAACCTTCTGACATGTTGAAGAAAGGAGACTGTGTTGCTCGTAAGTATAGTTCATTATATTGGAGGATATTCAATGTAAAAAGATATAATACACCGAAGCCTCAATTCCGAATCCTTAAATTTCAAATTATGGATTACAAGATGTTCAATCTGAAAAAGTGCTCGTACATCAAATGATTTGTTGATACATTAAATACTTTGTCAGATGTAGTGTAGCCTGTGCGCTGTTCAGAGACGATGATAGAATAGAAAAAACACTGAAGGGAAAAGTCTGGTTCAAGGCAAGCAGTTGTTAACATTACCGAAGCCACGTAGTCACTACTGTCTATCTACATTCAGCTTTGCTTGGAGATGTTACATGACATTCTAATTTCGATCACTCATCAAGAGGTGTTCGTTCTAATCCTCGAGGCTAAATACACATTTTCTTGTTTTCCTTCACTTCAGGTTGTACTCCACCGAAATCATGGGATCTCAGATTGAAGAGTTGTACAGAAAGTAAGTCCGTCTTTGGAATTGAGTTTGAATAACCAATAATGAACTAATTGATTAGTGATAAAAATGCCTCTGTAGATGATACAACGCATTAAAACTTTATCTTGGTTCTCAAAGTGTTGCTCTTGAAAGTCGTTTATCCAAACGACATGTATTCAATTATCGGTGCATCATAACGGTAAGTCAAATTGTATATCAGGCGTGTTCAGACTCATTTGATTCCAAACTATGTAGCGAAGTTGAGTGTCTCCTCAGCACAAATTGATGCATGTAGATTATTGATGTTTGATGTATACTAAGTGTAGCTCTCCGTCTGTTTTATCCACTAGAAATCTGCACCTGCAAGGCTTGGGGAGATCCCCATTACCATCGTTACGACGATTTTACCAGAATGATCGACTTCATGGGTGTCTGTAAATACGTCTTCTCGAAGACGACCAACTCTGACGTCGCGTGTTCCTTCTCCATTGAGGTGAAGAATGAATATCGAGGCAACACAATTGTGTCTTTCGGTAGGATGATGGACCTGAAGATGGGAGGTTTCGTTGTCAGACTTCACAAGGACGGATGGACTAGGGTACGTTCTCATATACTAGTATATGCTCCACCCTTTTTTGATGAATTTGAGCTGTTTGATAAATTGCTAGAACTGTCATATTGTTGTGGTGGTTCATTGTTCTTTCATCAAGACAGAATCTCGATCTGCACACTCTAATAAGATGTTTGGATCCAAGAGCGTTTACATCTCACTTGTTTCTCATTGGGGTTTTTTCGCGTTATTTGCATGTGATAGGCGAAATCAAAATACAAGCAATGTTCAGTCAATATACTGAAGTGTAATGGTATTTTTACCGGCTTATTATAAACCGCGAGATGTGGAATGCGAAATCGCGAGATGCCAACCTCTGTGAGAGTAACATGCGCCAGAGGATGTATTGCAATTATGGAACCTGAAAAGGCGAACATTTATGAGACCAAGGCTGTAGTCTGGAGTTATCCTTGTTTTGATTTGCCCGGCATTAAAATAGACTCCGCTCTGCGATGTGTGGAATTTAACCTAACTTATAGCCTACTTTCGATGGTCAGACTATCCCGTGCTATTTTTAGCGATGACCAGACGTTCACCAGGTACATGCCCTGTGTTATCGGTCAATCATGTGTATGGTGACTTGTGCCGCCAGGCGTAACGGGGAAATAATCTTGATTCATACTGCATACTGAACCTCGCGATATTACACTCACAGTATATCTTGATAAGTTGCAAAAACCCTTGTGGTCAAGATGAACATGCAGGTGCATGTAGCCTTTGTATTGTATTCGGCCCTACTCTCATCGAATTGAGAAGTGGACAGCAGCGTTAGAAATGGTGATTGTCGTGATCGAGGGAAGTAGAAAATGATGATTACTTATCTCGCGATTTCGCGATTTCTCATCTCGCGGTTTATAATAAGCCATTTTGTGTCATTCAAACTTACCTATAGAACACTTTTGCATGTTACTCCATTTGGGCTCAAACACAAGAGTATCCCTTTAATTTTCTAAAGGGAGAACTGAGTTAACAGCTCGGCCGCCAGGCGGCGCCCTGACCGATCCCGCGAGATCGCGCCGATCTCATGCCGCCATATTCAGTCTTTACTCTTGTGCTTCTATGAAGCACATCGTTTTTTCAAAGCTGCCGTGAATTCGATTTAAAACCAAATTCAACCAGCCAAGTCTAGACGATTTTTGGGTTCATTCACCTACGGAGTAGACCGCCCAACTAATCTTGGCATTAGTATTGTCCAGTCTATTTAATTATAGACATTTTCTTAGCTAGCTTAGTCGACCCGGCTCCATTATCTTGATCTTGGTAGGGTAGAGTTAAGTAGGCTATTCTCCGCTCTATTGTTCCGTTTCCGGGCATATAACCCGGAGGTCTAGCAAACCTCCCGCCACCACCCCTTCCGTCAGCCGAATTCCGGTTCCGGCCGCGGCTGCGAAGGATGCGGGATCTGACATTATTAATGTCTGTGGTCCCAAGGGAGACTGACATCCAATAAGTCTCCAAGGGTTTAATATACCCCGGACCTCAGGGAACCTTCCGGTTCCTCTGTCGTCCGCTCCCCCGAGTACAAGCCCTTTGTACCCGCGGGAGCACCCTGCTTCCGGTCCGCCGATTGCAGTTCCGGTTACTGACGCGGGTTCCCGTTTTTTCAGTAACCGAAGACTCTACTGGGGGTTTTTCTCAGTCTTTACTGCGAAATAACCCCAGTCCTCAAGGACACAGTAGAGTAGGGCCGGACTTTATAACGCCACCTCCGAAACGCCATGCGTCTTCGGTAACAGCGTTTCCGCCCTCCGTACCTCCTTCTAAAAGGGCATCCGGTAGCTCCATACCGGCGAAGGAGTTACGGGCATTTCCGGTTTCGGACTTCGTCCTACCGGAAATGCAGGCACCTTCCTACGTTGGCCAACCTCTTGGGTGGAACCAACCGGAAGTGCCACCCCCTCCTCGTAGCAGAGGCGTCGTTCCCATGGAACGAGCTACGCAGAGAGGACATCTGAACTCTGGTTCAGAATATGGGCATCTTCCGCTTCCGGAAGACCCATTCGCCCGTACATACGGCTTCCAGGGTTCGCTTTTGCGCTCACCCTCGCCTCAACCGCCCGTCGTTGAGAGAAGCCGCACGTCGGGTCCGGAACCCGAGTCGGGACAGCAACTGTCCCAGCTCATCCAGATGGTAGCAGGTCTTACTGATAGACTCAGCCATCTGGAGCAGGGTTCCGGTTCCTCTGGTGCGCCTGGTCCCATCGGATACCCACCATCCGACTCCTCTATTTTAGAGGAATTTTCTGAGAACGAGAGTTCTCAGCCAGGCTACCGCTCCCCCAATCAGGAGGAGCTGTCACCAGAGGAGGCCAGTATCTTGTCGGATATGAGGACACTCAGATCCTTGATCAGAGCGTACCTCCCGCAGGATCTGTGCCCTACCCCGCCGGAACTGCCAGCCTTGTCAACACCGACCTTTTCACTCTGGGGACAGGAAGTGGATCCCAATCCACAGGTTTCTCAAGGCTCCACTCGGGCACTTGAATTCCTTCCTCCCTCCCCGTCGGTGGTAGCAGTCTCTGAACTTTTGGAGCGTACAATCAGAGACTCACAAGGCGCCCACCAACGTACTTCCATCCCTGTCCTTCCGGCAGTCGGACCGGAAGCTTGGTGTAAACCGGGGAAGTTGTTCACGGCACAACTTCCTCCCGTTAGGCAGTACCGCGCTGCTATTATCGAGTCAGCTCGGCCGGCTGTCCAGCTGCAGCATCGACTTCCATATTAAAGGACGATGTACAGCTGGACCAACTCGTGCCTAGGGTGACCTCCTCCTCGGCTTACCGAGACCTTAGAGCACAAGAGGGTCTGGCCAAAAACACGTTAGCGGTGCTCTCCTACGCAGAGCACACTAACCTGGCATAGCCAGATCCCTAAAAGATAATGAGTCACTATCTGATGACACAAAATCGCTTGTGACATCCTTGTCACATTCGATTAGGCACGCTATTGCTCTGTCCGCCAAGACCGCAGCAAATAGCTTCCTACTCCGTAGAGACGCCGCACTGGGCTCTCTCAATGTCATCAGATCCCTCCAGCTGGAAGGGGCCTTAAGAACCGCTCCTATGGACGGTTCTTTCCTGTTCGCAGATTCTGTACAAGAGGCGGCTCAAGCACAGAAAGATTGGGACAAATTATATGCCCCCACTGCGACACAGAGGGCCAAGACCTCTCTACCTAACGCTAGAAAGATAGAGAGGCCCCAGCAGGCATCGGGTTCAATCCCGTACGCCAGGCAGGTCCTGCCTAGGCCTACCCCGCCTAGTCAGCCTGCTCCTGCTGGATCCTTCCGACGGGAAGCGGAGGGTCGCCGGACTGGAAAGAGGAAAAATACTTCCTCTAACCAGGGTGGATCCGGTCCGACTAAGCACTCCTTTCGCCCAAGGGGTGCTGGCCGGAAGAGGTGATTCCCCCCTCCTTACTCCTCCCGGACGCAAAAAGGAGCCGACTCCGGTAGTCGGGGGCCGTCTGCAAAAATTTGCAGACATTTGGGACGATTGGTGCCCAAAGGGGTCCCCAGTCCCAAACATGTTGAGGTACGGAGTGAAACTAGATTTCAACCGTACCCCCCGACTACCATATATCCAACCCCAGTTCAGCCACCGAAGGACCCAGTCAAGGCCTCTGCCCTCCAAGCAGAGGTCGCGACATTACTGGAGAAGCAAGCTATCCAGGTCCTTCAAGATCCATGCTCCCCCGGCTTTTACAGCCACGTTTTCTTGGTTCCCAAGAAAGCAGGTACATGGAGGCTGATCATAGACCTTTCCAGGTTCAACACCTTCTTGAATGTTCCTCATTTCAAGATGGAAACCACCAGGTCTATAGCAACGGCGATACAGCCCAACGATTGGGCGATATCGATGGATTTAATGGATGCGTACTTACATGTACCGATCCATCCAGACTATCAACATTTTGTGTCATTCAAACTTACCTATGGAACACTTTAGCATGTTACTCCATTTGGGCTCAAACACAAGAGTATCCCTTTTATTTTCTAAAGGGAGAACTGAGTTAACAGCTCGGCCGCCAGGCGGCGCCCTGACCGATCCCGCGAGATCGCGCCCATCTCATGCCGCCATATTCAGTCTTTACTCTTGTGCTTCTACGAGGCACATCGTTTATTCAAAGCTGCCGTGAATTCGATTTAAAACCAAATTCAACCAGCCAAGTCTAGACGATTTTTGGGTTCATTCACCTACGGAGTAGACCGCCAAACTAATCTTGGCATTAGTATTGTCCAGTCTATTTAATTATAGACATTTTCTTAGCTAGCTTAGTCGACCCGGCTCCATTATTTTGATCTTGGTAGGGTAGAGTTAAGTAGGCTATTCTCCGCTCTATTGTAATAAACAAGACTCAGATCCATTGCAATAGTGTTTAATTCAAGTAGGCATGTCTTCCTTTCCATTAATTATTGCGTCCTTTCTGGCCTACTTGGGGTTCCCAGTGTTTTTATTGTCATTGGTACCATTTTTTATATGGCGTACCCCTCCGACGGCATCCTTTGTCTCACCACAAAGGAATGCGTCTGGTGGCGGGAAACGGGCCGCGAAGACGCCTAAACCCTCTTCCGGTTCCGTTTCCGGGCATATAACCCGGAGGTCTAGCAAACCTCCCGCCACCACCCCTTCCGTCAGCCGAGTTCCGGTTCCGGCCGCGGCTGCGAAGGATGCGGGATCTGACATTATTAATGTCTGTGGTCCCAAGGGAGACTTACATCCAATAAGTCTCCAAGGGTTTAATATACCCCGGACCTCAGGGAACCTTCCGGTTCCCCTGTCGTCCGCTCCCCCGAGTACAAGCCCTTTGTACCCGCGGGAGCACCCTGCTTCCGGTCCGCCGATTGCAGTTCCGGTTACTGACGCGGGTTCCCGTTTTTCAGTAACCGAAGACTCTACTGGGGGTTTTTCTCAGTCTTTACTGCGAAATAACCCCAGTCTTCACGGACACAGTAGAGTAGGGCCGGACCTTATAACGCCACCTCCGAAACGCCATGCGTCTTCGGTAACAGCGTTTCCGCCCTCCGTACCTCCTTCTAAAAGGGCTTCCGGTAGCTCCATACCGGCGAAGGAGTTACGGGCATTTCCGGTTTCGGACTTCGTCCTACCGGAAATGCAGGCACCTTCCTACGTTGGCCAACCTCTTGGGTGGAACCAACCGGAAGTGCCACCCCCTCCTCGTAGCAGAGGCGTCGTTCCCATGGAACGAGCTACGCAGAGAGGACATCTGAACTCTGGTTCAGAATATGGGCAACTTCCGCTTCCGGAAGACCCATTCGCCCGCACATACGGCTTCCAGGGTTCGCTTATGCGCTCACCCTCGCCTCAACCGCCCGTCGTTGAGAGAAGCCGCACGTCGGGTCCGGAACCCGAGTCGGGACAGCAACTGTCCCAGCTCATCCAGATGGTAGCAGGTCTTTCTGATAGACTCAGCCATCTGGAGCAGGGTTCCGGTTCCTCTGGTGCGCCTGGTCCCATCGGATACCCACCATCCGACTCCTCTATTTTAGAGGAATTTTCTGAGAACGAGAGTTCTCAGCCAGGCTACCGCTCCCCCAATCAGGAGGAGCTGTCACCAGAGGAGGCCAGTATCCTGTCGGATATGAGGACACTCAGATCCTTGATCAGAGCGTACCTCCCGCAGGATCTGTGCCCTACCCCGCCGGAACTGCCAGCCTTGTCAACACCGACCTTTTCACTCTGGGGACAGGAAGTGGATCCCAATCCACAGGTTTCTCAAGGCTCCACTCGGGCACTTGAATTCCTTCCTCCCTCCCCGTCGGTGTAAGCAGTCTCTGAACTTTTGGAGCGTACAATCAGAGACTCACAAGGCGCCCACCAACGTACTTCCATCCCTGTCCTTCCGGCAGTCGGACCGGAAGCTTGGTGTAAACCGGGGAAGTTGTTCACGGCACAACTTCCTCCCGTTAGGCAGTACCGCGCTGACTATTATCGAGTCAGCTCGGCCGGCTGTCCAGCTGCAGCATCGACTTCCATATTAAAGGACGATGTACAGCTGGACCAACTCGTGCCTAGGGTGACCTCCTCCTCGGCTTACCGAGACCTTAGAGCACAAGAGGGTCTGGCCAAAAACACGTTAGCGGTGCTCTCCTACGCAGAGCACACTAACCTGGCCCTAGCCAGATCCCTAAAAGATAATGAGTCACTATCTGATGACACAAAATCGCTTGTGACATCCTTGTCACATTCGATTAGGCACGCTATTGCGCTGTCCGCCAAGACCGCAGCAAATAGCGTCCTACTCCGTAGAGACGCCGCACTGGGCTCTCTCAATGTCATCAGATCCCTCCAGCTGGAAGGGGCCTTAAGAACCGCTCCTATGGACGGTTCTTTCCTGTTCGCAGATTCTGTACAAGAGGCGGCTCAAGCACAGAAAGATTGGGACAAATTATATGCCCCCACTGCGACACAGAGGGCCAAGACCTCTCTACCTAACGCTAGAAAGATAGAGAGGCCCCAGCAGGCATCGGGTTCAATCCCGTACGCCAGGCAGGTCCTGCCTAGGCCTACCCCGCCTAGTCAGCCTGCTCCTGCTGGATTCTTCCGACGGGAAGCGGAGGGTCGCCGGACTGGAAAGAGGAAAAATACTTCCTCTAACCAGGGTGGATCCGGTCCGACTAAGCACTCCTTTCGCCCAAGGGGTGCTGGCCGGAAGAGGTGACTCCCCCCTCCTTTCTCCTCCTGGACGCAAAAAGGAGCCGACTCCGGTAGTCGGGGGCCGTCTGCAAAAATTTGCAGACATTTGGGACGATTGGTGCCCAAAGGGGTCCCCAGTCCCAAACATGTTGAGGTACGGAGTGAAACTAGATTTCAACCGTACCCCCCCGACTACCATATATCCAACCCCAGTTCAGCCACCGAAGGACCCAGTCAAGGCCTCTGCCCTCCAAGCAGAGGTCGCGACATTACTGGAGAAGCAAGCTATCCAGGTCCTTCAAGATCCATGCTCCCCCGGCTTTTACAGCCACGTTTTCTTGGTTCCCAAGAAAGCAGGTACATGGAGGCTGATCATAGTCCTTTCCAGGTTAAACACCTTCTTGAATGTTCCTCATTTCAAGATGGAAACCACCAGGTCTATAGCAACGGCGATACAGCCCAACGATTGGGCGGTATCGATGGATTTAATGGATGTGTACTTACATGTACCGATCCATCCAGACTATCAACACTTCCTTCGATTCCATTACGAAGGAAAGACGTATCAATTCAGGGCCCTGCCGTTCGGTCTGGCATCGGCACCCCTAATTTTTACGATGATAGTCACAGCCTTCGTCGCTCCCTTTCACGTGATGGGGTTCAAGCTCCATCACTACCTAGACGATTGGCTACTCCGTTGCAAATCGCGGGAACGACTACTGCAACAACTTCAGGTTCTAAAGCAAAAAGTATTTTCCGCAGGTTGGATTATCAACGAAACAAAGTCAGAATTCATACCATCCCAAGACTTCGTTTACGTTGGAGTTCGGTTCCTTACGGCCATAGGGAAAATGCTGCCCCCCCCTAGACAGGATAAAGAAAATTCTTCATCTCGTCGCAGAATTCAGAGGAAGGACTCAAGCTCCCGCAAGGCGATGCTTGAGCCTTTTGGGACTTCTGAATTCGGCAGCAGACCAAATCCCCCTTGGCCGTCTATATATGCGTCCCATCCAGATGTTTCTAATGTCTCTATGGAAACCCCACAGGGACCCATTAGACAAGTTGGTATTGATACCTCAATACCTACTCAAGAACGTCTGGAACTTCTGGGAGTCGGAGACTCGTCTCCAAAGCGGTGTAGATCTTGCCCCACCGCCCCCAGAAGTGTCCCTGTTCACAGATGCTTCCCTACTAGGGTGGGGAGCACATCTGAACAACGGGGACATGTCCATAAGAGGTCTATGGACAAGGGAGGAGACCATTCTTCCAATAAATATATTGGAAATGAAGGCTGTCCTTCTTGCCGTGAGGGCTCTTTCCCTTCGCCTGAAGAATCGGAGAGTAACCCTGTTCTCCGACAATTCTACAGTAGTAGCATATGTCAGGAGACAGGGAGGCACAAAGTCCGGCATTCTTTGCCAGCTAACTTGGGAGCTTTACCATCTTTGTGCCGACCTTGGAGTATCGATATGTGCCAGGCACATACCGGGCAATCGCAACATCCTTGCCGACGCCCTGTCCCGTCAGAACAAGCTAGTTCAGACAGAGTGGACACTCCATCAGGAGATTGTAGACGACCTTTGTCGCCTTTGGCAATCTCCGAAGGTAGATCTGTTCGCCACCAGGCTGAACAATCGCCTTCCCATCTATTACTCTCCACTTCCGGACGAAGAGGCCCTGGAAGTCGACAGCCTTACAGCCTCTTGGGTCGGGCTGAACGCATATGCGTTTCCACCCCTCCCTCTCATCCAACCAGTCCTGAACAAGATCTTGACCAGCCATCCGGTGAGAATAACTCTCATCGCACCTTGCTGGCCAAATCAGGCCTGGTTCCCAGCCTTGCTGGAGCTCCTGATAGATCACCCCAGGAGTCTTCCTACTTGGAAGCACCTCCTGTGGCACCCCCTGGGGAGATGCTACCACCAGAACCCTGGATTTTTCAAGTTTCACGCCTGGAACTTATCCAGTTGCATCTCCACCAGAGAGGCTTTTCGGACATCGCTGTCAAGCGCATGTCCGCACCTCAAAGGGGGTCTACCCTTGATGTGTATCAAGGAAAGTGGTCTACCTTCACTTCCTGGTGCAGGGAGAACGGAGTTAATCCGATCTCTCCCTCTATATACAGATTAGTTGATTTCCTTATTGAATTATTCACGGAAAGACAACTATCTGTCACGGCTATAAAAGGGTACAAGTCCGCCATCGCTTCTACCCTCCGTGTTTTAAGCACCTGGGATCTTCGTTGGGAGGACCAAATAACCCCTCTTTTCAGAGGAATGTTATTAGAGCGTCCTAGACCGGTTCACAACACCCCTAAATGGGACCTTTCTGTTGTCCTTAAGGTGCTCATGAGGCATCCTTTTGAACCCATGTCTATTTCATCCATGAAATATCTGACACTCAAAACGGTCTTTCTAGTAGCCTTGGCTACCGCCCAACGGAGATCAGAGCTCCATGCACTTTCTTTTAAGAAGCTGGCTTTTAGAGAGGGAGGGGAGGTTATCCTGGCTTTTATACCAGGATTTCTGGCGAAGAACCAGGGACCGGCCACCTCTCGGCCCCCGGTTACTATTCCCTCTCTGTCAGGAACGATCTCTTATGATCTTCCTGACAGAACTTTATGTCCCGTCAGGGCCCTAAAGTTCTACATAAATAGGACAAAACCTCCCGGTATCCGCCAGGGGAGAGAGCGTTTGTTTTTGTCCTATAAGGAGGGAAATAAACGAGAGATAGCGGCCGCCACTATTTCAAGGTGGATTGTGGAGACTATTCGTCTTTCCTACAACACCTTGAAGACTTCCTCTGATCTTCGTGCGCTAGCTAACATCTCAGCGCATGAAGTTAGAGCACTAGCCACCTCCTGGGCTAACTACCGAGGAGTTGCTCTTCAAGAAGTCGTTTCCGCTGCATGTTGGAGTAATCACTCCACATTCTCTCGTTTCTACCTACGAGACGTTTCTTCCCTCGTAGATGGCATGCACACAATCGGCCCGATTGTGTCTGCGGGGCATGTTGTTTGATCCTGGCTAGATCAAAAAAGGGGGGGGAGCCCGATTGAAGAGTCAAACGCGCATCTTGCGCCATTTTTGATATGCCCTATCTTCAACATCCAGGCAACCCCTAGTAGACTAGAAAGGACGCAATTTCTTATTGTTGTTTAGCAATAACTCATTCTACACCCTTGAACATGCCTTACTTGCTCTAAGCTCTGTTGCCGGAAAGAAGATGGTTTTATTACGCAATTCTAGCGCTTTCCGGAGAATGGGTCTATTACTCTCTATAATATGATTGTAATACCGAGATCAAAATACCGGTCCTCCGGTTCTCCCCATTTCTTTCCCCTGGCGGTCCTCCTTAGCTAATATGCCGGTGGTGCCTCCTGGATGGAACAACAGCTCAGCCTTAGGTAAGTCCTCGTTTCCCACCTCCAATAGGTTGCTGGGATTCGATGCAAAAGTGTTCCATAGGTAAGTTTGAATGACACAAAATGCCCATTTCCTTACAAGAAATGGCCATTTTGTTAGTTCATACTTACCTATGGAACACGGCCCTCCCGCCGTCCCCACAAACGGGACATACTCTTTATTAATGCTCAAGAGTAAAGACTAAATATGGCGGCATGAGATCGGCGCGATCTCGCGGGATCGGTCAGGGCGCCGCCTGGCGGCCGAGCTGTTAACTCAGTTCTCCCTTTAGATAATTAAAGGGATACTCTTGTGTTTGAGCCCAAATGGAGTAACATGCAAAAGTGTTCCATAGGTAAGTATGAACTAACAAAATGGCCATTTCTTGTAAGGAAATGGGCACTTCCTTCGATTCCATTACGAAGGAAAGACGTATCAATTCAGGGCCCTGCCGTTCGGTCTGGCATCGGCACCCCTAATTTTTACGATGATAGTCACAGCCTTCGTCGCTCCCTTTCACGTGATGGGGTTCAAGCTCCATCACTACCTAGACGATTGGCTACTCCGTTGCAAATCGCGGGAACTACTACTGCAACAACTTCAGGTTCTAAAGCAAAAAGTATTTTCCGCAGGTTGGATTATCAACGAAACAAAGTCAGAATTCATACCATCCCAAGACTTCGTTTACGTTGGAGTTCGGTTCCTTACGGCCATAGGGAAAATGCTGCCCCCCCTAGACAGGATAAAGAAAATTCTTCATCTCGTCGCAGAATTCAGAGGAAGGACTCAAGCTCCCGCAAGGCGATGCTTGAGCCTTTTGGGACTTCTGAATTCGGCAGCAGACCAAATCCCCCTTGGCCGTCTATATATGCGTCCCATCCAGATGTTTCTAATGTCTCTATGGAAACCCCACAGGGACCCATTAGACAAGTTGGTATTGATACCTCAATACCTACTCAAGAACGTCTGGAACTTCTGGGAGTCGGAGACTCGTCTCCAAAGCGGTGTAGATCTTGCTCCACCGCCCCCAGAAGTGTCCCTGTTCACAGATGCTTCTCTACTAGGGTGGGGAGCACATCTGAACAACGGGGACATGTCCATAAGGGGTCTATGGACAAGGGAGGAGACCATTCTTTCAATAAATATATTGGAAATGAAGGCTGTCCTTCTTGCCGTGAGGGCTCTTTCCCTTCACCTGAAGAATCGGAGAGTAACCCTGTTCTCCGACAATTCTACAGTAGTAGCATATGTCAGGAGACAGGGAGGCACAAAGTCCGGCATTCTTTGCCAGCTAACTTGGGAGCTTTACCATCTTTGTGCCGACCTTGGAGTATCGATATGTGCCAGACACATACCGGGCAAACGCAACATCCTTGCCGACGCCCTGTCCCGTCAGAACAAACTAGTTCAGACAGAGTGGACACTCCATCAGGAGGTTGTAGACGACCTTTGTCGCCTTTGGCAATCTCCGAAGGTAGATCTGTTCGCCACCAGGCTGAACAATCGCCTTCCCATCTATTACTCTCCACTTCCGGACGAAGAGGCCCTGGAAGTCGACAGCCTTACAGCCTCTTGGGTCGGGCTGAACGCATATGCGTTTCCACCCCTCCCTCTCATCCAACCAGTCCTGAACAAGATCTTGACCAGCCACCCGGTGAGAATAACTCTCATCGCACCTTGCTGGCCAAATCAGGCCTGGTTCCCAGCCTTGCTGGAGCTCCTGATAGACCACCCCAGGAGTCTTCCTACTTGGAAGCACCTCCTGTGGCACCCCCTGGGGAGATGCTACCACCAGAACCCTGGATTTTTCAAGTTTCACGCCTGGAACTTATCCAGTTGCATCTCCACCAGAGAGGCTTTTCGGACATCGCTGTCAAGCGCATGTCCGCACCTCAAAGGGGGTCTACCCTTGATGTGTATCAAGGAAAGTGGTCTACCTTCACTTCCTGGTGCAGGGAGAACGGAGTTAATCCGATCTCTCCCTCTATATACAGATTAGTTGATTTCCTTATTGAATTATTCACGGAAAGACAACTATCTGTCACGGCTATAAAAGGGTACAAGTCCGCCATCGCTTCTACCCTCCGTGTTTTAAGCACCTGGGATCTTCGTTGGGAGGACCAAATAACCCCTCTTTTCAGAGGAATGTTATTAGAGCGTCCTAGACCGGTTCACAACACCCCTAAATGGGACCTTTCTGTTGTCCTTAAGGTGCTCATGAGGCATCCTTTTGAACCCATGTCTATTTCATCCATGAAATATCTGACACTCAAAACGGTCTTTCTAGTAGCCTTGGCTACCGCCCAACGGAGATCAGAGCTCCATGCACTTTCTTTTAAGAAGCTGGCTTTTAGAGAGGGAGGGGAGGTTATCCTGGCTTTCATACCAGGATTTCTGGCGAAGAACCAGGGACCGGCCGCCTCTCGGCCCCCGGTTACTATTCCCTCTCTGTCAGGAACGATCTCTTATGATCTTCCTGACAGAACTTTATGTCCCGTCAGGGCCCTAAAGTTCTACATAAATAGGACAAAACCTCCCGGTATCCGCCAGGGGAGAGAGCGTTTGTTTTTGTCCTATAAGGAGGGAAATAAACGAGAGATAGCGGCCGCCACTATTTCAAGGTGGATTGTGGAGACTATTCGTCTTTCCTACAACACCTTGAAGACTTCCTCTGATCTTCGTGCGCTAGCTAACATCTCAGCGCACGAAGTTAGAGCACTAGCCACCTCCTGGGCTAACTACCGAGGAGTTGCTCTTCAAGAAGTCGTTTCCGCTGCATGTTGGAGTAATCACTCCACATTCTCTCGTTTCTACCTACGAGACGTTTCTTCCCTCGTAGATGGCATGCACACAATCGGCCCGATTGTGTCTGCGGGGCATGTTTTTTGATCCTGGCTAGATCAAAAAAAAGGGGGAAGCCCGATTGAAGAGTCAAACGCGCATCTTGCGCCATTTTTGATATGCCCTATCTTCAACAATCCAGGCAACCCCTAGTAGACTAGAAAGGACGCAATTTCTTATTGTTGTTTAGCAATAACTCATTCTACACCCTTGAACATGCCTTACTTGCTCTAAGCTCTGTTGCCGGAAAGAAGATGGTTTTATTACGCAATTCTAGCGCTTTCCGGAGAATGGGTCTATTACTCTCTATAATATGATTGTAATACCGAGATCAAAATACCGGTCCTCCGGTTCTCCCCATTTCTTTCCCCTGGCGGTCCTCCTTAGCTAATATGCCGGTGGTGCCTCCTGGATGGAACAACAGCTCAGCCTTAGGTAAGTCCTCATTTCCCACCTCCAATAGGTTGCTGGGATTCGATGCAAAAGTGTTCCATAGGTAAGTTTGAATGACACAAAATGCCCATTTCCTTACAAGAAATGGCCATTTTGTTAGTTCATACTTACCTATGGAACACGGCCCTCCCGCCGTCCCCACAAACGGGACATACTCTCTTTTAACGCTCAAGAGTAAAGACTAAATATGGCGGCATGAGATCGGCGCGATCTCGCGGGATCGGTCAGGGCGCCGCCTGGCGGCCGAGCTGTTAACTCAGTTCTCCCTTTAGAAAATTAAAGGGATACTCTTGTGTTTGAGCCCAAATGGAGTAACATGCAAAAGTGTTCCATAGGTAAGTTTGAATGACACAAAATGGCCATTTCTTGTAAGGAAATGGGCATTTTTCAACAAACAGAAGTTGCGATACAACCATCGACTAATCTGACAATTTATGTTAGCCAGTTATATGGGACATTGCATTACTCTCTAACAAGTCACCACAACTTTGTTCTGCAGGTCAGTGGCCTCACACAAAGAATGCCCTTTAACCTCAAACTCAAAGGCGGACATACTCTCAGTGCCACAAAATCTGGAGCCAACGACTTTAAGATATCAGTGCCAACCTGTTCCTTCGCTTTGTCATTCGGTGGTCAATATGGAGGTATTGTGACATCTCTTGGCCACTGGCAGTATGGAGGTGCTGGAAAGCTTACTGGAATGTGTGGTGACTGCGATGGAATGGCAGATGCCTTGACTAGCTTCAATAATTATCAGGTTCCCGATGACTCGGATGTGCCATTAGTTAAGTAAGTGTATGTTTCAAACAAGCCGTTTGAAATATGATCAAATAAAACAAAAGAAATCGGTTGTATACCTTGAAAATAATAAGTTCTATGCTTGATAACAGTAGTGTAAAAGTGGGGGTTCTAACTCACCCTAGGTTTGACTAGGTTTTTATTCAGTCAAATCCTAGTCAAACAATTATTCAGTCAAATCCTAGTCAAACAATTATTCAGTC